>NC_137136.1:24277074-24877074 GCF_949319135.1 Squalius cephalus | reverse complement strand
CGATTAATCCAATAATCAAAGAAATAAATCACCCAATTAATCAATTGTCAAACAATCGTTAGATGCAGCTTTATCATATATGTATCCATAATTAGATTCTTACAAACTCTAATTGTGAAACCATAATCACAGTATTTTCTTAATTAACAAACCAAAAAATACAAATGTAGAATTTAATTTACAGTAATGCGTTTAATAGCACAACTCTTCCGTATGTCTCCCCTATATGGGTGACCCCAGGAAAAGCTTGGAGAGAAAATCAGGTGTCATGTGACTTAAAAACAGAATATTACTGTTTTGTTCATTTGTTTAAGAATCCCCTTTTAATTTCTAGAATTCAGTTTGTTTTTGTTTCATTAAAATAATGAGAAAATTGTGCAAAATGATATGTCAGTGTACCAAAGATAGTTCATTTGATTAAATGTAGTAACTCTCAGACAGTGTTTTAGCATTATAGGGTTAGTTCACCCCAAAATTGTAATTCTGTCATTAATTACTCACCCTTATGTCGTTCCAAACCCGTAAGACTTTAGTTCATCTTTGGAACACAAATTAAGATCTTTTTGATTAAATCTGAGAGCTTTCTGTCCCTCCGTTGACAGCTACGCAATTAAACTACAATTGTGACGCTTCAAAAAGTTCATAAAGAAATTGTAAAACTAATCCATATGAATTGAGTGGTTTAGTCCAAATTTTCTGAAGAGACGTGATCGCTTTATATTATGAACAATTTAATTTAGGCATTTATTCACATATAAACATTCATCAGTTCACACATCAGTTGTGGTAAACAGAAGCTCAAGCATGTTCGCCTGACGTGCGAGAATCAATGAGGTTCATTCTCGTGTTACGCAGCACGTTTGAGCTTCTGCAAGAACCAATGAGGTTCGTTCTCGTGTTACGCAGCACGTTTGAGCTTCTGCAAGAACCAATGAGGTTCATTCTCGCGTTACGCAACACGTTTGAGCTTCTGCAAGAACCAGTGAGGTTCGTTCTCGTGTTACGCAGCACGTTTGAGCTTCAGCAAGAACCAATGAGCTTCATTCTTGTTACGCAGCACGTTTGAGCTTCTGCAAGAACCAATGAGGTCCATTCTCGCGTTACGCAACGCGTTTGAGCTTCAGCAAGAACCAATGAGCTTCATTCTTGTGTTACGCAACACGTTTGAGCTTCAGCAAGAACCAACGAGGTTCATTCTCGTGTTACGCAGCACATTTGATTCTGCAAGAACCAATGAGCTTCATTCTCATGTTACGCAGCACTTTTGAGCTTCCGGAAGAACCAATGAAGTTTGTTCTCACGCGTCAAGCAGGATCGGTTGAGCTTCTTTTCATGTTTGTTGATCAATGTTTAAATGTGAATAAAAGCCTAAATTAAATCAGTTCATCATATAAAGAGACCGAGTATCTTCAGAAAATGTGGACTAAGCCACTCAATTCATTTGGATTAGTTTTATGATCTCTTAATATCACCCTGTAGCCCAAGACTGGTTGCCCACTGAAGCTAAGCAGGGCTCAGCCTGGTTAGTACCTGGATGGGAGACCTCCTGAGAAAAACCAGGTTGCTGCTGGAAGAGGTGTTAGTGAGGCCAGCAGGGGGTGCTCACCCTGTGGTCTGTGTGGGTCCTAATGCCCCAGTGTAGTGACGGGGACACTATACTGCCAAAAGAGCACCGTCCTTCGGATGAGACGTTAAACCGAGGTCCTGACTCTCTGTGGTCATTAAAAATCCCAGGATGTCCTTCGAAAAAGAGTAGGGGTGTAACCCCGGCATCCTGGCCAAATTTGCCCCTTGGCCCCTGTCCATCATGGCCTCCTAATCATCCCCATATACTGATTGGCTTCATCACTGTCTCCTCTCCACCAGTAAGCTGGTGTGTGGTGGGCGTTCTGGCGCAATATGGCTGCCGTTGCATCATCCAAGTGGATGCTGCACATTGCTGCAGATTCCCCCATCTATGTAAAGCACTTTGAGGTCTCAGAAAAAGCGCTATATAAATGTAACAAATTATTATTATTATTATTATTATTATTATTATTATTATTATTATTAATGAAAAAAAAAGAAAAGAAAAGATATTTATTTGTGTTCCGAAAATGAACGAAAGTATCATGGGTTGGAACAACATGAGGGTGAGTAATTAATGACAGAATTTTAATTTTTTGGGTGAACTATTTGTTTAACTATGAATAATATTTTGGTCTATAATAGCTTTGTGCAATAAAAGGTTATGTAGCCTAATTTGGATATATGTCAGTTAATGTATTGATAGACTGTGATTATTATCCAGATATTACTCAGAAACACATCAGATACTCAATTATGAAAATGTCATTTTTCACATTCCTAACAAAAAAAAATTGTCAAATAAATCTGGTTCTCAATGTTCTTGTCCTTAACTCTGGGACTTTATAAGACCATAGTGTTCAACATTTATGAATCTCAGGGCCCAAAAATGTTCCCACTGTTCTCTGACCTGCACACTGGAGTTCACAGAATAATCTGGAGGAACCGAAATGAAATATTGATTGGAATCATCATCCATTGGTCCACCAAAGCAGATTCACTTAAAAAAAAAAAAATCAAGACTTTGTCTTCAGCAGGTATGGGATGCATTTTTGTGATCTTATCACAAGTGGTCAATGACAGGTAGAAATGGAGTCTAAAATAATGGAGTCTGATAATGTTATTATCAGTTCACTGAAACCCAACCCAAGCTCATTAGAAATACATGACTCTGCCTACATTTTCTGAAACACTGCAAAAACATGCCTATACATGTGTTTCAATGCAGTTTATATCTGAAATGACGCTAGTGGCAGTAAAACAACAACAACTTTTATTCTTTTATTTTCTATTTATTTATGTATTTATTTATGTATGCTTTGTTAACAGTATCGGTTAGGTTTAGTGTAGGTTCTCCTATATTTGTGAGAGCATTAACCTTTAAGCACCACTCTCCAGACATTTCATTTCCAGACTGCCATGACGCATACAAGAACCAACGTAATAATAATACGTTGCAATAGTTCGCGTTTGAATGTTTCAGTTAGCTGTGAACTGTAACACCAATCACTGGATTTTGAAAGTGCTGTGAAACATGCTACAAGCAAAGCAATATCATTTTGCAAAAACGTACCCATGAACACTGGGCTTTTTTAATAAACCCACATCTGCAATGGAGAATAACATGATATGATTATAGCACCTCTTGTGGACGTGTCACCTGAAAAGTGCAGCAAAATTTACCTGGAGCAACGTATTTCAGGTTACAGAAATGTAGGCAGGGTAACTTATTTCCAATGGGTTGCCAAAACCACATATAGAGGTAGTTGCATCAAAACAAGTTGTCAAACTTTGTTGTGTTGTACCAAAATACACTGATTACGATGGAAATTACAGATACCTTCCTTATACTTTTCATTTGGTTCTTTTTCAAATCAATTGTAAGCTGTGTAACACAGGTTTGCCCTTCAGTCGCATTAGTGCATGACTCTCAGCGCTCCCGCAAAAGTGAAGTAGAGTGTAAAGGAAACAAGAGGGGAGGGTCTCGACTAAATCCGAACAAGTGGTCATGGGAAATGCATTTGAAAATGTTACTGTTTGAAAACGAGTGGTACTGTAACGTAATGCATGCTGACCACTTGTTGTTACATTACGGATGTACATACAACGCATCTTAATACCAGGTGGAAAAAGGGCAATTTTTGCTATATAGGGGTTGGTTATATTTTGCATTGGTTATATGATGTTTCAGTTTTGGTTCCTCATAAAGGGTATCCTATGCCACAACATAACTACACAACACTAGATCGCATCCTGCACTGGTGCTTTGCAATGTGCCTTCAGTTGACTCATACCTTGTCTGTATCTTCTGACTGAAATATTACGTGCATATATTGTTCAAGTGAATTCATTGCTATGCATTTTGTAATTAATATACATTTAAGATCTGAACATTATATGAAAGCCAGCTTGTTCATGGTATCTGGTCTAATTTAATCATTAGACATTTTGTTACATGATGCCAAATTTGAATCTTAAACTATATCTTAAGTTGTTGTTGTTTTTTTATTCTAAAAATCAGTTTTCATACTAGATGTCTAGATGTTAAATTTCTGTAAAATATGAAGTGAGGTACGTTATTCTCCCATGTCACTGTTGCTGAGCTCTAGTCCTGTGCTTACAGCTGATTGGTCCATGGTTGGCCTCAAAGGTTCCAGGGTAGATAGTGTCATACTGAAAAAACCCTTTTGGCTCTAACTGGAATTTTTATTTTTAGAGTGCTGATGATGTGTGGACAATACTGTAGTTTGTAGTAAAGAAATACAAAGATATCAAATCATACCTGATGACCATTCTACAAATAAGAATGTAATTTTAATATCAATTTGCATCAAAATGATTCCACTGTCTCCAACAATAATTTCATGAAATATAATAAAGTGTTCTTAATGTGAAATCCATTATTAGATTGTAGTAAGTGCATATGGGCCGTTTTTACACACCCTCTGCTCTCAGTCACATTTTCACGTGTCATTAACCGATCCCTATAATGAATAATGGAGCATCCATTTCGAATATAATCAATCCAGACAAGTGAGACATTCATAATTGAAAAGAGAGATTTACTTCTCATTCGTTTCATGGAAAGCCGCAAATTGACAAAGATAGATTGAATTTCATCGGCAATGAATGTTGTGTGTTTGCCAAGGGTTTTGTATCTTTCTCATGAAAGCATATTAGATCAGCCAGTCATAGAAGACTCAATACAGCCTTTGAAAAGAGGGACTGGCTGTTTGTGGGAGATGCAATGAACTGAAATGCTGTTCAGTATTAGTTTGTGTGGAAGGCTTTGTTGTATTTCATATTCCATTGTGAGTTTCATATATTGCACATTGTATATGACTCATGTCTAATAGAGGCTTTCAGCAGACACAGGATGACATCTAGATGAGACTATGCTGAGAATCCCATCTATTGAAGATAGAGAGAGAGTGAAATGAAAGTGGTTGGCATAGTGATGCACTGTGGCATAATATTCCCACAGATGGCAGAAAGACCAGAGACCAGCTTCCCACCAACACACTCCACTCAACTCTGTAACCCTCAGACGTACATCCAGCTTGTGTATGTGTGTTTAAGTGGCAAGCTGTACCCACATGACCCTCAAAGCAGAATCCAAGCTGCCCACTGTGCCAGGAAAAACTGACAGACTCATTTTTGGGGCTGGTTCCCTCAAAATGTCTTTTTGCTGTTAAAAACGCATGACGCAGGACAGTAGAACGAAGAAAAGAAAAAAAAAACACCCTGTTCCTGGAGGCACACCAACAGTGCACATTTTGGATGTCTCCCTTATCTGACCCATATATTTCTGGTCTTGGAGTCTCTACTCACAAGCTGATGAGTTGGATTAGGTGTGTTTGATTAGGAAGAGTTTGAACATGTGAAGTGTTGACGTTCCTCCAGGAAAAGGGTTGGAAAACACCGGTCTAGAGACATGTTTTTTAAAAGTTGGACGACTTTTAACTTGGGCACTGCGTTTTTAGAATATAACATTGCAAGATGCGAGAACAAAAGTTAAAGACGCCCGTCTAGCGTGTTTACAGTGAAAAACAATGGAAAAGTAGCGTAATGGAATGGAAAATCATATTCTTACACACCAAAACTAACACACAATGCTGCTGTGAAAAACATTTTCAAACCCTTGATTTTCATGTGCATTATCTTAAATCTGACATCCAATCATTCTCTTGCAAAGACACTCAGGACACTGTTTTTTAAGTGTTTTCTGTGATTGGATCACAGCTGATCACATTAAAAGGCAGGTGTTAATGCACCCAAGATTGTGATCGAATCATGATCGGATCGCTGAAAACACATTTGAAGGTCTGGGATGGATTCTTATCACATTTGATGAAAGTTTAAATGCTAATGCGTTTTTATTATGCACATTCGGTTGTTATGTGTAGTTGTGTAGTTACTATGTAATAAACATGTAATTAAGTAATAAGAAAATGCTCTTGCAATTTACTCACCCGATTTGATCAACAGTATCCAATTATCAAGTTATTTAGACTTGGAATCTTGTTTCTCTACTTTATCTCCCCAAAGCACTTTTTATCCTCTTTTTCGTCACTTAAAATCCATATTCACTTCTTTTAATGGGGGGTTTGTACTGACAGAAAACACACTGGAGATGAAGGAAGTCAATGCAGTCCGTCAAAAAAAAAAAATCCAGATTCTCTCCAGATTAAAAAAACAGCATTTGCCAGAAATAAATGTGGCTTGTGGCTCTGTGGCAATATGAAAACTCTGTTAGAGCACCCGCCTGGCCTAAAACAAACACTGGCTCAACAGGACTGCCTGTTTTGTTTGTTTTTTGACTAATGATAGATGGGCAGAGTGTTTGGGAAAATATCTAAATATAAATGTTTTACAGTGTCATATACTTTCTGGAATAGCTTCTTTTTTTAAAGAGTCAATGTCATTGTTGAAAAACCATGAATATATTTCTATCTACTTTCTAGTTCAGTACATACACTGCTTAGTGAGTCAGACATTTTCAGTACTGTGCACTGAAACATCCACTCCCAATGAATTACATACTGGACAGTTAAGAAAGAAAAAAAAAAGTACACACTGGCTGCCCAGTATATTTACCAGAAATCTCATCATGGCATATTTCAGTATGCCACTATACTTTAACAAGTACAGTGAAGATGTATGTTAAACAAAATGGAAGATACCAGCAGGTCATCTTATCATATGATGCTGTTGGTTAATTAATGCCAGCTGCGTTTTTAATGAACAACATCATAACTGTGTCGCAAGGCAATTGAATCATCAGTGTCCCACTGTTTTCTGGATCAAGATTTTAGAAGAAAATATAAAATCACAATTTTAAGGTTATGTATTGCATACTGTGTATTAGATTTTAGCTTTTATGCGGTTCACAAGAAAGGTTAGTTCACCCCTAAAATGAAAAATCTGTCATCATTCATCATGTCGTTCCAAACCCATAAGATTTTTGTTCATCTTCGGGACACAAATTAAGATATTTTTAATGAAATCTTAGAGATTTATGTCCCTCCATTGAAAGTCATTTCACCCAAAATTGCAAAACGTTCATAAAAAGATTGTAAAAGAAATCCATTTGAATCAAGCTGTTTAATCCAAGTCTTCTGAATAGACACGGATCAGTTTATATAATCAAAAGATTTAACTAATAGGCTTTTATTCCACATATATGTAATGAGGTTCATTCTCGTGTCACGCCAGCATGTTTGAGCTTCAGAAGAACCTGTATTTGTTCTTGTGCATCAAGCAAGGTTGAGCTTCAGTTGACCATATTTGATGTGCTCTATGAATGTTAGCTGAATTTATGTGAATAAAAGTCTAAATTCAATCTGTTCATCATAGCCGTATCTCTTCAGAAGATTTGCACTCAAACACTTCATTCATTTGGATTTATTTTACAATGTCTTTATGAAAGTTTTGAACCAGTGAGTTTTGGGTGAATGGACTTTGAATGGAGGGACAGAAATCTCTCAGATTTCACTAAAAATATCTTTATTTGTGTTTTGCTGATGAATAAAATTCTTATGGGCTTGGAACGACATGAGAGTGAGTAATTGTTAAATAATGTTGCATTGTGAATAATAAACAATGCAAGTTTTAAAATAAGTTTTAAAAAAGCATGTTTTTTTAAATAGTTTCAAATCAAGTACATCATGTAACATTGCAGGACACTGCTGTCACTGCTTGAAATTGAATGTCAACTACCCGCCTGCAGAATTCTGCAGAAAGATATCCACAGAATTTCATCATTCGCCAGAACACCTGTTATTCACATTCTACACATTCACTGGTCCTTGCATTTAGTTTATTTATTATTTCGGCTAATAATGGCTTAATAATTCTATCAATAAGACTGCACAGAAAATGTTTACTTTTTTTAAAAAAAAAAATCATTATGTCCATGGAATGTCTACATAAAATATAGAAACCCATGTGCATGGCTCTGAACCGGTTCATGGAATGAAAGCAAAAGCCGAAAAATGTACAGGAACAAAAAAACTAAAACAAGTTTAAATGCTCTGAACAGAAACACTTATTTGAAAATATCATTAACCGATTAATAACATTATTTTATCGTTCTGTTTAAGATTTTAATTTGGCAGTCAACCAATCATGAATTCAAATACGGCCTATGCAAATGTGACGTTGACGCATCCAGCATGAGTGAAATGCCTGCGCTCGGCTGTCAAGTCATCCAATGTAAGTCTCAAGACAATGTGCTGGCATTAGCTGTTGGATCGCAGGAGTTTATCTGTTGATATGTTACCATGGCACGTTATATCCAGCATGGTGTTTTGAAACCAGTGAAAATTGCAGGTTAGTTTAGTACTGCTTCTATTCAGGAAACGTAAAAAACAAAAACAAACAAAAAAAAAATTTATATTTTAAATGATTAAACGCACCTTGTTGTCAAAGTTAGTATTGTGGCGTTATGTATGGTGATACACTTGCGTGTGTAGTTACATTATTCATATTTTTCCAAAGTCAAGCTCAAATGGAGCTATAAGTGTAAGTAACGCAGTAAGTGCATCGCATTAAGTTTTTATCAACTTACATGTGACAGAGGTTATTACAGCTATGTGGGTGCTCAGTTTCTACTGTCATTTAGATTTGGAAAAAAGCTTGCGTTACAAAAGACAGACACTGTATTGGCTATGACTATACCAGACTAAGACACTCTTCTCCGCTCCTTAAATACATAAAACATTGAATAATGAAAATGCTGTACATATTCAAAGAACCAGATTTGTATTTACCCTTGAGCTGCAAACAAGCAGAGATGGTGTCCAAAATGTGTGCAGGACTTCATTCACGATTGAGGCGGGTGGAGCTACTGTATGAGGCTTTGATTTTGAGGATCCACTCGAGTTATGAGATTTAGTCACAAGCTCTTTGTATAAAGTTCTATTCAAGTTCTGGTATAAAGTATAGGCAAAAAAATAAATAAATCATTATTAACTGTTTTTTTTTTTTTCTTCTAATCAAACTGTTTTCGGATCGATAATGTTACAGAAGAAACGCATGAACAGAAACATAAAAAAAAAAAAGCCCTGCCCATGTGTGTGCACAGTATAAAAATAATTTTGTCTTGGGAATGACCCCATAAAGTAAGTGTGTGTGTGTGTGTGTGTGTGTGTGTGTGTGTGTGTGTGTGTGTGTGTGTGTGTGTGTGTGTGTGTGTGCACATAAATACATATGCATATAAGTGGAAGCAGGGCAGCAGGCTGGGGCACTGTGTGAGAATGTTTTCAAGGGCAAATGGTGCCCAAGGATCAGGTGAACAGATTGTCTATGTGTGCTAGGGACATACTGCATTTTAAATAGTTCATCCGAAAGGGAAATGTGTCACCTCAAAGTCTCCACTCAGTATAAAAGCCTTTTCATGTGTTCACTCCATACGCTTTTCATTTTTGGTGGTAAACATTCCGAGTTTGCCCACAAACAATCACACATGATCTTCCCTGCAGTCTGTTTACGCAGCGACTGAGTTCACAGTTTGAAGCAACACATGGTTTGAAAAATGTAATTTGCAATGTTGTTTCTTCCAAAGGAGGCGGTGGGAAATATCGATCGCTTCAAATGCACAGGCCCAGTTTTGTGCCTGAGTACATGCGGAGGTCATGAGAGGCCTGCGCGTTACACGTCCCCATAGGCTTCGGGTTCTCCTCCTCTTCTCATTCTTTCTTTCTCTCCTCCAATCATCCATTCACAGCCCACAGTGGCATTAACACTCCCTAATCTCCCTGATTCCTGTGTGCTTTTCAGCCCACAGTCCCATTAGACTCCTCGGCCTGATTTCCCCGATGCATCTACAAGCCCTGCTAAGTAAACAGGGTGGATTTGGGAGGCCGTCTAAGCAGGTGTTAACTCTTGTTCTGCTCTGACTCCGCGTTGGCATGTGAACAATACCGGAGCCGCGGAGCCCGTGGACGCACACCAAAGGCCTTTCAGCGCCAGGGGATCTCCCTCCGGTCAGCCTCCTCTATGGGCCGGGGAGGGGGCGGCGGTCTTTGGGGGGTATTGTGTGGCCTCCTAAAGCACCGCACTCCATTCTGGAGTGGCCGGCGACATCATAAAGAGGGGCGGGATTAGGCGCGGCTGGCCCTTGCCCCAGAGTCTCTTGGGATTATGCCTTTATGGCAGAGGGCAGCAACAGATCAGCGCCAAAAGAGGCTAGAATCCCTGAGCCGACCACACAGGGCTTTGAGGGCCGAAATGAGCGGCAGAGAAAATCCCCATGGCCCTTGTGTGTCGCTTTTTGTCTTTATCTCAGTCTCAGGCTGAGCGGGAATTGTTGTGGTCTGGGTTGAGAACTCATACTCCATGTTGCTCCCCTGATGGACGTGTTAAGCCTCTAACTGCTGTCTCTACAGTCTCTGAGGATGAGAACATAACTTTTCAGCTCTCCTACCCAGAGCCAATATATATTTTTCTGCGTGGTATTCAGTTGATCACAATTCCATCTGGTTTGGGGGTAGGGATGGCAGTCGTAATGAAATTGTTGATTTTAATTCTAATGCACGATCGCTTCTGCATTGCTTCTGTAGTGGCCACTGCAACTTCCTGTGAGGCGCAGTGAATGGAAATGGTGTGAAAATTAAACACAAAATTACATCTTGAAAAGGTGTTACAGGGCAATATTGATACGATTCATCTTCACGCTAAAGATATTTAAAACTTCTGGAACTCATTACAAAAATTTGTTTAATATAATATACAAAAATGTTATGTTTACTATAATTAATAATATGTATAATATTCTATGTTATAATTATTTGTGATCGTTCCGTGGAGTCCATTTCATTGACAAATAATGAGATCATTTTAATAATAAACACTTTTAAAATAATTCTTGCGAAAGGTGTTTACACAGACTTTTTAATGTCTTTTTAGCCAGAAATCCAATACAATAATTGGTCTTAACTGTGTATTAAACAGCAATACAAAACAAAAATGTGGGGACATTTTATTCATTTTATAAAATTCTACTGACAAATGTTGCGCCCAGAGATTATTTTCTCTTTCAGAAGATGCGTAATAGCACCCCCTATCTTACAACATAGATTGCCGGAAAATTCTGTCAATGGTGGGGAAAAGAGTTAACTGTCATTTTGTTAATAACATTCTGCCTAATATCGTCTTATGTTCCACATAAGGTTATACAGGTTTGAAACAACACTAGGGTGAATGGATAATGACAAATCTTTAATTTTTTCGTGAACTATCCCTTTAAGAATCACAGATGTTTGAGTTTTGTGGAATCGCACTCCATTTTCAGTGTGGACAGACAGATTTCTTGTTTCTGGAAATTCAGAATTTTGGATTACTGAACTTTTTTGTTGTACCCTTAATAATTCTATATCTGAATGTCAAATGTCATGATTTCTGAACGACATTTGTAGCAGAGTTGTCCCTTATGTGTATGACCTTGTCTATGCCTGCATTATTCATCAAACTCTTGATTCATGGGTTTGATTACCGGGGAATACTCTTAAACTTATCAAATGTATACCTTGAATGCAATCACTTTGGATAAAAGTAAATTTAATGTAAAATGTAAATTTAAAAAAAGCTAGAAAAAAATCCTGTTTTTCATATTATGTGTCCCTAAAAGTCTGAGAGAAACACCTAATGAGAAGTTCTAAAATAAATATATAAGACAGATTCTCTAAACCAGTGTTCTTCAACCCTGTTCCTGAAGGACCCCCAACACTGCACGTTTTCTGTGTCTCCCTAATCAAACACACCTGATTCAACTCATCAGCTCATTAACCCATGTGATAATGAGCTGATGAGTTGAATCAGGTGTGTCTGATTAGGGAGACAAAGAAAATGTGCAGTGTTGGGGGTCCTTCAGGAGCAGGGTTGAAGAACACTGCTCTAAACCACTGTTATTGACCGTACATGGACTAACAGATTTGTAGTGCTGAGACTGACGAAGGATATAGTTTGATATTTCCCAAAAGCAACAGAAGAGCAATATAAAAGTTTGAGAAACATTTGCGTGAAGGGAGAGTTTGGCTGCAGCTCAGCTGTTCAATAATTCAGCCTGTTCTTTCGAACTGCTATATAGTTGCAGGTATAGTTGTGGTCAGAATTATTGGCATCCCTGGTAAATATGATCAAAGATGGCTGTAAAAAATAAATCTGCATTGTTTATCCTTTTGATCTTTCTTTCAAAAATTTCACAAATCCCTAACCTTTCATTAAAGTAAAAGAATTGAAAGTGGGGTGAAAATCACATTATGAAATAATTTCTTCAAAACTTGTTGGCCACAATTATTGCCACCCCTAGAACAGAGTAAAATATCTCTGAAGTATATTTTCATGAATATTTTCATTTTTATCACGCCAGGGTGAGTAAACAGGAAATTGTCTAGCTATGACTTGTTTGTTTCACAGGAGTTTAAATATGAGGAAACTCTAGGCCAAATTCCCTTAATCATCCATCACAGTAAAACCAAAGAATATAGTTCTGATGTGCAGCAAACGATTGTTGAGCTTCACAAAAGTGGCTGTAGGAAAATAGCTAAAGCATTGAAAATCCCATCATCAGGGCAAAAATGAAGAAGTTCCAATTAACTAAAGATGTTATGAATCTGCCTGGAAGAGGACGTGTCTATATTGTCTTAATGCACCGTGAGGAGAGTTTGAGTGGCCAAAGACTCTCCAAGGATCCCAAATGGAGAATTGCAGAGATTAGTTGAGCCTTGGGGTCAAAAAGCCGTAGAAAAAAATCAAACAACCCCTACATCACCACGTGTTGTTTGGGAGGGTTTCAAGAAAAATCAAAAACAAACTCCAGCATATTCAGTTGTCAGACACGACTGGAACTACAAATGGAATGAGGTTCTATGGTCAGATGAAACAAAAAAAAAAGAGCTTTTGGCAGCAAAGCCACCCAAAGGGTTTGTGCTAACAGAGATAACAAGTACCCCATGCCCACGGTTAAATATACTGCTGGATCTTTACTGTTGTGGGCCTATTTTTTTGCTGGAGGTCCTGGACATCTTATTCAGATACATGGTATCATGGATTCTAGCAAATACCAACAGATAAAAACCTGATGGCCTTTGCTAGAAATCTTATAATGGGCCGTGGTTGGATCTTCCATCAGGACAACAATCCAAAACAAACATCAAAATCAACACAAAAAATGTGTCACTGAGCACAAAAGGAAGCTTCAGCCATGACCGTACCAGTCCCCTAAACTGAACCCTATAGAAAATGAGTGGGCTGAACTGAAGAGAAGCACCACCAACATGGATCTGGGAAACTGAAGGATCTGGAGATATTCTGTATGGAGGAATGCAGGGCATTCTGATCTCTCAACTGATCTCTTGTTCTCCAAACTCATCAGGCATTATAGGAGAAAACTCAAGCTGTTGCCAAGCTGTTATCTTGGCAAAAGGAGGTTGCAAAAAGGCAATAATTAATAAAAGGGTGCCAATAATTATGGCCAATGTATTTTGGAGAAATACATTTATTTCATAATGTGATTTTCCCCCAACTTTCAATTCATTTGCTTGATAAACAATGCAGATTTATTTTTACAGCCATATTTTATCATATTTACCAGGGGTGCCAATAATTCTGACCACAACTGTATATTGAACATTTGAAAAGATTTTCTTATTAACTCTACTATTTGTAGACCAGTGTGTGTAATTTTTTCAATGTAAAAATAGTTTGTATGTAATATGCACTGCCCGGCCAGAAGAAAAGGTTTCTGTTTGGATTTAAATACGCAAATGCTTAAAGCGGGTCGCACACCGGACGCGCAGCTCAGCGCCGCGCAGCGCAGCGCCACGTCTTTTAAATTCGAACACATTATTCTCTATGAGAGTACACACACCGGCGGCGCCTTTCGGCGTCTGTCCGCGGCGCCCAGCAACGGCTCAGGACCGTGTTCAAAATCCTGCCGCGCCACAGAGCGCCATTTAAATAGTTTTATATTAAATTTACATTTATGTGTCTCAAATCGTAGTTAATGTATATATGGACTTAACCCTGTGCTGTAATATACATTTAGTTTTAGATTTATTTACAGAAATCAGAAAATTGCTGATGTTATCGGATTTTCAGGTGACAGTTGTCCTAGACGTGGCGCGGCGCGGCGCTGAGCTGCGCGTCCGGTGTGCGACCCGCTTAAGAGTCTATTATTGAATCATTATTGCAGTGATTATAATGACTCTAGCATGTTATTCATTTGGCAACAGTTCTTCTAATCCTAATTGATGGTGTGTGTGTAGCTTTTCATTTCTTAAACAAACATGTAGGAAGATAAATTCCAGGATGACAATGTCAAGATTCATTAGGCTCAAATTGTGAAACAATGGTTGGGAGGGAGCATGAAGAATCATTTTCACACATGAATTGGCACCTCTGAGTCCAAACCATACATTCATTGAACGTTTTTGGGATGTGCTGGAGGAGACTTTACAGAGTGCTGGACTCTTGCACTGTCAATACAAGATCTTGACCAAAAAAAGTATACATCTCTTGATGGAAATACCATCACAACATTTATTTCCATCAAGAGGTGCATCATTTGTTGGTGCTGGTATATACATTATCACATTATATACATATGTATATACATTATATACATATGTGTTTTATGTGAAGTGTTGAGATATCCGTGTTTCTCTCCCACAGCTGGCGTGTAATGACAGTGAGGTGTATGAGGAGGCCAGTCACAGTGTGTCTCTGCTGGCTCAGCTGTATGGAGGAGAGGGTGTGGAGCGCCTGCAGTCGGAGGAGATGCTCAGCCTGGCACACGCACTGCAGATGCACACTGAGCCCAGACAGCAGAAATTACTGCTCCGCCTGCTGAAACGATTGGTGAGTGCGTGCAAAAACTGATCTGAGACCAGCTGAGCTGTACTCATGAATGCAATGTGAATGATTCATAACGTGTTGCAGTAAAATGCTCTGTATGGTGAATATGGGCAAAGTGGGACATTGGATATGTGTATTTTAAGTAGCTAAATATATACACATACATATTTAACTGGCTTTTATTTTCTGATTTGATTTTACCTATTATGCTCTTTTTGATTTTACCTTTCCTTTAGTGTGTAATATGGCTGTTTGTGCATGTAAACAATCTGCAGAGTTACAAAGGGGCCCTGGGGCAGATTGGCCATCTGGAGCACCGAGAGTTTTCCATATATAAAGAATAAATGATAGTAAATTTGTGTAGCCTATCCTTCCTTCAGTACGCTCTAAGCGGTAGACCTGTCACTACACAGCGGGGCAGGATAAACAATAAATCATGTAAGCAATTCTAGTAGACCCCCTGAACAAAATGATTTACTGGTAAATGAGCATGGTAGGGGCCCTTTTAGTAGCTAAATGTTAACTCTAAGCAGAGGAAAAAGAAAGAAAGATTACAAAATAAATTAAAGTTCAAATGAATGTTCTGATTTTATTTATTAATATTATTTATTTATTTTTAATACACCATTTTGTCTCTAAACAGTAATAAGAATGGTAATAAAGAGTAACAGGAGATCACATATGAAGGAAATTGAGTTTTGAGCTTAATTTTCTGTGACTCTGGTAGAGGAACAAGCAGGGAGTTTTTTTTTATTATTATTATTTTTTTATTTTAAATTCTGGTGCTGTCAGAGTCAGTGTGTCGGCTCAATATGTGATGTGTCTGTGTGTGGCAGGTCGATCCCTCTCTTTAATATTGTATGTTTGTGTGGTGAGAGGGCATGAACTGTGCTCGCTGTGCAGTGTGGCCTTCTGGGTCGTTGAGAGGTTGGTTACAACCATACAGAACGAGGCACCCAGACACTCATGACTGTTGACGTCTTCTTTCTTTCTACATGGGAATATATTAGCCGATCATTACTGAGGTCATTTATATATTGAAGTCTGAAATGTACAGTAGCACATTTAAATCCGCTCTCTCTCTCTTTCTTGATCCTCTCATCTGCATATATTTGTTGATTAGGGGACTGTCCAATATCAGCAAGGACGAATTATAAATCATCAGTCTGGATGAAAATAACACAGCAGGGATGTTTACGTTCATCACACTATCATCGGCTGTGTGAAAGTCAGCGTGTCATTGATCATTCTTATTTATGATGGGCGAGACCATGAGGATGACTGATTTTTCAATCAGGATTAATCCCAGGAGCCCTTTCGTTATCCATGTTTTCAACAATTTGCCTCGATTAACTATAAACATTTATTTTATAATTTGCAAGGCAGAGAAGATTTGCATAATCATGCCAAGATATGCTTATTTCATTTGCACTATGCAGTCGGTCAACATTTACTAAAAATTGACTCTATTTACTAAGTGTTCCTGATTTTATCATGAATGGAAAAATCACACCTGCAAACTTGTCGCTTTTCGGCGACAATTGCCGTTTTCTTGGTCAATTGGGTCATTTACGTGAATCGCGTAGAACCGGAGAGTTTTTTTTTGGGGGGGGGGGGGGGGGGTCAGGCTGCCCTTCATAAAAGTTCACAAAAGTTCATAATTTGCATGTGCTTTAATGCCTTGTCGGATAAACATTTAATTTACGTGCTGATGCGTTGTTCTAACGTGTGCGTTTCTCAGCGCGCACATGCACTAAAAGCCTGTCTACCAGCGCCTGGATACTAATGTACAATACTTGCAGTATCGCCCCCACCAACAACGCATAGTATTGCATGCAACAGTAGGTCGCGTGTCAAAAACTGGGACGACACATTTTGCTATGCATAGACGCATAATGCCGGCTGAAGCGTAGCGATGCGTAGCCTTGCAGGCGTAAGTTATCTTTCGTGTCTCATTGTGCGAATACTGTCAAATACACACAAGGTTTACATAAACAAAGTCGGTTATGTCTAAAGTGAAAGCAAACTTGAGAAAATTGAGAGTAAATCTGTTTGTCAAATGCGTGTATATTACACGCGTCGCGCGCAGCTCTTAGGGCTCTTACAGAGTCAACGCATCGATACGCATACGCGCCTGCAAGGCTACGCATCGCTACGCTTCAGCCGCCATTATGCGTCTATGCATAGCAAAATGTGTCGTCCCAGTTTTTGACACGCGACCTACTGTTGCATGCAATACTATGCGTTGTTGATGGGGGCGATACTGCAAGTATTGTACATTATTTCAAGTAAATGTTATATTTACAGAAGAAGAAGGTTTGAATACAATGGCGGGCGAAGAGGAAAAACTATGCGAGCTTGTGCGAATACGTCTGCATTTGTATGATAGTTCGTCTCACTTTTTCCCATTGCGGTTGCAATCTCCCTAAAGGCATTTTCCAACTCTATTTTATTTGCATGTAACTGAGACGAACCATCACACAAATGCGGACGTATTCACACAAGCTCGCATAGTTTTTCCTCTTCGCCCACCATTGTATTCAAACCTTCTTCTTCTGTAAATATAACATCCTATCCTGCAGGTTTGTGCCTTTAATGAGAAAACAAATAAGTGTCATGCAGGAACTAGACAGAACAGATTACTTGGCTGACGCCAAAAAAAGCTATGGAATAGTATAGGCTAGGGGAGAACGGACACTACACATCTTCCCCATGAACAACACAAAGTAAATACAATCGCACGTAACACACACACAGGTCTGGTTAACTTAAGCAGTACTTTTAATAAGGTAGTGTAATATTTTTCTGACTAAACAAATTACTGACACAGTAAAGGGTAGCCTAGATTTAAATAAATAAAAACGAAATTTAAATAAAGAAAAACGAAATTTAAATAAAGAAAAACAAAATTTAAAATAAAGAAAAAATGACATTTAAATAAAGAAAAAACGAAATTTAAATAAAGAAAAAACTCTTCAGTTGCTATTTTGATCTGAATATCACCCGGAATGTCACCAGTGACTCTGCTACCCCCTGTTGCGCGAGTGGTGTATTGCATTTCATGTATCTCCCGCGTTGCTTGCGTCCAACGTGTAGACTATGAAAGGGAGCACGTCGCTAGCGTCACTTGCTCGCGTTGCTCGCGTTGCTCGCGTTGACTCTGTAAGAGCCCTTAAAGAGACAGTAGTAATAGTAAACACGCTGCCGCTTGTCCTTAAAGGGATAGTTCACCCAAAAATAAAAATTCTCTCATCATTTACGCAGTCTAATGTTGTTCCAAACCTGTATTAATTGCCTTCTAATATTTACTAATATTTTTCTAATATTAATATTTTGAAGAATGTGGCTTATCCAAACAGTAGCTGGTCCCCATTGACTTCCATAGGAGAAAAATATACTATGGAAGTCACTGGGGTACATCAAATGTTTGGTTACCCACATTATTCCAAATAACTTTTATTTTCAACAGAAGAAAGAAACTTATTCGAGTTTAAAACAACTTGAGAGAGTAAATTATGACCATTTGAATTTTTAGGAGAACTATCCCTTTAATGTTAATAAAACAACTAAATGCAAAGAGAAAATCACTCACTGCTCTTGACTGATAACTTTAATAGTAGCTTTAATAAGTACCAATGTATAATTTATACAGTGAAGTCTATGTTTTGTTTTATTTTCATATTTGTTCATTTAATTACTTTCTTCAATGCTACTGTTAAATACACCTACTGTAGCTGAAAACATAAGGCACTGTTTATTTAATTTGTATATTAAGTTGTGTATGTGTAATGTGTATCTTTGATCTTAATATTTAATAACAAAGAAAATAATGACAAATATTTTTATCTTCGCCCCTGTCTGCCATTCTTTTTTATTTTATATTTTGTTACCTAAGGCTTTGTTTTTAAAATATGGACATTAGTTTGGCTGTAATGCTCAGTCACAAAATAGTAAAACCAACATAAAAAAGAATTGTGATTTTCCTGAAAAAAATTGTGATACGATATTTTTGCCATATCGCCCACCCCTAGTCTGTCTTTTATTTTTTATTTGTGTCATGCGTCACAACACTTCCTTGAGTTCCAGGCGTATCCGTGTTGTAAATAAAATCATTTTTAAAATATTAAATGTGTCATTCTCTTTAAGCCTCAAGGATGTTTTGACATTGATTTTTGATAAGTATGCTGATTTTTGTTAAGTCACGCTCATTTGCATATTAAAATCACAAAAAAATCGAGCTGGGGGCACGCCATCACACTTTTAAAATCAGGATACCTCATTTTTTTACTAGGTCATAGGAACATGGTTCTTCAAAGAAAAAGAAAGTCTTGAGATCCCCCTTGAAAGTTTAATGAGGCCCCTAGTTGAGAACCACTGATATAAAAACCAGTCAATTCCCAATGGATAAAATAAAACTAGTGTTATGGTCACACTCCAAGATCCAGGAAAGGTCCTCCTTTCTTATTGCGGGAGAGTCAAGTCACCTTTATTTACATAGCGCTTTAAAAGTGTCCCCAACTAAACAAGCCAAAAGTCAAAGGCGACGGTGGCAAGGAATGGGAGTCTGTTGTGTGTGCGTGCGTGGTTTGGAAAACATGTTGTTAAACTTGTGGATTTGTTATTGTGTGTGAATATATGGGTATCCTCTGCTCATGGGAATGTGTGTTTGTTTATAGTATGCGCCCCTTGCCTGTGGTTGAGTCATCAGTGTTCTGATGACTTCATCTGCGCTGAAACACTGCAGATATTTGGATAGGAGCTGTTGGCTTTGGCAGACTCCAGAGAGAAGAGAGTGACCTCATCCAAACAAATCACTCACACACTGCCCAGCCACAAACTCAGACTGACACTTCAGGGACACTCAAGCACTGAAAAATAAACTCAGATTCCTATGAGCTTCTGTGGATAAAATTGCTCTCCTTTTTTCTTTTTTTTTTCTTTTTGCTGAAATGGCACCACTGTCCAATTAAGGAAAAGTTAATTAAGGCAATCAGGGTTCCTACAGTCATGGACAACCTTGGAAATTCAGGGAATTTAATTAATTTAAAAATTATCTGTAAAGAATGAATTCATCAATCGACTTTGATTGGTTCCAGTTAGTTCTTAGAAATCATACTGGAAAATATTAATAATAATAATATTAATAACAGTAATAAACATAGCTGCAGGTAGCAATTATCGAGGCCAAACATGACATTGGCAAAATGGGAAGCTAAGCAAGCATGGCAGGTAGTATCAGACAAATGCAAAAATTAATATTTAGAGGTAGCGATGCACCTGAATTGAAATTCTGGCCAGAAACCAAAAATTCAGGATGTACTTTTTTTTTTTAGATGTCTTGGTGGGTGGCGTCGGAACCTTTAATGACGATGCCGACGCAGGAGAGAGATAATTGGCAAGTGTCTCTTTAATCCTGGGCATCTGTCCCTACCTGTGTTCATTTAGTCCACAATCGATGAATAGTTTGATAGTGAGGGACTTAAGACATGGGCAGAAACAGGCTTAGTCCAGGATCTCGACACCTCAGTGTGGATATCCGGAAAGATAGGTAGACTCCTATGTGGAGGTTGTGAATTTTACTCGGCAGGAAGCACTCATCTAGTTTGCTCTTGCAATGTGTTTCCTGCTTTTCGCTTGGCCATTCAATATTTAACCATTGACCAACTGAAACCTGGTCTCTTTTTTTTGTTATTTAAAGGGCGCATTTAGTAATATGCGCCTATAGGCCAGTGCACAACATACGTACACTCTGCTTTTTACACACACAGTGTGTGCAGCAGCACACAAACATGCCAAGTATTAAAAAATAAAAAGATTACAATGTAAAAGATTATTGTTGTGTACATAAAGATATGGTGGAATCCGGCTTGTCCTGTGGATGATCTGCTTGCGCCCTTTAACCTCGCGCACGAGCAGATCCGTTTCCTCGCTAGAGAAGCGTTCATTCATTCCGCTTGCAAATTCCGCAATGTAAGTAGCAATCCGTCATGGCGCGAGTGCAACTGGCTTTTAAAGGGAATAGGAGTTGAGACTCTGATTGGTTTATTGCACGTTACACCCAAAACACACCTATTACTCATTAAGAGAATAGGGACAACCCTTTTAGATCATGCGTCGAGCACGACAACCATTTTTCCCGCCGTTAAACTAGAAAAAGTGGATTCGGACACGCCCTGAGTGCACTTGCGCCATGCGCTTAGATCGTTAAAATAGGGCCCATAACCTCACATACATTTGGACATGCTCTTCTGTGAATTTGTTCACAATTTATTTAAAAATGGTTGGACTAATCTATCTATCTATCTATAAATTACAGAAACGTCTGTCTGTGTGTCTGTTATTCGCATATCTCTCAAACCGTTAGACCGATGGATTTCGAACTTGACAGGTGTCTTGCTACGGGCACGAACGAGTAAGTGCAGTGCCAAGTTTGACTTTGTTTGGATTAGAAATGCAAAAGATATTGTTAAATATATCTGTAAAATAAGCACTTAGAAGGTTGTGGTTTAAAAATAAACATTCTGACATAAACACAAGAAAAACAACAAAGAAAAAAACTAATGGATACAGTAGGTGCTTCTTCACCTTATTCACCTGTGTTGAACAAGTTTAAACAAATGTTATGGAAATTAATTGGTCAAAATGTGTGGAAACCCTGACATCAGAAATTTTGCAGAAATATGTTTGTCTGTCATGTTGGTATCCCTTCATTGATTGCATCAGTTTTTCCCATCCTGATAAGAACTGAATCAGTTCCTCTGAATGCAAACAAATCTCGAACTGCTCTGAGCTTCAGACGTGGAATACTGTCTAGACAGAGAGAGAAATATTTTCAGTTAAGGTTATGTTACTAGTCTCTGGAATGCACAGCATCTCGCTTTCACCAACACAGTCTCACCCCCAAACGTCACATACTGACGCGTCTTGACCAAACGGCAATATACGACGAAAAGGGTACCCCTAAAACGTCCGTATGTGACTATTCGGGTTATGGGTAGGTTTAGGTATGCGTTAGGGTACCGCTAAGAGGCGCTGCTGGTGCGCTTATGTCTTCGTCTCATATGGACGTTTTAGGGGTACCCTTTTCGTCGTATATTGCCGTTTGGTCAAGACGCGTCAGTATGTGACGTTTTGGGGTGAGACCGGGCTGCTTTCACACAATTACACAGTTTTACAGGAAGATGAACTCCATGACAGCAATTGAAACATGATTTCTGCTTTCATTACATCTGCTTCCAGTACAATTGTTTTTGTAGATATTAAAGGGGTTATGAACTGGATTATTTTATTATTTTAGAATGTTTCCTGGGGTGCCCCTATAATGTTAGTATGATTTTCACATCAAAAATTATCATAATTTAGAAATAAAAGGCATTTTTCCAAGCCTGATTTTAGCCTCTGATTTGAACGCTCTGTTTGAAGGGGCGTGTCTGCTGTGAGACTTCAGTGTAAAAGTCCACTGCTGTGATTCGCTGACATGTTTGCATATAAAGTAGTCAGCATTACATGTGGAAATCTCTCGAATACTTTTACAAAGTTTTTACTATTACTGCTATAGAGATTAACGAATCGTGAAAAATATTGATCAAAGCATTATTTTTAGATCAATTACATCACATGAAAGGTTGCAGTGATGCGCATTGAGCAGATGACAATGCTCACATCATCAATTTCTGCACTCTCACGAATGCTTTCACCAAATAACAATGCAAACATAATGTAAATACAATAAGAGCTTCTTTGTGCAATGTAACAGCGTCATTATTTCATAACGAGTGTTGACGAGTGTCCAGATAAACTCGCACTGTGTGATTGACAGCTTGGGCGATTGGAAAGGGAGCATTCTTTGATCGCTTTCTGTATATAATTTAATCACAGTTTAAATAAGATTAATTTCATCCTACGAGAAACGATGTGAAGTTGATCGTTTATTCACTCACTAGCTTGATTTACTGATGCATAAACAGTATTGAACGATATTGAGAGAAAGATTATCTGTCTGAACTTGATTACACAGAAATCACTGATCACAGATCAGGCATCAGAATGAACATGGTTACTTGCAAGTTTGTGGCGTTGCTGGCAGATCCATATCGTAAAAGTCTGTTTGCAAAGCCTTCATCGAAATTACGACTGATTCACCAAATAATCCACAGTGAAATGCACCGGATACAGACAAATAATGCACTGCTGAGACATTCACATTGTTGTACAAAAAAAAAAAAAACCTTTCCTAGCATTAGCATTTGTAAGGTAATGGTATTGATCCTGTGTTGATCTTTTCTCGTTCTCATGTCACTATTCACTAACGCGCCAGTGGGTAGGGCCAAAGATGCAGTGATGTAGACGTAGGCGCTGATATTCTTCTGCAAATGCGGTCTTTCGCTGGCCTGTAACGTCACAAGTGCCCACTTTTGAGATCCTGTCGTTTTCTGGCCTTGGTTTCATTAAAAGCAGTTTTTGGAATAACAAGGAAGTTTTGAGTTTTGAAACTTACAGGGTGTTTTTATAGTATAACAAACTCTTAACTGTCAAAAGATCAAGGAAAATTTGAATTCTCAGTTCATGACCCCTTTACCATAGATTTTTATATTAGAGCAGTGGCCCAGGGCTGATATCTCATCAATACATTTCTCTTACACATTCAAGTATGAATCTACTGAGGTCACGCACCTTGAATGAGAAGTGTGTATTATTCAGGGAAATAAAATATATCTGGCTAATGTAAAGTTAGTGTACACTAAAGTTCAAACGTTTGGGTTTGATAAGATTTTTGAAAAAAGTATCTTATGCTCACCAAGGCTACATCTATTTTGATCAGAAGGTTGAAAGAATTGTGAAATATAATTACAATTTAAAAGAACTGTTTTCTATTTTAATATATTTAAAAATGTTATTTATTTCTGTGATGCAAAGCTTAAGTTTCAGCATCATTACTGCAGTCTTCAGTGTCACACGATCCTTCGGAAATCATTCTAATATGCTGATTTGGTGCTCAAGTAACATTTCTCATTATTTTCAGTGATGAAAACAGTTGTGCTGCTTTTTTAACATTTTTTATGTCTTTACTGTCACATCAATTTAATGAATTGTAACTGGCTCAAGTTGGTCATGCGAATTTGCCACATTAACTAAAGTGCTCTACCAATCTGTCACACCTTCCTACTTTTTCCCATCTTTCTCTCGCTTTCTCTCTCTCTTTTTGTGTAATCACCAAACACTTTTTTTAGTCACTGTAATGTGTGCAGTGTAATCTATTTCACAGAGTAATGTGTGCTTCAGTGTTTCATATGCTTGTGTGGAAGCCTCTCTCTCTCTCTCTCTCTCTCTCTCTCTCTCTCTCTCTCTCTCTCTCTCTCTCTCTCGATCATCCACCCCCGTTTCTGCCCCCCAGGATCTTCTCCCTCCATCAAGAGCTATTATAGGCCTCATTAGTGTCATCGAGCCAGATCACAACACTTCTGTTGTTTTAGCATTGTCTCTCCTTTTATCTGTCTGTTTATTACTGTCTCCACCTGTCTCTGTGTCTCTCATCCTGGATTTAGAGGAAGATGTAAATAATGGCTTTCTTTTGTTAAGGTGTGGTAGAGAGGACTGTGTGTTTGTAAGCACTGAAACATAATATATATATATATATATATATATATATATATATATATATATATATATATATATATATATATATATTAGTGGTGGGCCGTTATCGGCGTTAACGTGCTGCGTTAACGTGAGACTCTTATCGGGCGATAAAAAAAATATCGCCGTTAATCTATTCTCAAAGTTGGGTTGGGAGCTGGGTCTATACTAGCAAGCTATGACTTTCACCTTGATATTTTAGCGCGGATGTATAAGTTACCTAGTCGAATTCGGTTCGGTTTTCGGTACGCATTTTCAAACCGAATGGTTCGTTGGACCATTTTTCCTGCCGACCAAAATTTCGTTATTTCAAATGTAGGCGCGTTGCGTGTGGCACGCGCACTCATAATGTAAGAGACGCTGGCGCAACCACAACATTGTCCGACATCAAATGGCAAACGTAATGTAAGCGGAACGAAACTGAGCTACTCGTTATTGTGTGGTTGACGGACCGTTGTTTATCAGTTTGGACCAAAGCAGCGCGAGCTGATCTTGATCAAGCGACACTGTTACTACACAGCGCTAAGAGATCCAGTAAATAAATCATTTGAATTCGCTACTTAAGTAATAACATTGCTGCGAGATCTAGTGAGAAACATTCACATTTCTCCGTTATTAACGGATCAAACAGTGCGTGGAAGCCAGGGAGAAACATTGTGCCATGAATGAACTATCCAGTGTCCACAGATCTGCAACATTTACCATGGATTTACTATAGTAACACCACTTTGTCCATATTTTTTACAGTCTATGAGTAACACTAACTGCAACCATGGAAGTTTGGCAGGAATAGTAGGCTATAATGCTTTCAAGTAACATTACGTTGGTTTTATTTTGACATTATGAATAAAATTGCTGCCCTCAAATGTTAATCTGAACTAAAAATAGACCTTTGTTTATAACTACTACAATATTAGGCTACATTTTCATTTTTTCCAAGGAGCTGTTTTGTTTTATATGCTCCTAAGAAGAGTCTATTATAGCTCCATCACTGGTCAAAGTAAAAAACAAACCAAAAAAAAATCATACTTTATTATGTTAGTTTTAATAAAAATAAAAATAAAAAATCTCTGGCATTTCTTCACAAGTTCTTTTAAATGTCACTTTGTATTTAAGAAACACGTGCCCTTTAGTCATTATTTGGGTAGCACACATATTCTGAATGCCTTCGGCAGAATTCAAATGAGCCATTTTAATCTAGATTAATCTAGATTAATTCCAAGATTACAGTGAGATAAATCTAGATTAAAAAAATGTATCTATGCCCACCACTAACATATATATATATATATATATATAGAGAGAGAGAGAGAGAGAGAGTGTGTAATTTGTGTTTAGCAAAGCATGCGATTGACTGGTGCTTCTTTATTGATCATAGAATACACTCAGTAGAGGACAAGGTGCTGTCTGCTTACCCTTAGCAGAACATATGGCTATAGATGTGATTGCTGGTCATTTTGGACTGATCAAATACTCAACAAATTAATGAATTGCTGGTTTTGTGGACTTTAGGATGGCGGTTGATAGAACTAGTTCCATCCAAGCTATTTTTTTTTGACTGTGTACAAATGTGTCAGATTGTCATCTTTGACTATGCATTGCATCTTCATGTGCTGTCACCTCTCACCATCTGTATCACATTTATAAGTGGGAAAAAATAGCTAAAAGTGTAAAATGGTCATCTAGATGATTTTTTTTTTTTTTTGGTATAACCAAACTAATAGTCACTGTATACAGTATCTCTATAGTTTCTCTCCCAACACTAATAAATCAGACTGCAAGGAACAGCGCAAACACCATCATTAATCACAATATCAAAAAATGTTGAAATAGTCACAATAATTCTCATTTGTTGCCATGATCGATCATTTGATGGCACCTCAGAGTACTTATGTCCATCTCTGTTTGTGTGTGTGTTTTTTTTTTTTTAATGCACTAAAGCATGTCTGTTGTTTTTGTGTTTTAAATTGTCCTCTTTGATTTATGACTTGCTGTCCCTGTCCTAATTACACACGGGCTCTGTCACTGCAGTGCTAATGGAATGAAATGACCTGGTCACATTACTGCCCTCATCTGCTGTCTGCCTTCCAAGACTTCTGGAGATGAATCACCCCGTCGGGCGTTTCTTACACACACACACACACACACACACACACACACACATATACTCTCTTGGCATCCCTCTGATGTGTTGCTGTATGCATGGTATTTTATTGTCATGTCTGATTCCACCTAATGATTCAGTCTCTAGAGAATACTGCTCTGCTCTAATCCACATTGAGCATGAGTAATTAGCTTCCTTCTCACAGGCAAATGACACTGTTTGTTCCTTCATAACCTTCTGCTTTTTGATATAGCTGTTTTATTTGTGAATCTGTAGAAGTTTGACTCTTTTTGTTTAAACTTTCCCTGACTTCCTATATTACAGCCAATTAGTTGCATTAAGCACAAAGTTCTGATTGGTGGTAATTGGTAAGGCAAGCATCATTACTACTGTATCGCTTATGATACTGCTACGAGTAATAACTCAGTTGTTGAGAAGAGGACAATTCCTCTGGAGGACAATAAAAGCCATATCTATGGACCAGATACCTGCTGCATTTTAAATAAGTTTCTCACCTCTGCTGTAACCTAGGGTTTAGGTCGCATGCTCCATCATATTGGACCATGGTTCTCCTGTGGCCAGCAAGCTTTCAAATCTGCATCATTTGCAGATTCTGTTTCTTGTCCTCTGCCCACTCTGCCGTGCAAAGGCAAAAGACCGTAACTTCGTTTTTGGTCGAAAATGAGTTATTGATATTTTTGGCACATTCAAGACCTCCTTTATCATGTGGATAAGTATCTTGAGTCAATGGCGTTGTTTTTTCGAGAAAATAATGAGTTGTCTTAACAGTAACTTCCAAAAGCCCATGAGAAACCAAGGCAGAACACCGTAACACCAGTTACCGCTCTTTTGCTTTGTTTTGTTATGGTACTCTGCCTTTGTTTAGTCGCGCGTCAAGTTACTGTGCCGGTGTTCTATCAAATATTGCTACCTATCAGATTGTATGGTTATCTGCCTTTGTTTTACTGTCCATTAAAATTGAAATGACGGTGTAGCTTGTGTACTTTGTACAGCTGCCATCAGTCCCTCTAACTTCTGATGTCCTCAGAGCTTTGTCCTGCACAAACGCAGTCAGAACATTTAGTATGGTCTGAACCCGCTCCATCGACAAACGTGCAATGGTTGAAACACTCATGTATCTAGCTGGCAGAGTGGCAAAACTTCGCCGGCACCTTCAGCACCGCCCTAAACACGGTCGAGCCAACGCTGGACTAATATATCTATGGAGGTATTTTGTCATGTCAAATGTATTAATAATGCCATCAGAATGCAACCAAAGCACAGGATAGCAATAAGTAGATGGCTATAAGTAATTGTAAATCATACAAAATTAATGCCATGATGACTAGATTTTATACAGGTGTTAACTATAATGATTTTGTTAATGGTGATCAGCAACTAAATATTGATAATGTGGTTAAAATATTGATAAAGTTACTGCCTTTTGCCTTTGCATGACTTCTCACTTTTTGCTGACAATATAAAGGCAGAGTACAGTAACTTTAAAATAGGGGTCAAAAGTCAAGTTTGAGCTCAAGATTTTTTTATGTACATAATTTTCATTACTAATACATCTAAATGCCAGATTTCCAGTGTCCTACCTAAAATTAATTTATTTTATTAAAAATACATTAGTTTTAAAAATCTTTAAAGTCATTTTTCTCAGTTCCACACTCTATCGAGTTATGGTCTTTTGCCTTTGTAGGGAAGCACTATCCTGTCAATATTAGGTGGCAAAAAGCCCAAAAACATGATTCTCATCATTATGATTTTCGTCTCCCCTGCTGTGACGAGCCCTGGACCACAAGGACACGAGTGTGGCTGCTGTTCTACATTCTCAATCAGTTCACCGAGTTGTTGGTGAGAACGAAAGGGGCGAACGAGGAGACAGCTAGAGACAGAGAAGGGACGGACGCAGGGAGACATTCCCTGAGATACACATCACACAGTGCTCTCAGGGTAACAGAATGTGGCAGTGTGTATCGAGTGCATGAATAATGCAGAGGAAGGAGCAGGACAGTGGTGCTAGCAGACGCTCGCTCACACACAAACACATGCACACACTTTTGCACGGCAAGCTCCCACTCCTGGGACTCAGAGGCGTGCTCATTAGCTCTGCTGTGGCCACCCCTGCAGACTGGAGCCCCTCACAGCGTGACAGTAGCAACAATGGCCTCGTCGCTCAGCCCAGCTGCAGCATGAAAGAGTATTGACCCAGGTACGGTGCCTCGGGCCACCGGCCTCCGCTCACAAACACACATTTGCACACTCCTCCATGGGCAAAACTTGTTTTCGAAAGATGAACCGCCAGGGCTGGATACCACACTGCTGTGTCGAAGGTGTGAGCTGAATTGTCGATGAGGTTGGGAACAGGAAGGAGGAGTGACTTTGCTGTGATTGACAATTTTCCTGTGCAGGTATTGGTGATCAGCTTTCCTGCATTTGTTACTTGTGAGGATGTTATCCCCTTCATATTTATGTTAGAACTGCCCTACCCCACAGGCAGATCTTTCAAGGTTTCCTGGAGGTGAAGGGCGTCTAAGTTTCATCACCTAACCACCGGGGTGCCTCAGGGTTCAGTGTTGGGCCCCCTCCTCTTCTCGAAATACACTGCTTCACTTGGCACACTTGGTTTCTACCATCACTTGTGCCTGTACAATATTAGGACAGTCAGACCTGTCTGAATATACTTTGCAGCTCCTGGTCCAGGTGTTTGTCATCTCAAAACTGGAATCCTTCAACTAATTGTAAACTGGATTTCCTAATCAAACAATGGCTAGCCAATGAAATAATCCCCATGATCATGGCAGCATGTCTAGTCTTCACTAGGGGTCCATGTATGTCTAGTCTTCGAGGGTCCATGTCACACTCCATTGGCTATCCACATAAAGCTGCCTGCATCAAATTCAAGACTGCAGTTTACAGCTGAACTTTGTGCTATTCTGGTATACATTGGATACAATTTCCTACTAAATCAATGCAATACTGATGAATCTAGCAGATCTTACTCCACTATAATATTAATGTTACTAGCCCTAACAACAATTGTACTGTTGTTCCTCACTGACCTTGTCCTAGTTTGACTTTGTAGGGTTCAGCATTGTCAATGTCATGTTCTATTTCCACCACAGCAAAGGCAAAACTGTATTGTTTCTCCATCTCTCCCTGCTCTCTCCATCCATTTTTATCTGTCCTCTATCCCATCTGTGCTATCTGCTCTGCATGGTGTCTGCAGTAAAAACAATGCTCTCCAGCTTTCTATTATCAGCATAGATCTGCATTATCTCACACAATTATCAGCTCCAGAAACAGCACACGCATTGTGATTTGAGTGTTCGTACGCTGCGTGCTGCACAGTTGCATAAAAAGTTTTTAATGCCTGAGGTTTCAGCTCAGGTGCATGAGCTGAGTCTGAGGTGGTGTTAGTCTCTACAGTAAATACAGTACAAATAGCTAATATTTTTGATTAATAGCCAGGACCTGTAGACCTCATCTTAATTTGGGTGAAAGCCTCTGATTGGACAGGTTAGCACATCAAGAGCAATGTCAAATTCAGTGTAATATCATGAAACCACCGTATATCCAGGATGCTTCTGCCCGATACTCTGGGATAGGCTGCTGCATCCCTACATAGGTTGCTTTGGAGAATGGAAGAATGGACTATGAAACCCAACATGTAGTCTACGCTAGTCAGACCTTTGTCTAACAACATAAGCTGTGGTCTAAAGTGCAGTTTGTTCCAGCCAAGTCCAACTTAGACTGAAAAAGACTGGTTTACTGATATGCAATGCGACCAACCACAGGTTGATTTGTTTTTATATGTTGTTTATGAATAGGTTTATCTGAAGTCAATTATATTCAAACAATGATGTGGCATTATCAGAAAAAAAAACACTGGGTAATCATTCAATACTGTGGTATATAGAAGTACACTGGATAGTAGTTGTACCGTAGTACTACCACAATACTTTTTTTTGTAAGGGAATAATGAACCTGCACTTTACAAGCTGGAGGAACCAGTGTCTGTCTCTGTCTGAAATCTCTGTCTCTTTAAAGTCAAGTCAAGTCAAGTCATCTTCATTTATATAGCGCTTTTAACAATGTAGATTGTTTCAAAGCAGCTTTACAGAGATAAACGTATAATTTATGGTAACAGAGATTGTTTTGGCTTTATAGCGGTTCTTTAGTAAAGTTATTTTCCAGCTAAGGTTAGTTATGATTGATTCGCTTCCGTCGCAACAATCATTTGTTATTAAATTAGGGGCCGCTAACACGACACCATTCTCTCTACACAGACTTTAAACGCGAACCTGTGAGAAACGCTGATGGCGTTCACATGCGCATTAAGAATTGGTTCTATAGTTATGTGCGTTTGAATATATGTACGCAGGTTTGTAATTCCCTACAAACCAAGCTTAAACAAAGTACTGGTGTTTCCTTATCATTTTTGATACAGAATTTTATTTTATTTTATCAATTCGGGGTAGATACGCGAATTGAGTTTCCCGACAACGCTTTATCTGTAGAGTGGTAAAGGGATCCTCCATAGGGAGAGACTAGTTGGCACTTCAGCACTGCGTTGTCATCGGGTCCAGGCGAAGGGCCTTCGTCAGATCTGGATACGGCCTGGATCCGGCAGGCTGCGGGAAAACCTCGGGATAAACAAAGACACCAAAATTAGCGTAGATGCCATTCTTCTTATGATGTAACGAGTACATCAGGATTTATGGGAAGTGTTCCCGGTTCCAGCTGACCGAATCTATGCAGCCTAACATTGAATTATAGAAGTCTATAATGTATTATGTGAATGCTAGGTCAAAGAGATGTGTTTTTAGTCTAGCTTTTAACTGACAGAGTGTGTCTGCTTCCCGGACAATGGTAGGAAGGCTGTTCCAAAGTTTTGGTGCTAAATAGGAGAAGGATCTACCGCCAGCAGTCGATTTTGATATTCTAGGTATTATCAACTGGCCGGAATTGCGTTAAGAGCGCGCTCAAGTACTGCGGAGCTAAACCATTTAGTGCTTTGTACGTGATCAGCAATATTTTAAAATTGATGCGATGTTTAATAGGGAGCCAGTGCAGTTTTGACAGAACTGGGCTAATATGGTCATACTTCCTGGTTCTGGTAAGAACTCGAGCTGCTGCGTTTTGAACTAGCTGTAGTTTGTTTATTAAGCGTGCAGGGCAACCACCCAGTAGAGCATTACAATAATCTAGCCTTGAGGTCATGAACGCATGAACTAATTGTTCCGTATTTGTCAATGAGAGCATATGACGTAATTTAGATATATTTTTAAGATGGAAAAATGCAGTTTTACAGGTACTAGACACGTGACTTTCAAATGAAAGATTGGTATCAAAGAGCACACCCAGGTTCCTAACCGACGGCAAAGACTTAAGACTTAACTTAAAAGTAACAAGTACATAATTTCATAAATATAACTTGAACATCATACACAGTTATGCATATATTTCCTAATACTTAGCATCTCTAACAAAACTAAGCTTATCTTTCAGAGATTTTATGCTAATAACCTAATTCCACTAACTTTAGCAAATCCAAATACTTGTTTTTCCTCAAGTGTGCATAATATCAACCTGGTACATTAAACGCAACAAAGTGCTTTGAGGTTTTGTGTACAATGTGCATCAGGCGGTCAGTGAAGGGAATGTGGGTGGTGTGTGGATGTGCCATCTGAGGCTGAGACTACCTAATGTGTTAAATGTGGTAGAAGAGGCTAATCTGTCGCACTAAAAACTCTACAAACTGTCTTCTTTACAAAATTCTCTCTTTGAATTTGTCAAATCGAAATTGGATTGACCTAGATCCGGTAACATTATTATATAAAAGGCTCTAGCACACTAGTTCCGTTAAGAGGTGCAAGGTTCCAAATAAATGACACATTCTACACATATCCTTTCAAACATCACTCTTTCCTTGCGCTTCCCGCACCATACAGCAAGACAGGTCGTCACTCTGCTGTCTTCGGAACATTCAGTAATATGAAAGAGTGATGAACCGAAGCCGGTTTGACGTAAACCTGTGCGAGCATGGATTTTTCAATCGGACAAACTTGTGAGTGATGGTTGGATGTTTTATGAATCCGACTGCTTTCACCACCTATGCAAAAAAGCTTTATATTTATGCAAATGATGCAAATTAATTTACATTGTTCTCTTTTTTTCGGAGTGACAGAGAGCACTTATTCACACGCAAGTGGGCAAGTGACAAAGGGTTTCAATTAAAGCAAGAAAAATCAAGCTCACTCATCCATCTCTCACCCCAGCCATCAACAAAGGCCTTTTGATTAGTATTCATTAATTGCAGTGCTGTAAAATCTATGCATGCTCATTTTTATCAAGCCATCAAAGACCTCACTAATTGCCTCTATAATATCAGAAATAGATCCAGCACATGATGAAGGGATTTTCAAAGAACAGTACAAAGGCTAAAGAGGAAGAGGGCTCCATTTCATGCCCGGGCCACTCAGAAAATTGGGTCAGAATAGGAACAGTATATGTTCTGAGTAACCAGAGTCCTGTGTTTAAAAAGAAGAGTCAGTGCATGCTGTTTATGAGTCAGCAAAGACCACTGCAGATCAACATATTCCGAGGGTGGGTAATGTTAGAGTTTTAATGAGAAAGTTGATGAATAAGAGTTAGGACCAAAAGATCTCAAGAAGTTTAAAGACTATAATCAGAATTAGAGGTTTGTTTCTTTTAGTCCATTCGCTTACAGGTAAAATTGACCAAATTTCCATATACACGTTTAAAATTTAGTCTTTGCTTTTTGGGAAAACAAACCAAAAACATGATAACTCGCCCTGCACTTAAAAACGTTTTGTCCAATCAAGTGGTAATTGCAAAGTATAGTAAATCATGACTGTTATATAAATGAATATTGGCTATTAAATAAATGGACAAGCCCCTTGGTATGTCCCTCCCAACCTGTTTCAATTGGTAAATGTTAACTCAGGGCTGAAAATGCATTCTTCAAGTGGGGTCTGTAGACTGCTGATAAACTAGGAAGCTTCTTGCTTACGTTTTTGCCATTTTCTACAAGGTTTCTATAAGGATCTTTAATAAACATGCAGGTTAACATGAAGACTTCCAAAGTTTAATGTGGCTCCAAAGTATACAACCTTCAGCCTTAAGGCCCGTTCACACCAAGCACGATAACTATAAAGATAACGATAAAGATAACTATATATGCGTCCACACCAACGACCGATAACGGTCTTTTTATTCTAAGCACGCGCGCGCCCGGATGATCCAGATCCATTTTAAATGCGCGAGACCTTTAAATTAGAGTGGATTCTGATTGGCTGTCAGTGTTTTATCGTTCGACAGCTGGAAAAAAATCGTTCTGAAAGTGATCCCAACGATATCGTTCCTCATATCTTTATCGTTATAGTTGTGGTGTGAACTCTGTTATTCTATAATATGGAGAACGATTTTTAGAATTATATCTTTATCGTTATCTTTATAGTTATCGTCCTTGGTGTGAACGGGCCTTTAGACATCAACAATACTAGAAATGTAATCTAGTTCATTAAATGTCTTGAAACAATCTAGTATGGTTTTTGTTTTGTTCATTTTATTTTTTATTACACATTTATTGTCGGACTTTCACCGTGTGGCACCAATAAATCATCCTTAAAACTTACCTGGTGGTTTCCCTCGTCGCTTCTGGCCTCCATCCGCCGGTGCAATCTTAACTGAAAGGTTTGGAAAAACAAGTTCAAGGTGGTTGAACTCTTTGTTCTGAACCACTCCATGAGCAACTGCATCTCTGTCTTAGCTCGTACTTTGCCAAGCAATTTTGGAACTTGTTTTGGTGTTTGTCTCCAACTCATGTTCTGCTAAATAAATACATGTAAATGTAATTGAAAAAGCTAGAGAATATATACAAAAGTATCTTGGTACGGACATTGTACTGTGGTAAAATATTGTTTTGTGGATGCACACATTACCATTCTTGCAGACCTGTTTTTTTTTTTTTTTTTTCTTTGAAGTACATTGAAGTACCATGTAAATAACATGATGAATGTTATGTTCAATACTGTGGTACATAGTAGCTGTACTGTAGTACACAATACTTTTTTTGTAAGGGAATAATGAACCTGCACTTTACAAGCTGGAGGAAACAACATTTACCCCCTGTCTCAGAGCACAGCTATACATTCAGAATGATCTTTTGGCAGATGATACCCATCCTGCTTACACACGCATCATTCAAATCTGCCTCAAACTGTTTATCTTCTCATAGTCACCAATATTTTTCCACTCAGGTCTGACGAGAGGTATTGTCTGAAGACAATGTGCATAAGTGTCTTAAAGCTCTTGTGTTCTTCTTACGTGATTATGCACCCGCTGATGAAAAGTGTGTGTTTGTGTGTGTGTGGAGGGCACGTGTTTGTGGGTTGTGGATTGATTGGGTTCATCTCCACATCCTCTCATCTTGTCCTCTTAACAGAATGGCGGGTCGTGCACTTGAGCGAGCGAGTGAAGGAACATTGGAGTCTCCCTTAAGACCCCATCTGAGAATCTGTTATACTAATATGCTAATAGGCATGTTAATTCAGTTGGTAATTACAAGGACTTGGGTGTACTGTTCCATGTCAGCCTTTGAAGTGGAGAAACTAGGAAACTGCTTGCATATTAAATGCGCAACAGAGCTTGTTTAGGTTCGGAGGAGGGAGTTGAAGAGAAAACGTTTGTTTTCGTGATGTTTTCATATCAGTGTTAAAAATCTCTTTGTCAGAAGGCTCATCCTAAGTTCAGGGTTGGTAGCGACTAGATCATTTTAGGGTGTGTTCACTCCAGGGCTTAAAAACAGGGAAAAAATCAATCGGTTCACTCAGAGCAGAATCAATATTCTAATGTTTCTGTTCTGTGTTCATTCTGTAACATTACAGATCCGAAAACAGTTTGATTAGAAAAAATACCGGTTAATAAAGTTATTTTTATTTCTCTTTTTGCCTATACTTTATACCAGAAAAGTTTGACTCATACCTCGAGTGGATCCTCAAACTGTCAGCAAAGCCTCATACAGTATCTCCACCCGCCTCAATCGTGAATGAAGTCCTGCACACATTCTGGACACCATCTCTGCTTGTTTGCAGCTCAAGGGTAAATAAAGAACTGTTTCTTTGAATAAGTACAGCGTTTTCTTTATTTAAAAAAACACAGGAGCTGAGAAGAGTTTCAGCCTGGTATTTGCCCTCTAATCGTCAGTACAGCCTGTGCATAACGCTTCGTCTTTTATACACAAGATTTTAGCCAAATGTATTAAACGACAGGAAAAACCTCAGCGCTCACATAGCTACAATCAACTTTGTAACCTGTAAGTTGATGAAAACGTGATGCTGAACTTGCTGCTTCAGATGCAACCGTTAAAGACTTACAAAGCACAAATCTCAGACATTCGCTGTTGGAATTTAGCTTGATTTTGGTTCTTCGCTGGTTTCAAAACACACACCACGCTGGATATAACCTGCCATTCATTTTCATAATACTTTAACGGTTGTTGAGATATCCTCGGAAAAACCCCTGAGATCCTCAGCTAATGCCAGTGACTTACCTATGATGACTTGACAGCTGAGTGCGGGCATTTCACTCACGTTGGACTCACTCAACGTCCCATTTGCATAGGCCGTACTATTTGAATTCATGATTGGTTGACTGCCAAATTAAAATATTTGAACGATAAAATAACGTTAATGGTCATTTAAAATAAGCGTTTCTGTTCAGAACGCTAGATTTCGTTTTTGTTTGTTCCTGTTAAAATTTTGTTTGTTTGTTTTTGTTAGGAGCCCTGGTTTACACTGAATGCACGTGTGTATTGTTACAGAGTTGAGCGGATGTTTTCAACTGATTTTCTATAAGAGTTGAGCGGCAAGCTTACGATGTTCACCTATGTACGCTTGTGTCGTTTGTAAGGTAGTTGTAGAAAGTAGGTTGTTCCAAGCATCTTGGAAAAGTTGCCACAGTTGTTCTATGGATTGCTTCTGTCTCCTCTTGCAATCCCACTCTGACTTAGTGATGTCAGAATCAGAGCTCCATGGAGGCTACACCATCTGTTGTAGGACTTCACATGCATACAAAGATCTCAATGGATTGTTAATCTTCTTTCAAAGGGAATGTGTGGAAATCTAGAATTGATGTGTCCTACTGCTACACTAAAGAGGGAAATAACCATCTTAAGAATAAGGTTTTATTTGTTTGCAGTTGATGCTTTTCTTAACCCTAAAAGAAGAGTGCAAGAGTTATCCAAAGGATACGTTGCCCTATTAGCCAAAGTCATCAATATTTCTATAATTTATTTGATGCAAAAAAATATTTAATACGCAAAATATGCTGCATGTATTAGAGCCCGACCGATATATCGGCAGGCCGATATTATCGGCCGATATTAGGCATTTTCAAAACTATCGGTATCGGCATTTATAACGGCCGATAAATGAATATTTAAAAAATAAAATAAAAACGGACGAAACACCCTTCAACCATGTTATGAGTGTTGGCGTTGTATAGTTTGTCCACCAGAGGGCACTCTACACCGTCCCTGTTGGCAACACTCGTGTATAACGCGCCACACATTCTGCAACCTGCTGATCCAGCCAGAGTCGGGCAGAGAGAACCGCGAGTGAGATCAGCGGTGAAGTGTGTTCATGGTGAGTTGGTCACGACTCACGAGACATACATTGCTTGAATAACAATTAAAAGAACATCCCTATCAGTTCTCTTAACTCAAATAAGGATGACAAAATTCGTGACTCATGTCCAGTTTTGCTGCGGTTAAATAAGCCGAGAGTGAAGCGGAACAACGCGACGTATAGGCTATATTCACATAAAATGTTAACACTGCAGTTCACAAAAGTTCATAATGTGCATGTGCTTTAATGCTTTGTCGGTTAAACATTTAATTTTAAATGCTGATGCGCTGTTCTAACGTGTGCGTTTCTCAGCGCGTTCTTTTAAAGAGACAGTAGCAATTGTAAACACATTGCCGCTTGTCCTTAAAGGGATAGTTCACCCAATAATAAAAATGATCTCATTATTTACAGGCACTCTAATGTTGTTCCAACTGTATTAATTTCCTTCTAATATTTTTCTAATATTAATAGTTTGAAGAATGTGGGTAACCAAACAGTAGCTGGTCCCCATTGACTTCCAAAGGAGAAAAATATACTATGGAAGTCACTGGGGTACATCAACTGTTTGGTTACCCACATTCATCCAAATAACTTATTTTCAACAGAAGAAAAAAACAACTTGAGAGAGTAAATTATGACAATTTGAATTTGTTGTCAATTTGAATGTGAAATTGTTGTTTTTGTTCAAAGGACTAAACGTTTAGTCTTAAAAAAAAATTTATACATTTTATTTATCAGAACTTTAATATATTTTGATGTTCCTCTGTTCTGTTGTGACAATAAAAGAAACAAGTTTCTTTTTAAAATGCATTATCATATTATTTTAGTTAAAACTCATAAATAACTACAAATAACTAATGTTAGGGAAATTTGTTAATGTTTTGTTGTGCGTTTCTGAAAAAAAATAAAAAATATCGTCCGATATATCGGAATATCGGATTTTAAAACCAACAAATATTTGTACCGGTATCGGCCTTCAAAATCCTTTATCGGTCGGGCTCTAGTACCCATCAAAAGTTTGTACACACCAATTGTAAAGTGTGTCCAAACTTACTGTACTATAATACACATAAATAATATTGCTACTGTATTATAATATACACATAAATAATATCGGCCGATATATCGGTGTCTGGCTTTTTTTTTATCGGTATCGGCATCGGCGCCCAAAAATCCATATCGGTCGGGCTCTAGCATGTATGACATGCCTAAGTGTCCTAAAGGTGATGATACAATTTCAACTTTCAACTTCAACTTTTTGAGCAATGTTGCTGGGCAATCTTGCCGGCCAATTGTTGCTTGGGCACTTTCCGATTGAAATGGGCAATAAATTTCTATTTGGATAATTTAGATCGGTCGTCTCATCTGGTTGCCCGATGACGGCAACATTGCCCAGCAATATTGCTCAAAAAGTTGCCCTGTGTATCATCACCTTAAAATTGAGACATGTACATTTCTAGTATTTTTACACTGCTGAACTGTCTTGTCTTCAACCTCAGGGGTGGGCAATTCCAGTCCTTGAAGGTCCACTGTCCTGCAGGGTTTAGCTCCATCCCTAATCAATCTACTAAAAAAAAAAAATAATAATTTGTGGAAAAATGTTGATTAGCACAAAAAATTCCCCAATTAAAAACAAAAATCAAGTTTATGGTGAGGCACATATAATAGAAGTGATTGGGCCAGATTTTTTGAGGGTGTTAAAGCTCAAATGTAAAGCTCATGATTTTATGAAGTACTTATATTAGCTCTTTTGTTCAAATGTGTGTTGTTTGAGCTCTAAAGCTGTTTAAGTCATCACAGAAAAGGTTAGTAACGTGACTTTTCCTCACTAAAATCATGTTAACATGCATATTGTTCATGTCTTGTGGCTATACTTTTGAGTGTTTCAACATTTATAGATTAGCCCCATTCACTACATTTTCATTGTAATCCAGTGGTGATGGTGTTTTGTGGAAAAGTGGAAATTAATTATTGTGGTAATTGGCATTTCTACCACTAATGCTGTCTTTTGAGCTCAACTGATATTCCTTTAAATGGCCAATTGTTGACTTTTCATTATTTCACGCTGCAAATTGCTGTCAGTTTGAATGCTACAGTACTTTAGACCAGACTGACTGACTGTCTGCAACTGATCAACTGTCATAAAAAGCCGAAGTGATTCAAGCTATCAGCAGAGTTTAGCTCTCACACATGCATATAACATTTCTTTCTCGTTATATTTTTCCTCTGCCCTTGTCTCGATTACTCTTCCACTCACTCTATTTTGTCAGCTTCCATTGTTCATGTCACACTGCAACCTTTTGCATCTGATATGCAAGATTCTGTGTCCAACTGTAAGGATTATAGGCCAACAGCGTCTTGCATTGAGTCAGACTGATTCAGGTGTGTTGGGCACAGTAAATTACACAGAGGGGCTGTGAGTCTATCAGCTGCTGAGAAACCATTTCAGATGCTATTTAAAGCAGTTTCTTATAGGTGACTGTTCCAAAACATTCTCCTCATCTGCTATCTGGTGGACATTTGAGGGTGTTCCAGGGAGAGCTTGTTTGTGAGTCATATGGCTTCTCTCGATTTATTTCCTGGCAAAAGGAAGGAGATTTTCTCAGAACAAAGCTTAATTTCCTGCCTGTCTATACTATGTTTATATATATATATATATATATATATATATATATATATATATACATATATACCTAAAGGATTATTAGGAACACCATACTAATACTGTGTTTGTTTGTATTTTAAGTAGTTTATGTTGTTATTGTCTTGTTTTATCTGGTGTCAAACATCGTATGAAAACGTGTTTCCCAAATGAAAGAACTGATTCTGAAGTGCTGAAATGAGTCGTTAGTAATTCCAGTCTCACTTCCTGCCCAAATCTACATAGGTTTGTAACAAATTTGCATAATGGCATATAATGGCAAAAAAATCATATAAATTTTGCATATAAAATTGCATACAAATCGTTACCGTTCGTATCACTGTGTATCAAGCGCTTAGGAAGCCTCTGGAACTGAAATTCAGATATGGTAATGGGGTTTCGTTTAGTTTAGTTTGCTGTAAGCAGTAGACCAATCACAACAGACTGAACCATCTGACCAATCAGAGCAGAGGAAGCTCTCGTTTAGAGAGACTAAATCCTTTATCGAACCATTTCAGACACTGTGACAAAAGAGCTGATGCTGCAATCATATATATTATGAGAAAGTAATCCTTTAAAATAGCATAATAGGGGCACTTTAAGAGCAAATAAAACTTACGCGATGCATAAAAAAACACAACGCTGAGTGTTGAACTGCTTCCTGTCTACTTGTGAAATTGTTGGCCAGAATAAGCTACAATGTGCACTAGACATTACAATCATCTGGTTGAATGAATGATCTTTTTATAATATAGTTTTAAAAATTCTATTTACTTAATACCTCTATCAGCCCCATGGAAGAGCTGCATCTGTCAGTTAGCAACAGTTGGAGTTGTTAACCAAATGGTAAACCTAAATGGTATTCGTCCATTCTAAATGGGTGAATTGGAGGTGCCTTGTGTATTGGGGAGCAGGGAAATCCAGGAAATAAAGACAAAATGACATGTTCAGCTGGGTAGATAACCCTGTTGCCTAGTAACGGGTGCATATTGAGGTGGGCATGCGGGCTGGGGTGATGACATCAGAGATAAAGAGCACAGGCGTGTGAGACATCAGACTCTTCGGAAACGTAATAAAGCTTCTACCACCCTTCTTATCACGGACGACTCTTCATACTCAGGGGTGTTATTCCTCCATCAAGGCTTCTTCGAAATGTACAACAAAAACAAACAAAAAAATGGTTCTTCAGAGACGGCTTTTGTGCACAAGCTGTCACCCTGTTGTGTTTTGCCCGGTTGTTTTGGAAGTAAAGGGAGCATCTTCTGAACGAGCCATCACAATCTGTGGGCTCCTTGCTTAGATGTGGCTCTGCATGAAAGAGTGTGTGAAACATAAACACCCCAGACAAACTTCTGAAGTGCCAGTTGATCCCAGTCTGTTCGGGAACTTCAGCAAAGAGTCCGAACATGATAGTCTCAGTTTCACATCAGCTCTCTGTACTTCTAGGTGAATCTGTATAGTCTCTTCCTAGCAGCTTTTGTGGCTGGCTTACAGATTCCAAAATGAACTTTTTGCCAATGGTGGGTAAAGTGATTGATTTTTTTCCTTTATCTTTTTCATTTTAGTTGGTACATATTTACAGTAGGTGTTTAATTCCAACAATATACCAATTGGCAATATTTGCCACAAAATGTGATTTTCGTGTGTGTGTGTCAAGCCAAGTTTCATTTGTATAGCACTTTTGACAGTACAGATTGTTTCAAAGCAGCTTTACAGTGATGATAGGAAATTAATGGAATGGAGATTGTTTTGGCTTTACAGCAGCTCTAGAATAAAGTTATTGTCCAGCTAAAGTTAGTTTTTGATTGATTCACTTCCGTTGTAAAGATCATTAGTTATTAACTTAGGGGCCGCTTACACAACACTGTTTCAACCGAAAACTTATAACAAGAACAACTCTAAAAAGTATGTGCATCACTATTTGTGGGGTGAGATTGTGGAATGGATTTGAGTAGGTGTTAAAACACTGTACAAACATTAAACACTTTAAATTTGAAATAAAAACACTTTATTAAAAGGATGTGAAGAGGAACAGAGGTGATTGTGAGTGTGGGCTATAATACTGATTGCATTGGGATATGTGAATATAGGCTGAAGGGTTGTTTGGTGCAAAATGTTAAAGTTTTGTTCATGTTAAAAATGATGGTATGTTTGTTATCTTGCTATAAATATAAAATGGTGTGTGTGTATATATATATATATATATATATATATATATATATATATATATATATATATATATATATATATATATATATATATATATATATTCGAGAACATTATGTGGACCAAATGTTCCCACAAATACAGTAATACCAGTAAATTTGGGCCTTGTTTGTAAAAAACAGATTATAAACAATGCAAAAACATTTTTTTACATGTATTTTGTATGGATTTTCTGTAATGAGTAAGGTTAGGGTTAAGGTATAGAATTTACAGTTTGTACAGTATAAAAATAATTATGTCTATGGAAAGTCCCCATAAAACATGGAAAACCCAACGTGTGTGTGTCTGCGATGGACTGGCCATCCATTCAGGGCGTTTCCCAGCCTGTGGTCTGAGACGCTGGGAGAGGTTCCAGCCCCCAGTGACAATAGTAAAGGATAAAGCATCTGACTTTGCACATATGTGTTTCTTATAACAAAAGATGGCAGGTAGATTTGTAGTAGTATGTGAGTTATGAAAGAAAAAGTTAAAGGAGAACTCCGGTCAATTTTAACATTGAGCTAATTTTTTTTGTACATTTGGAGTGCTGTCAATACAGAGAACAATGACAAAAATCGGTGTTGCCTACACCGTGTTATCCTCTTTTTAAAATTTGCACCCTGTTGACTTCAATGGGGCAATGTTTAAACCTGCTTTTAGCCTCTTAACATCCTTGATGTGTCATTACAAGTGCACAGAAAATGTGAGTTATTCCTTCAGAGTGAACACGAGTGAGTCTGACTGCAGTAGATGTGAAAGATATGAATAAAAATTATGTTTATTCAGCCAGCGCTCATACCTGTATTTACATCCTGTTTTCGGTTGAAGTCCACAGTAGTCGATTGCCGAGTTCACGCGCATAGGTTTAGTTACCTATGATCACGCACGTGAACTCGGCAATCGACTACTTTGGACTTCAACCGAAAACAGGATGTAAACAGAGGTATTTGCGCTGGCTTAAATAACATCATTTTTATACATATCTTTCACATCTACTGCAGTCAAATTCACTCGTGTTCACTCTGAAGGAATCACTCACATTTTCTGTGCACTTGTAATGACACATCAAGGATGTTAAGAGGCTAAAAGCAGGTTTAAAACTTGCCCCATTGAAGTCAACAGGGTGCAAATTTTAAAAATAGAATAACTCAGTGTAGGCAACACCGATTTTTGTCATTGTTCTCTGTATTGACAGCACTCCAAATGTACAAAAAAATTAGCTCAATGTTAAAATTGACCGGAGTTCTCCTTTAAAAACAGCCTTCCTTATATCTCGTCCAAATGGTGCTCACTGCAGAGCCAAATGACATCCAGCTCCACCTCTCTGGACATGATGGGTGGAGATTTACCTAGTTCAGCTATTGGGTGGAGTTATGATTAACGATAGGTTCATGTGTTACGGTAGGATGAGGGTGTGGTTTGACCGTCTAGCTGGACATCAAGCTCCACCCATTGTCTCTGCAGTGAGCAGCATCTCTACGTCTGTCAGCATGAGGAGCAGGATTCACTGAGAGCTCTTACAGAGATGAAGTGTGTCCTGTGCTGTTCATCTGAGGGGGCTTTCACTGACCCTCATTCACTCAGATGAAGCATCTCATCTGTGAGACGCCACAGAGATGACACGCTGAAGAGCGAGTGCCGCTAATTCTAAAAACAGACATGTCAAATCAGCGGCAAACTACTCGAGTGTCGTACGGGTTACCATTCATGCTATTTTCAGTCTGTTATGATAGAACGGAGCTTGCGGAGCACGTTAACTGACTAAATAGGTTTCATGCAGCTTCTGTTTGACACTATATGAGAGTGTGCCATCTGTGAGCCTGTTTCCTAAGGTACATTTTATCTTCTTCCTGTACAGATGAGTGCAGTTGGCAGCTCCTGTTGGGGTTCTTCGGAAGGGCAGATCCTGGTTCACGTGCTGCAGAAACTGGCTCTGTCTACTGGGTGAGTAACCCGACACCAGCTCCCTGTCAGCCCCTCATCCAGCAGCACATGGGCCCCCGGTCGAGTCTCTCAGTGTGACCCTCATCTTTGATCCATTCATGTCAGGGCCGAGGCGTAGGCCTCTGATGAGAGCTTCTCTGAGCTCAGGCTTCACCCACAGATTGATACAGGACTATTGTGACCCCCCCTCCTCTTCTTCTGCTGAAATGAGAAGGCATCCCTTTGAAGCTGGCCAGCCAAGCTTAGGAGGCAAAGCTTCAGCAATATTGGGTTCTTGGCAAAGTGGAGAATTTTTTTGGAAAACAATACGTTACTGAATGACGACATCACCAAAATGCGTTCCGCTCAAGGGAGCTCTATGAATATAGTTGAATTTAACTTTAAAGCAATATTGTAGGTATGATTCAAGGTTAGTTCAATCAACATAATGTTGGTTGCTGCAAAGATAATTTCCTTTAAAGAAAGCAAAAATCGGGGTTACAGTAAAGCCCAAAGTATACGTTGGCTTTGATGCGAACGGTTGGTGCAGGGCTTGACGCTTACATTTCTTTCCAAGGAGCAGATGTTCTCATAAGTTAAGGATGAATAATACTACTCTTAAGTATTAATAATGTAATTATTTATAGGCCTACTTTATTTATATATATATATTAGTGCTGTCAAAATTATCGTTAACTTTTTTCAGTTTTCAGGTTAAAATATTTAACGCAGCATCCGTTTTTGTTTTCTGTCATTCTTTGACTATAGTGTTACATCATATGATCACGCTCTTATTCATGAAAATGCTTTTAAATCATTCAAGCGTGACAAGACAAACCAGAACGTGCTGTCTGTGAATGTCCTGTCTATATGACACACGACACACAGAAAGACGTGCACCAGAATCGAGTTCTCTTTCACGCTTCAACTTAACAATAACACACAAAATTATGCCAAAATGCCCGTTTTGTCGAGTATTCTCATAAGAGCAGTCTTAGTTAAATAACGAACTTAAAGAGTTGTGAGAAAATGAGATGCGCATCAGATCCGCGTAATGCCATTACAGCTGCAGATCTTAAAGTGACAGCAGCCTAATAAATCAGTTGCTGTGATGTCTGTCATTAATGTTAATCAAAGAACAAAGGTAACTGAGAAAATTGTAGCTTTAATAAGGATTAGTCCAAATGTAATTTATGCAGTTAAGACTGTAAAGTGTTTGATAACTGTATTCAATTTCTGTATATTTCATACCTGTTAGACAGGAAGGGCACAGGTAAATATGACATTTATTATGGGTAAAAGATTAAAGGGCTGACTTGAATATGCTAAAATTAATTTGGATAGACCTGTGGAGTTCTGTAAGAATGTTTTATGGAGTGATATGATCCATGGATCAGCGGTATATCTGGTGATATATGAGCAGAAGAACATCATCTCTATGGTCAAACATTGAGGAGGTCCACTCTTTATATGGGGAAGGGGAAATATTGACTGTGTGAAGGATGTCATGAATTCTTTGAAATTTCAAGACATTTTGGCAGCAAAAGTGACTCATAGTGGACTCTCCAGCAGGACATCCCAAAGTATACATCCAAACTTGGTTCAGCGATCAGGCGTAGAATGTTTTTGAGTGGCCTGACAGTCTGCAGATTTAAATCTCATTGAAAATATTTGGTGTAATTTGAAGAAAGCAGTGCTAATGTGGAAACCAGAGATTATCAGTGATCTGGAAGCTTTTTCAAGTGAAGAATGGGCCAAGGTTGCAGTAGAGAGGAGACAGAAGCTTCTAAGCACTTACTCTATGCGTTTATTTGAGGAGGATTCATTTTGTACATGAACGTTTAGAGGCAATTTGATTTTTTATTTGATTTTTTTCATCAACTTAACGTTCTTATCACTCAAACGTGTATTCATAAAAGTTCTATAATAGTTGACTGATTTTTGTTGTCATAAAATGTTGTTCTTCGGCAGCAAAATGTCTTGCAGGTCAAGAGGGTTATTCAAATGTTGATTGCATCTGTATGCCAGTACTGTTTTGAAATGTTTATGCTTTACTGCTCAATCAACACACAGAGGTAAAATATGCACTCTTACAGCCATATACAACAAATAACAATTGTGCTAGATTTTTCCCCTACGCACCTGACTTAGGTTGAACAGAGTGTCCTTGACACCTGAAAATATTATACTCAGTTGAGTTCACCTGAACGCGCGGGTTGACGACTAAGCGTAGCTATTCTTACCGCATAAATAAAATGCCTAAGAATTATAGTTACCTGACCGCAATCTAACCCCGCCTAAGAGTGTCACAAAGAGTCGAACGACGTCTCGCCCCCTTTCGACACCATCACTCGGGAATAAGGTCTTTAGTGTCTCACTAACCTGTAACCTGTAACTTGTTCCACTAACTAACTTGCTGCGCAGCAATAATAACCAACTTCAGACAATGCCTTCGAATATGCTTTAATAACGGCCGGAGGATCTCAGACAAATCTCATAGAGAATCCCACCAGCAAAAAGAATACAACAGTCTTTATAGAATAGGAGCATGGCAAAAATGACATGATACATTACATAATTTCTCTATAATTTGATCGGTTCTTCATGTGCAAACCCTTCTGTTAGGTAGAAGCAAATTTCGATCTCAAATCATTAAAAAAATGGAAAAGGTTAGAAGTTCAGTTGATTACTCAATATGTCATGAGACTATTCTAGACTGTTATATTTTTGATATTGTCTAGCCAGCATCTCAGAATATGGTTTCAACACAATCTTCAGAGTACGTTTTGTTCAAGTGAATGTTAGGCCTAAAGGAGAAGTAAGGTTAGATGTTAGAATTATGATTAGTTTGATATACGGTTTACTATTTTATTCATTAAAAAATCCATCACACAATATAAACACCTTAAAGTAAACATTGTCATAATTCATCAGCAGTAGATCATAAGCAATCATTTGGTATACAGATGTGGTATTAATTTTGAGATGTTCTGAAAGCACCAACCTGTAGAACGTGCAACATCGCTTTTACCTTAAATTTCATAAGCCAGAATGTTTTAGAATTTTGAAGGACCTGCAAGGTATTTTTTATTAAAAAAAATTATACTCTCCAGAAGTTATGAGCATTAAAAAAAAATTGTTCCAAACTAATTAGCGCAAAAAAATGTAGGCCGTATTAGAATGTGGTTAGAAAAATCTGCGTACAGTATGCGTACTATGGTAATGATGAAAATTATGCATACCCTAGATAATGACAAAACTGAAACATACTTACAATGGAAGTGAACGGTGTCATTCCGTAAATGTTAAAATAATATAGCCAGAAGACATGTTAACATGATTTTTGTTATTCATGTCATTCATGTCAACAGATTTAAATCTGTTGCTCATGTAATCTGATTGTCTCTTCAAAAGACTTGGATTAAACAGCTTGATTCATATGGATTTCTTTTATGATATCTTTACTTTTTGAAGCATGATCATTTTGGTTGAGTGGACTTTCAATGGAGGGACTGAAACATCTTAGGCTGCATTAAAAAATATCTTCATTTGTGTTTTGAAGATGAACGAAAGTCAACATTACAACATTACACAAAGGGTTAGTACTGGGTGAACTAACCCTTTGTGTTGAACCAGGAATATTCCTTTAACGTGTTAGTGTTAAACGAAGTGCTTTAGTTACAGTAGCTATGTTACTTTCCATCCAAAGTTGCAAACTTAACTTGTGCGCAAAATTGGAATATCGCATAAAACATTTGAGAATAAAGCACCGTTTCCATCCAGTGAGCCGAAGAGAACTAAATCGTCGCTTCCTGATAAACAGCCGCTAAATATCACTAAGAAAAATGAACGTTTCTGCAGTAGGAGAAGCCACTGTATATAATAATTCTGTGTATGATAAATTACGAAACGCAATGAAGTTATCTTGCGTTCGGAGGTGGATGCTGCTGTTTGGGAACACAGTCGTGTAAGACAGTTCTAGGGGGACATTATAATGAACCACTTTGTCGACAGACTTTGTTCAGACATTTCAGAACAACCAAAACAACATTTCAGATGCTGTGCAACGAGATCGGCCCGCTGGTTGGTCCAGTTATGTCGTCCCATCACAGAGTCACATGACTTTTTTTCGGTTCGCATTAAGGAATTTATTTGGTAAATGTGTTTCCATCGTAGTTCATAAACTACATAAAAAGTTCATAAAAAGTTTGACTCAATTGAGTGCACAAGTTTTTTATGCACATTTTGGCCTTTCCATACAATTTTTTTTTTTATGCGATATCACAAAATGCTCATAAAAATTGGTGGATGGAAACAGTTGCAGAGCCTTTAAAGTAGAGACACTGTTGGTCTTGTGCTTGATTCATCATTGCATGTTATACGCTTTGTAATCTTTAATCAAAATGTAACGAGCAGCAGGCAGAGGCTCAGAGAAATATAGGGCCTGGTTTCTGGGACAAAGTGTTGATCTCCACAGTATATTGCAAACTCTCATTCAGATCTGGCTCCTTTTCTAATGCAGAACACCCACTTCATGATCCAGGCCATTTCCAACCGAAATGCTTCTGTCTCTCGAAAATATGTGCATTAAGCTTTTCTGAACATTATGTTGGTAAAAGGGCTTGCGAGTGGGTTTCATGTTTACTTGACTGTTATGTGCAACGCTAGACCTTTATTAGTTTCAACAGAACTGTCGTATTCTTATATACATTTAAATTCTGTCATTTACTTAAGTTGTTCCAAACCTGTATAAGTTTCTTTCTTCTGTTGAACACAAAGAAAGATATTTTAAAGACTATTGGTAAGTATTTTTTTTATTCTTTTTTTCAATGACTGCCATCAACTGTCTGGTTACCAACATTTTATTAAATATCTTCCTTTGTGTTCAACAGAAGAAAGTACGTTATACAGGTTTGGAACAACTTGAGGGACAGTAAATGACAGAATTTGGGTGAACTGTCCCTTTAAAGTATACCGAGGCAAACAATGATGAATACAACTCAGAAAAATACCTACTTGACTTTTAAATAATTTACGCTCAATAGTGGTATTTAAAATAATTGAATTAGCTCAGGTCCAGGCTACATCATCTCGGTTTTAATTTGGAGAAAAGTGAACGTTTTTAAATTAGTAATTAATTTAGGGTGAAATTCCCAGTGTCTGCATCAATAATAAATGTGGACAGCGCTGTTATCTTATTTAAGCAGGTCTGCATTTGGCACTGCTCTCTAATTATCATATTCATGAAGTAAACAACCATTGTGAATAACTTTTGACTATAAACTAATGCACTACATGCCTAATGCATTTACGTACCATGAATAATCCAGTTCAATTCTGGTATAAAATCGAATATATATTAGGGATTACAAGTATATCAACTCCCAATCATAAGATGTAGTTCTTCACGATGTCCTTCAGCTCGTAGTAAGTCTACTAAAGCCACAGCAACAGGTTATTTTTTTACAATATCCACACAAAAAATCATCACGCATGGATGAGTGTGCTTTTGCCCCTGCTTCTCAGTGTCTCGCTTGTGCTCACCAGATAAGTGACTGATGGACAGACACCACTCTCTGGAGCTTCTAGTTGCCGACTTAAAGCAATGAGCTTGAATCTTATATTGTACACTTGCTGAATGTGAATGGATTTCTCACACATTGACTGACCTGTTTGGACAACTGCATTAAAGAAATGAACACATTTTTTGGTTGATATTGCAATCACTTGTTTCTCTTTTCCAGGTCTCAGTCAGACATGACGGTGGAATCAGTGGCTGCAGAGATTCTGAAGTCCATCGGGTCCCAGGCAGAATCGAGATCCACAGAACAGAGTTTCTCTCCTGCTATTTAATGCATGTATATTTGCACTTTTGTAAGCTACGTGTGAAAAACCTGCAGACTTGTATATTTCGCAATAGACTACTGAACACTTGTGAGAGTGGTTTGTAAAGTTTACTATGTAATTCTACAATGAAATGCAACTTTAAATTTAGAATATTCCAGAAATTTTACAAAAATAAAAATGTTCACAAAATTAAATTTAGTCCATTTTATTGTTTAGCCAGGTCATAACCAAGTCTCCAACCAACAATTGCAGGCTACAATAATTAGGGGTTCTTTTCAAAACCTTTCTAAGCTACCATCAAAAAATAGATCAAGACAAGAAAAAAAAATGAAAAAGAAAAGAAAAGAAAAAAAAAGCTAAACTGGCCCCAACTGATTACAAACCCTTTGGAACATTTGCGATTTCATTAAAGCAAGAGAACTGATATTTGGACTTCTCCAATTCTTGGTTTTATACAAAAGCTACACAATGTTACATTTGATAAGAATACAATTGAACTGATTAATTAGTGTTCTACACCATAAACTCGATAAAATCTTGGATGGATCATTACCACTATAACTCAACACTATGAGAGAGAAAGACAGTCGAAAGGAATACAAAGTTCTGCAAAATAAAAGACGAGTATCATAAAGCAAGCTAGATAAGTACCATTACAGACTGAAATATCCTTTGAAAAATAAAAAGTAATAAAAAGTACAGGCAAGGCTAAGGTTGACAATTCCATCTTAGGATTTGCTTTTTGGGCTTTTCTTCTGTCAATCACACCAAATTCTGACCGACTAAGACCAGAACAAAAGTTTTACTTCCACGTGTTCCCATAGGAAACTCAGCTTGTATTAGTGTGTCAGGCACTTTCAGAGAAACTAGCCCACTCTCTTGAGCCCGCTCAGCAACTCTACAGGCCAAAATCACAATGCAGGTTCATTCAGATCAGACGACACAGCTGCAGCAGAGAGAAAAGAGGGGACAAACAGATTAGAATCCCATTAAACGCACACATACAGGACTGTAATCAATTCAGACGCAGCTCAGATTAGTTCTGCTACCGGCGTGCTTTACTCCAGCCACACACAGTGCGGTCAAGCACAGATCAAACACAATGGGCCGCCTTGGTGCCTCACCTAAAAAGTCATTGTATTTACAGATCGGTATCGAACCAGGCCAGCTGATTGCTGTCGCCCGGCGGGAGGCCGTCGATCAGGTCCTGGGCGTGGCCGAGGTCGGGAAGGCCGTCTACGGGGTAATCTGGGCCGGGGTGGTGCCCGCCCATCTCGTGCTCCATCATGGGATCCATGCCCATGGCATCCTGCCCGTAACCTCCGGAATGGAAGGAGCGGTAGCTTGGGTCTGGAGGACGAGGGGAGTGGATGGGAAGTGGAGGGAGGGAGGGAGCACACACAAACACACACACACAAACGTTAGAGGAAGCATATTAAACGGGCAGCTTACAACAGCACAACCTCAGACCCACAAGACCAGACTCAACTGGAAACTGGCATTCTCCATGAATACTGTACACACAGAGCTTCGAGGACTAGTAGATGTTTGGTTATCTAGAATGAAAATGGTTCTTTTATCTTGCCCTGCCTCAATCCAATCCAATTGTACGGTCAATTCTGAAAGCTGAATTTAAGAGTTAAGGGCCGTACACACCGGGACAAATATCGGCACGCGTTATTCGCCAGCGTTTTTCAATGCGTTTTTTGTGTTCACACCCAAGCGATTTTCACTGACGATGAGCCGAGTGAACATGCAAATTCATTCCCTGACATTAGATGGCGCTTAATGTAAAACAGAAACCACTCCATAACAGTTCTCTTTTATCAAGATTTTTGTAGTCGCTGTCGCGTTTGTCATATAGTTCTTTATGTTCCGACACCAACGAGACCAGCAGCTCTACATTCATCTTGCCTTGCATCTTCCTCGTCTTATTTCTTCCCGGCAGTAGCATATCTTCTTCGCCGTTACGTATGTGTGCTCGGCAAGACCGTTTTGTGTTTGAGCGCCCCCAAGTTGTGTTTTACTGTAACTTCAGCAGCTCCAGACACGTGAACAAAAGTGCCAATCTCATTGGTCAGATAGTTTTTGACGCAGCGCGTCAAACCAAAAAAACGAACCCGAGGCGTTTTTTAAAAATGACACTTTTACGCGTGGCGTTTTTCGCGCCGGTGTGCACTCACATTGGCGCCCTTTGTTTAGTCACGAGGCGTTAAACGTCGGCGAATATCGCACGTGAAATTCATCCCGGTGTGAACAGGCCTTTAGAGAGTTATTCCAAACTTATATAACTTTCTTCCATAAACCACAAAAGAAAATGTTAGCCTAAATGACTATTCACTTTCATTGCATAAAGTAATGAAAGTGAACAGTGACTGAGGCTGCCCGTTTCTAACATTATGCCTCATCTCATATTGTGAGGTGTCACGGGTGTGGAACATGAGGGCCCCATTTAGTACCCTCTTCATGGAAAGTGCCAGGTGTGTTGGGCTCTAGGTTTGGTGGGTGAAGGCTGATGAAGCAGTGGATTAGTGCGCATCACACCCAGATGCTGAGAGCTGATCTCATTTCTGAGAATGATGAACCTACCGTCCTGTCTGTAGCCTAGAGGCTCTCCCTGTGCACCGATGTCCAGCCCTAGATCTCCAGTCTGCAAACAGACGCACAACAAACAGGATCCATGAGAGAAACTCACTTCAGCTTCTAATTCTGCATATATCAGGACTGAATCAGTTCCACAAATGCTTTCAAAGTGCTTGAGGCTCATGAAAACAATAATGCTTTGTTAGAATCACCTGCCCAGTAAATTCACAAATATAACACCCACATCTGTCATAACAGATTCTGTAACGCACTGGGAATTGATAGGCTTAATCTCCAGCAGGGCTCTGTGCCAGCGTTGATTGCAGGATTTAGCAGAGATGAGCCCCCTTACCTCGTTCCAGGTCATGGGCTCAGTTCTGAACAGAGAGCTGGTGAGCTCCACAGACAGTCGTTTCTTGTAGTCCTGGGGCTTATCCTCAGACATGCGGAACAGAACTGCAGCAGCGTACGTGGCTGTGGGCGAGAGATAGCAACGTTAGTGTGACCGAGAAAACATTCGAGCCAGCCCTGCTCACCTCAGCCACTGCCTCCAGTGGAAAGCAGAGCTGGGAAAACAAATCTGCATAGCGTTTCGTATTCACACTAGCTCCTCTTTCTATTCTGTGGAAGTTTAACTTGTTTCTGCCAACTTTATCTTGAGACATCAGTTGGCAGTGACACTGTGCTGCCATTATTATATTTATTTGATGTGTTTCTGCATTATTCTGTATGCGGACACACTCACCAACGCCCTCGTTTCTGGAGTGGAGGAGCTCTGTGAGGGGAGCGGTGGCTCCTTCTGCCTCGATGGCCTCGGCCGCCTCCTTATCCTGAGCCAGCTCACACAGCACGCCTGCAGCCACACGCTGGATGTTCTCGATAGGTGAATACAGCAACTGCACAGACAGACACACGTCAGAAACTGGTTCAGGAGATGGAAATATAACTTACTGGCAGGAAACGAGGGTCACCCAAAATGTTCTTAATTCACTAAAACAGAACCATACATAGAGTGATAGTTTGATAAAACAACAGAATAATAGAGGTAGAATGAATGTGCGAATGATCGATAGAACAAGCACTAGGCAGAACGATAGACTGAACAAATGAGCAAACAAACGAGAATGAACAAGCTGTAGATTGAATGACAGAATGATAGAACAATACAGATAGAAGAAACTATGTATAGAACGAACAAACGTGACGAATGATGGAAAAGGCAGAAAGATTGACCAACGATAGGTAGATCAGTAGAAAGTAAAACAACAGACAGAACAAATGACAGACAGACAGAGTGAGCTCTCAGCGACTGACCTGAACAAAGAGTGGAATAGTGTTGAGTCCTCTGATGACAATTCTGTTGTGAATGTCTCTGGCTAGAATGTGCAGCGCTCCAGTGCAGCCCTCCACAATCTCCTCCATCCGCACACCCTCCTGAAACACAACACACATGAACCTCATTCACCATGTCCTTCTGCAAGAAACAGTTCAAGCGTGTATGCTTATGTATAAATGGATTACAACAAATTTCATTTCAGAACAATGACATTACACAATTCAGCTGCCTTAAAATCTGCTGATCATGTGACCGTGACTCACCACAAACTGCTGCTGTGTTCCACCCATGGAGGTGCGTCTCTGAGTGTCCTGATGGGCCCTGACCAGAAGCTGCACCAGGCGGGGAATGGCACCCTGCTCTCTGAGCGGGGAGTGGTTGGCAGGGCACAGTGCCAGGTTACGGATCAGCCCGACGGTGGCCTGGGAGAGAATACAGGGAGTGTTCAGTGTTCAAATAAAAAAAATCTCTTCACTCCAGTTCAGGCACAATGAAAGCCACTAAAAGGAGACAGGAGTGATGACCTCAAGTCACTTACATACCTTAATGAGAGGCCAATGTGAGGGAGGGTGGAGTAATTTGACCACCACAGGCAGCCCATAGTGCAGCCGCACTGCATTCTGGGCCATCTCTGCATCCTGGTGTCTGGATGTAAGGTGGCGGAGGGCACAGATAGCCGGCTCCGTGATGTCCTCTCTGTCCCCGGCTCGAAGAACGGTGCGCACGAGGGCCTCGATGCCACCCACTTGGCACACCATCATCTTGTTCTTGTAGTTGTTGCAGGTGAGGTTGGACAGGATTCCAGCAGCACACGTCACCACATTGATGTCATCTGACCCGAGCAACTGGACCAGGGTGCCCAAGAGCCCCTCCATGCCCTCCTGTAGATCAGAAGGATCCAGAGTTGAGATGCATATCTTTCTTCAACCCAGAATTTGCATCCATGACAAGCTCAGTCCACGATTTGTTTAGTCCCGCACACGACCAGCCACAGCCATTCGTAACATTTTACAACACGTTACATGAGGTTGTAAGCCTACCATGAGTGGGTAAACGGTTAAATACACAAAATCATTCCAGAAATGTTTTGATAATTCAAGAATTCTGACGTCACAACAACAGCTGGGTGAAATGTACACATAGCGCAGGCATTACAACCAAATGTAGCATCCGTTCATGCTCCATCGACACTGTTCTTTTACAATTTGATGTCCTTACTGTGTGGGGTCAGAGCTGGCTACAGCCCACAACCCCCATCACAGACAAAGGCAGGAATGACTGTTACCTGCACATCTACTTCTGCTAAAGACGTCTTCTCCATGGAAACAATGGGGAGACAGAAAGAGAGGGCTCATGTAGGAAGAACAGAAGACAGCGTAAAAGAGCTGAGGGAGAGAGACAGAGACGGAACGGTACCTGTTTGGTGGCAGCATCTGAAAGATTCCTCAGTGTCCACAAGCAGTTCTGTACCAGTCGCTGACTGGGGTCTGTGAGATGGAGGCCGAGTGCTTGCATGCCACCTGAAAACAGACACAAAGCTTATTCAAACCGTCTGAAACCCTCAACCTTCCGCTATAATATCCTGGGCCAAACTGAAGACAAATGGTCTCACCGGCCTCAACGATGGCAGGTTTGTTACTGGAGCACACAGACAGCACTTTGAGCACTCGACTGGTGGTCCACAATAGTTTCTCATAGGTGTAGGTCCTCATGATGTTGACCAGAGCCTGTGGGCCTCCGCTGGCCAGAATGATAAGCTGAAAAGGAAAAGCAAATTGAATGAGTGTTAACATTTTACAGTCCATCCGGCACAGCTCAAACAAGTGTAACTTTGTTAATAAATGACCAAAGATGCACAAAAACAGGAAAATCACCAGAACAGAAATAAAGTACTACAAGTAATATAGTAGCGCTGCATGATCTAGTGTTTTCAGTGTCTCAGAACGGCTCGGTTCAAAGTAAAAGCTGCACCTCACAAACTCCGTTCTGCATGTGCTCTGAGTTTGAGTCGCTTGTAATGTGCATTTGGGAACACAACATGTGACAACCATCTTTTCAACTTGCGATGAGAAACAGGCTGTCAACAAGCGGTTTTCCACCTAAATAAAAGCTGGTAACACTATTTTACAGTGTCCTTGTTAAATGTTACATGTACTTGCCATAGTAATAACAATAAATTATGCATAATTACATGCAACTAACCCTCAACCAAATCTTAATCCTACCCTAACCCTATAATAAGTACATGGAGTTGCTTAATATTACTCAGTACTTAAATATATAATTACACTGTAACAATGACACCTTAAAAAGTGTAACCTAAAAGCTCAATGGTTTAATGCTTGAAAAAAAATATTAAGACAGCCATAAATATTAGTCCTGTAATTGAGCAAATTGTGCAGCCCAACAAACAAGCACAGCAAACCTGAAGCATTTTTCCCAAATTGTGTGGCCCTATAATGTAGTCAGACATTGAGTGCCAAGGCGGCCAACATCAAGGTGCAAATAAAGAACAGTCCAAATCTAAAAATAGCAGAGGAATTTTGTTGCAGTGCTAGAATGACGAGTGATGTAAGAGAAAAAAACACTCCGTAAACAAGTGAAGTTGGCCGAGCACCCTGCTGTGATGTGCCTAGCTTTGAGAAGTTTTTGCTGCTTACTTTGCTTTCCTGATTTCCGTATGCCAGAATCTGAAGGCAGTCTGTCGTGATGGCGAGGAATTTCACATTTGTTTTGTTTAACAAGGCCACCATTTTCTGCAGGCCTCCGGCCAGACGGACGGCCATCTTGGCTCCTTCCTGGTGCAGTAGCAGGTTGTGTAGAGTTGTAATGGCATAAAACAGTACAGAGTCCACCGGGGAGCTGAAGAGACCAGAGCAAAATTAATTAGCACCTAACTACAGATAAATAATGGGATTCAAGCTTAAGCAACCAGAGCAGGTCTCAGTATGACTCAGCCTGCTGGTCCTTGAACTCCAACACATTGTGGTTGATATATGTCTGCTTAAAAATAGAGCATGATGGAGAACCAACCCAAGCATTTTGACGAGGGCAGGGATGCCTCCCGATTTGAAGATGGCGAGCAGGCCTTCTCTGTGGTGGGAAAGGTTGTGTAGGGTGCCGGAGGTGCAGCGGGCCGTTTCTACATCACTAGTGTTCTGCATGGTCCTCACAATGGCTGACACCATCTGTGGGGATCGCATGATGGCGTGACGAGAGGCCTCCTTCTTAGAGAGCTGATGCACCATAACAGCTGCCTTATTAACCACCACCTGATGGAAAAAGAAGAAAAACAAGCCATTAGCACACTCACAGTGTCACAGCGCTGGCTGTTTTTGACAATCAATCTGGCTTCCAACCTGATCCTCATCGTTCAGTAGTTTGGTGAGCTCTGGAATGGCGCGGGTGGCCAGCTCTGCATCGTCCTGGTAGTTGATGAGGTTGACCACGGCGTGTTTGAGCATCTGTGAGGGCTCGGCCAGGCGCTGGACGTTGGTGGGGTGAGCAGTGTCGAACTGTGTGGAAGGTATCTGCATGCCCTCATCTAGAGTCTCTGGGAACATGGCCGCCCGGACTCTCTGGGCTCTGGTCATGGCGTACTGACCATCAATGTCTACAGAGAAGCAAAGTACTATATTAAGCAACTGACTTGTGCACAGTTAATCAAAATGACTTCAAAGATCTATTATGCGTATGAATATAATCGAGTGATTGTTAATTCCACATTGAAAAGATACAAACAAGCCAGTACAATAAGCAATTGTCTCAGTGCCATGTCTTACAATAACCCTTGTGAGTGCAGTTCATAGTTTAAATAAGTGTGCATTTTCCATTCCAACATTCAAGGGATTTTTTGACTCTGTACATTAAACCCTTTTTTTTTTTTTTTTTTTACATTCTTTCCATCATTTCTCAGATATTTTAAAACATGAGACAATAGAATCAACACATACCTGCTACCTGGTCCTGGCTGAAGGACTGGTTAAAGCCCTGCTCCCACTCATATAGCACCTGATTGTCCACATCTTCATCCTCTGGGTTGCCCTTGCCGCTCAGGGACGGGGCAGTGGTTGTGGCGCCAGAGTGGATACCTGAGTCCAGGTAAGACTGCTGCTGCCAATGGCTGACCGCAGCCTTGCGATCCGGCTCCATGGCCATGTCCAGCTCCATCAAGTCAGCTGCACATGAAACATTACACAATGAGTTAATAAACAGCATTTAGGCAAAAAAGTTTTTTAACTCTTCAACATGTTTCTATAGTAAAATATTTTTGGCGTAACAAGTTGTGAAGCAGAAATGTTAGAAGAACTTACATTGGGTAGCCATGATTCTCTCACAGCCAAGGACAGCTTCCTAATCTGAAATACACACAGCAACATGGTTAATTTCACATTCGCAGTGCCAACTCTCTCTCTCTCTCTCATATAGTCGAACACAGCTCAAACACATTCCAGAGAAGTCCAGCATGCAGCACACACAAGCCCCAGTGTTCGGACTGAATGCTCTCTGTCTCCTAACCTGACTGCAGCTGGGATGAAAGAGTGAGGCAGGATATGCCGCACTACACACACAGCTACTCTTATTATCTGCAGGTCTCTCACGATACTCCCCGGAAAGACATGAACAATAAACACTGCTACAGGAAATCAAAGGTCTTGGTGATCATTCAGGAATGTAGGGGTTATTGTAGCAGTTTCTCCATTTATCCTTCAAAACTGCATTTATCAGCCACTAAAAAAATGTAACTTTGTTACCAAGTTATTATGTGACGTATGTAAAACAAAATAAATTACATCAAGGTAGCTATCTACCGAGCTGACAACAATGAGGTTTTGTTGATACAGTGACAATATTAAAATGTTGAGAAAACAAATGCCATCTTTTTTTATCAGCAAAAGTTTGGATTTATAGCTGTGTAATTTCCTGCCATCACTGCAGATATTGCAAATTAAACCATTATGTTTGCATTGAAGAAGGTTCAAAGAAATGAATATATTTTTTCTATACATTTCAAAACAAAATGTCATTTTCCACTTAAACATAGTCCTGAATATATCAGGACTCAATGACATTTAAAAAAACTCATATACAAATCCATATTTGGCATTTTACAAAGTCATTCCATCACAAGCATTATAATAAAGCTTGAACTATTAGTGTCACTCCAAACATCCACCTCCATCTCCTCCTCTAAGCCATTCACTAGCAAAAGAGGTGCTAAAGGTTTATATGACCTTCAATAATGTGCTCAGCCAGAAACCCCACCGTCAAAACAGCGTCAATATGCACATGACATTCTTTGCTGATTGCCCATCAACGCCGGCAGTTAACACCTACTGAAACGATACTGAATTCAGTGTCTCGGTCCAGGGGGCCCCAGTCTCCTTCCCTTTTGTGAGGCCTCCTCCTGAATTACCATAACACAAGCCCAGAGCCCACCTCCTTTATTCAGATGTACAACACCCCTCTCCAAGTCAGCAGGCAGAACGCAACCCCTCTCCGAGACATCCAACATTCACATGTAGCCTTGAGACTGAAACTGGCTGCCCATGACTCTCCATTGTGTTGGCTAGCAAAACATACTGTTCCTCTCAGTAAAACAACTCCTGCAAAACACACGTTGCAGCATGTGAAAAGCTCACTCGGAAGAACGTTTCAGCAAGCTCTCATCAACATTTTGCTGTTCTTGTTCAAAAGCTGTTAGTATATGTCGAACAACCACGTAAGAGGTTTAGCTTTATGACGCAGCAAGGACTTGGCAATTATTCAGAGAAAATGCACTTTCCTGTGCATTCGGCTCTATAGTCTCGCACACACTCGCTATTGTCAGGATTTGGCTCTCGAAAGCAGCCTCAAAGTTCAGGAGCTGAATTAGGTCAAGTAAAGAAAAGCTAGACTGGAATACAGAAGTGTTTGGTGTTGCACAGTCTATTATATGGATAAACCTCAACTATTCAGCAATAATGGGGCTTTAAGTTATAACACAACAGATTGAACACTAAGGCAAAAAAATAATGATGCAGCGGACTTTCATTAGCATATTTTGTCTATTTTGTGCACAAAACAAGGATACAACAGGTAAGGCAACTACAGCTTGTTAGACGAGTCTCAGCTTTCAAATTTAATTGTCAGTTTTATCATCAAATTCACAAAATAAATGTGGTTTTGGAACTCTTTAATGTGGTGTGACATATCTAGAGGTGCAAATCTTCACTTGCCTCATGACTACAATTCAGAGGGTAACGTTTCGAGTATAAAACTATTCTCGATGCATCAGGATGAGCCTGTTCTTCCTAATCTTTTATTAAATCAGAATATAGGCTAAATATTTTTTATCTTTATAAAAAATAAGAACAAAGATGCAAATAAACAGTAGAACAAATACAAGAATTTTTTATTTTTTTTTACATTATTTAACAGTGTTATTCAGGGAAGATACAGAAATTATCAAATGTAAAAATATAAATATAAATATCGCAGTATATATCTATATCTCAATGCATAGTTTACTAATGATGCATAATTCATACTTTATTGTATACAGCAGGGCTCAACAACAAGGACTGCCCAATGGCCCGGGGTCAGCGTAAATGACGCTCAAGACAGTTGACGGAACCGTCACTTACCCGATCGGACCAGTGCTGAATTGTCAGGAATGTTCATTTGCACGTCTTTTTAAGCCTTGCTAATTAAAATATTCAAGTGCAAGACGACGTGAAAGAGAACTCAATTCAGTACTCGTGCACTGTGTGAGAAGTTGTGTGTGCGGAACATCCGAAGCACGCGCACAGAAAGCCGCCTCTCAGACTGATGAATGATGAATTGAGTTCTCTTTCACTTCTTGTGGACATTCCCACAAAATTGTCAAAATGCCTGTGTTGGCAAGTATTCTTGAAAACAGTCTGTTATGTCTAAAGTGAACGCAAGCAGTTGAGAAGTAAAAAGCATGTGTACAGTATCAGTATATTGGATCCTTGCATTAAGTCTTAAAGTGACAGCAGCCTAATATTCCTCCTGCTGTCTGTATTATTAATGTTAATCAAACAACTAAGGGTGACGAAAAATCACTCACTGATCTTGACTGAATAACTTCTGTAAATTAAGAATCAATCATTTTATTTATACAATGAAGATTATATGCAGTGTTATTTTACATTTGATTTAATTTCTCTACCTGAAAAAAACTTTGTTTGTACTATTGTATTTATGCTATTGTTTTTAACAATATTTTAAATTTATATGAGTTAGGCTAGTAGTTTTTAGTGTTATAACCTTATTAAGGTTATGGGTTAAAGAAGAAAACAATAAGTAGACCTTTTTTTTATGGTGGGGCAAGTAAAACCACTGGAAAAAAAATCCTTAGCATTGAGCCCTGTTACAAATAAAATGATTCTTATTAAAGCTGCAAAAGTTTAGTCAAGAGCAGCGAGTGATTCTCTACTTTTTTTTGCTGCTTGATTAATGAGACAGCTTCAGGTTTATTATATTAAGACCATGCAAGGATCTAATATGAATGTTACAAATTCGATTTTTAGCCCAACTGTTTACGATTAACTTAAGACATAACCGACAATGTTCACGTGAACACTCGCCTAGACAGATATTTTAAATGAATTCTGTTCATCTGACCGTTAGAGTGCGAACTGCTGCTAAAGAGAACTGAATTTAAAAGAGAACTGTCTTTGTGTGCAAGCTTCGGGTGTGTGTCAGCGAGAGAAACGCATTGTGAGATTTTTCGTGGCTTATTGCGCTTAATTCTGTTTAAAATCAAGCATGTCCAGCACCTTTTCACATTCATGCATGTCATTTTCGAAAAAAACGAAACAAACAACTGCTTTGCTTCCAAAGAACATTTACAACTTTTATTAATATCTAACAAGAGTAGCCTACTTTATTTACGATAAAACAGCACATTAATATGTATTATAGTCCTATTTAACTTTTAAAAATTGATTATTTTGTTTTTAAGCATCGATGCAGAATCAACCATATCAGCATCGTATAAATTATTATATTCCACAGCTCTAGACAAATCGCTATAGTTCAAATCACAAATTAACATTAGAAGGCAAATTGAAAGAAACAGTATGACTTTTACTTAACTTCTTAGTGATGTCTTTAATGTATGTTTGAAGAAATATTTCATAAAAAGTTATTACAGCCAAAGTTTTAACAATGAATTGGAATAGAACAATTATATTAAAAGGTTGTTATAAAAACAGGCTAATGATCAATAAAATGTTTGTATACAACTAGCCTAATTATTTAATTTATAAAATGATTAAACTATTTTAGGTATCTATTTTGCATCACTATAGCAATCAAACTGTAGCGCAGCTCAACAATAAAACCAAAAGCAGGCCGTGTCGTGAATGCTTTAGTTTTTACGAATGGAAATCTCACCTGGACCAACACAGGGGTGCCAAACAAAACCCCTGGCCCATGAGAAAAATGGAATTGACACCAAAGAAAACAAAAATCTCTCAATCCTGCGCAGCTCCACGTCGAACCGAGTCAAAATGACAGGGTCAGCTCATGTTATATGCATGCGGCAGTAACGAGGACAGTTCCTCTAGGAGGCAGCTTTCAGTATTCTGAATGCATTGCAGAGCATGGAAAGCGTGTTTGATAAGGGGATGTGTAAAACAGTGCTGCTGTGGCACTCCGCCTGGGGCTGCTGAGAGTTTCACAGCAGTCAGCCAGTCGCTTGGTCTGTGGCTCACAACATCTGGAGTCAATTGGAGAGATAAACCCAGCAGCATTCAGGCTTTAACCCCCCTGCGGTATTACAGCTCGCTTTCGCACGCAACGTGAGGTGCCAACTGAGCCTCAGCCTCCAAGAAATCCCACACACAAGCTACACTTAATCAGTCCTCTCGCTCACAAGCAAATGAGATGTATGGAACTAACTCCTAACAAACCACTACAGGTTAGTCTGTGTCACTGATGAGGTCATGCTGGATATATTTAGATGATCGAACTGACTCAACCCTTCAAAGAACTCAATTGCTGGGTTATACAATCATGTGAATGGGCAGTGTGATAATACAATGACGAAGAGAAAAGCGTCTGGGTGAGCTCTTCTGAATTTGACTCTAGCTGAAGTTTCTTTATTCCAATACACAGATAGACTGGCTTGGGTATGAAGAATCCCAACCATAATAACCGTGTGTTTTTCACTGCCGGGCCAACATGCACATCTGAAACCAATCTGAATGTTTTGGTACCTCTACTGGGTGGAACATGGGTGGACTTGCACACGGAAAAATGTGAGGGGGGGGGGGGGGGGGGGGGGGGGGCACAGTCCGCATAGAGATCTACCAGAGAGGCTACTAACAATGAGCAACAAATAAGCACTTCATTACTCAAAGCTTGAATTTGACTCTGAACCTGGCACACAAATCTGTTACGCATACATCGAATTTCAGAGTCAGCATCGTGAGGAAAAGCTAACGTCTGCATCACAAGACAATAGCCTGGACCAAACTCTGTTATTTTGCCATTAGTTACTTCATCCCCAAGCAAGTCTACATGAAACTTTGCATTGAAATAAGTGTGAAGCCAAAACAAGAATGCAGTTTATTTATTTATTATTAAAAGAAAACTGTTCATTTAAAATGCACTAATGTAATGCATTACAGCGCACCTGGTCTTTGCATCTATAGTGAAAGTATCTGGCATATGGTACTAAAACAGATCAGCTACAAAAAAAGGCAAAACAAACAGCAAAAGTTCTCCCAAACCCTGTGCCCATTCCGCACTCCACCATGGGCTTCTCCGAAGAAACATGAGGCTTGAGAAGACTGGGGCATTTGTTTGTAATCCTTGGCATTCAAGCAGCATGTGAATTTAAATACCCCCCAAATGGCTTGAGCCAAGTGCCCGTTGTGACCAGGGGCATCCAGCTTAGATAGCGATTTCAACACCTGCATTCGATTTCAGAAATCTGCCTATTGTGTGCAGCATTTCAAAAGATGCAAGCTCCCAGGAACATCCTATACTACACATCTGCTCCCAATGCGTCAACGGTGATGAGAGATGCTGTAACAGCCCGAGCCTGCGCACATGAATACAGCTTGGCTCAATGTATTCTGAATTTAGTCAAAAACACACTATAGCCTCTCTGTACACCCTAAAGGACTACCCCAGACACTTCTATTTGGAGAGTTCAGGCATAAAGACTCAAAGAAAACATTGGGAGAACATCGTGTCTATCAGACAAACACTTAGCCTAATCCACAGAAAATGGAAAAGGACTAAAATGGAAAAACTAAAACTTTAAAGTATTCTAAAAGTGCTGGCATGCTTGATAATGCACATGCTGAATAGGTGGTGATGTATGAGAACTATCACGGGCATTTAATTAACTCAGATAGGATAAAATTAATATCAATTTATTTTGGTCCAAAAAAAAAAAAAAAAAAAAGCAGGTAAAAATGACTAATGCTTTCTTTTGAATGGTTTTGCACGATTTTCCCCAGGTATCTACTTAACAAAATTTAGTAATATTTCTCAATTTTTAAGGAAAGTGTTTACACAAAATCTTAATTTCAGACAGATTTAAACAGATGTTTGTCACTGCACTGACATTGGCACAGCTATGCTCAATGAATGAAGCAACAAACACCACAGTCAATCACACAAACATGCTAAAACCTGTGGTTGCCACACTAACTTCAATAACAGATACTCCAATATCCAACATAACTGATTAAATACTTTGCCTTTACTCAGTGCATAAAATAACACTTGGGCCGAATTTCAACATTTCCTCTGCAAATCATGGGAAATAAAAATCTACCATGCATTAAAGTTAAACAACCAAAAATGAGCCATGTAGTCCCAACACAAATTAAGTAACATATTTAAGTGGACAATACAAAATGAAATTACGTTTAATAAAACATTGAGCAATCGTGTTGCTTTCGCTCATTTTAATTAAGTAAATTGAACAAGCAGTAAAAATATTTTTCCCAATGAATTCTCAGAACCTACTAAACCACCAGAAAGTGTCATAGGGGGAAAAACATGGATTAGTTCCTACAAGCAGGAATAAAAAACAAAAGTGACTTGAATGCCTAATGTTTATGGGAAAGTAAGGAAGCTATGCATTCCGCCTAAAGTTAGCAGAAGTGGAGGAAAAGGCACATTTGTTTGGTTTTCGTTTTAAGCCACGTGAATCATTAACAAATGTACTGCCAGTTGTGCTTACAGGGGCGGCTACGGTATCATATGTTGTGCTAAATAATAAACCCTTTAAAGCTAAATAAATAAATATAAATCCACGCCTATGCAGGAAAGAATACTAATTTCACACACTGAGCATTAGTAAAGCTGGAGTCAGACGGGTGTAATGTGAAGTGATGTGCGGGTCCGCAGAGCCCGATGATCCCCACCCCCATCAGCACGAGCTCCAGCAGAGTCAGGTTTCACTCAAGCTCCTCCTCGACTTCCTCTCAACGGACAAACACTTTAAATGCCTTTGTTTGTTTCTTACTGAGAAACTTGGATATGGGTCATGTTTACTACCGCGTGATTTTACTAAAATCATAAGCGTTTATAACTCAAGGTGATACAGCTGGCCAGGCATCTGAGCTGAAAATGTTACTAAAAACTTACTGTCCTCCAGATTTGACGAAGTCACAAAAAAAGTCAACATCTCGGGTTCAGTAACTTAAATCCGCAAACACGAGCTTGAAAAGTCAACACAAAAGACAGCTAGTTTATATTAACCAAAGCCTAACTTTTAACCTAACGTACCACATCCCCGACTTTAAACAAACACAGAATTTATATTGCCGTCAAACCAACTTTTGTTGTTGCATTTTAATGTGAGAATTCGCAGAGAAGTTAATAATTCGTGTAAAAAGGAGAGTACTATCCAGTTGAGTTGTCGGAGGATTTTACATGGTCTCCACAAAACACTTTCCCAGCCCTAAAATGCTAACCAAGCTAGCACCAAATACACGAAATGTCTTTACTCTGAGCTTCAAATACACCTTTTCTAATACATTAAAACGCCTACAGAATAACAGTCGAACAAATCCGCGTTTATATGAGTCAATGTAACGTTAGGTGGAATTTGGCCGTGATTTTGCAGCAAATCTATCCAGTGGCTGATGATCTCCTCCTCATTCCCCACAGCTGCAGAGAGACATTCCCTCCGAACATTCCACACAATAACCAACAACACGTTTTATTGGCGAACACTTACCTGTATCAAAAGCTGTATATTCCCTTTTCGCGTTTCAGTACTTAAACACGAATAATGGCGACAATCCGTTGAGAAATGTTGAGTGAATGACCCGCAGCTCCTGCTGAGAGTGAATGTGTGCGCGAGGACTCCGCGCTCGCGCAGCAGCAGCACACTGGGAAAGATGGCGTCACTCCATGTGTGCGCGAGCCATTATAAAAACTCCTACCCATACCATATCCCGCCGCCTTCCGGAAAACTAGATCCCGTGCCGCCGGATCTTTATCGTAAAGAAACCAAAAGCGGTTTCCATACCCAAAACCGACATACAGATATAAAAATTAGTAGTGCTGGATATGGCTGCGCGCTGACCGACAGAAATGTGAGGTCGTTTTTAGGGAGTATGTAAAATAAGGATTCGTGCGTAGGAATACACTAGCTATACGGCTGTGGTGCGGCAAGGGGGCGCACCTATTCATTAAGTTTTATGACTCTCGCATTAAAGAGAGTGTGTAGTGTTGACGGGAAGCGACGCGACAAGACGACTAACCTAATATCATGAATTAAAAAAAAATAATAATAATAATAATTGTGGAAATAAAAATCTTCCTAGCAAACGAGAGCAAAAATGGGCTCGGCGATTTTAGGTTTTAGAGACAGGGGAAGTTTTTTCCATCTCTCTCCCCATAGAACAATGCAGCGAGGATCGGAAAACTACTGGATTAAACCACTGAGACATTTTACTTGTATATGCTAAAATATCCATCCGTTTAATTATATATTGTATTTACCATAATTCACAACTAGAAAAGCTCCGAGGACATATTTTCGGCTGCAGCAGATTGTTGGTTTCACGAAAGGAAATATTCGATGTATGACGTTTAAACCCCTGAAAATGACTATAAACATTTGAAATGACCGTACATATCTAATACACGGCCTTTCAACGTGCATATTTTGCATGTTTACAAAACACAATTCGTGTCGTGACTGTGTGAAGCTGTCATGTTGAGACTGGTTCTTACCTCAACTCTTCCCTGAGTTCCCATGGAAAAATAGAGAGGAGGGGCTGAGGAAACACAACAGTGCCAAAACACACTTGGACCATATTATGGCTTAATACAATCATCTTTAATTGTCACAGTACTGACATTAATTATGGTATTTTGTATACCTTGTTATGACAACCTTGTCATTGATTGCCCCCTTGTTTGGACCCCTGTGCTTCGTTCACTTATTGAAATCTTATTGAGGATAGAAGTCATCACCATTAAAACTCTTAACTAACAGTATGTAACATAGCCTATATGTCAACAGCAAACAAGATATGTGGGTTTCAGGGTTTACTATTGTCTATAAATTATATTTGATATCTTTAATACTACAAAAAAAAAAAAATTTTTAAACAAAACATTTTCCCTCAGTCTATGACATTAAAAGCAGAACAGGCTAAAGCTGCCTTATTTTGATATGCATGCAATATTGTGTACCGGATTCAAAATGCTACAATTCAGTTGTAGTTCAATACTCACATTCACCCTTTCATATTAAATAAACATTAACCCCCATCAAGAATTTTCTTTTTTTAAAATTTAATTCCATAAAATTATATTTGAATGCTTTTTACATTTTACAATGTTTATTAATTGCAGCCCAGATATTTTTAATCCTATAGAATTAACATCTAATGTTATCCTCTCTTCCTATCTCTTTTAAACAGCCAAGCTGTCTAGATTTAGCTTTTAAATAGAAATATATCTAAAGTTTGAAATTAAATGTAGTACTAGCTATATATTTATATTGTGGATGCTAAGAAAGCTAATATAAATAATAATAATAATAATTCAATTGAAAATATCATAATTGATACTAGAATATGTTTTATAGGCTATAAAACAGTATATGAGCAATTATTTCAGTGCATTTGACAGTTTTTCCAGTTAACTTAATTTTATTTCTCTCTCTCTCTCTCAACAGAATATGGAAATTTGTTCATACTGAACTAACAATAAACATGTTTTGCATGCATAGAAGCACAGTTTGAATTTGACTTTAACATTGCAGTCACAACTAATTAATTAAGGTTAATATACTGTATATTATAATATAATTCAACATACATTTGTAATATTCAACAACAACATTCAACAATATTACAATGACAATTAGCTACTTCTTCGTGACATAACTTCATATAACATAACTTTTGCTATGTCTTCTTTTATCCTCGTTCTACATGATGTAACCGTAGTGAAATAGGCTGTTAATTTATACATATCATGAATGAGTTATTATTGTTTATAAACTTGAATTGTATGTAACCCTTGCTCCAGCCTCCATCAGAAGGATTGACTTTGTTCTGTTAAAACATATTTACATTTTTATTTAAAAAAAGAGTAAAAAAATGAAAAAGTGAACCTCGGCTATTTGCACTTTGCTCCTTTACATATTAACATCAACATGTAATAAATAAGGGCCACGGGAAAAAAAAAAAAGAACAAAAGAACTGAGTCCTTCCCTCTCACACATAAGCACACATCAGGATTACATATGCATCTCCCAGCAGGATCAAGCTGAGAAAAGAAGTCACAGGTCTTGCGCATAGCCAGGAGTGCCGGTTTACCTAAAGGAGAGCCGAGGTCACGTCCCGCAAAGCTTTGCTCTCCTACTGGAGTGTGTGTGAGAGAGAGAGGGTGAAAGAGAGAAAGATATAGTGGGTTTATTTAGAGAAAGGCAGTATTTTCCCTCGGGAAGCCGGAGGAACTGAAGCTGTGTGCTGAGGGGAGGGGAACCTTTCTCTGCACGTGAATGAAAGGGGTGCGCTAAAACCCACTTGTGTGCTGCCATGATTGTCTACCATGACCCCGACTTCACCAAAGGTCCTGAACCCACATCCTGGCTGTCACAACAGAGTCAGCCACATCCTGTCCGGGTCCACCGCACCAACACGGAAAAGAGCAAAAAAAGTCTTTACGTTCACTCGTGTGACTGAAAAACTTTGCTTTTAGGTAAATACATATAATAATGGCATTATTAACATGACACTGATGTTAAAGGACTCTGTAAACCCAACAGCACAGAAGATGAAGGTGCATCTTGTTGAGACAATCTTATTAAATTGTGTTAATTATGAAACTCTATTCTAAATGTTAGATATTTTATCAGTAGTGTTGCATATACTCAAACCAAATGATTTATGTGTCTTAGCAATCATTTTATTTGGTTGTATGATTTTTAAACTTCCCATGGAAGAGCAGGTTTATAGGCATTAGTTTGATCATTTAATTGCTTTTGGCTTCATTCAATTTATTGTTAAGAGTTTTCTATTTGAATCCATGGCACTGTATTATTGTTGTAGAAATGGTAAATTCTGCAAATTACAAAATTATGTTTAGGACCAGATTTTAATAATATAGAACTGAAAACCAAAAGGATATCCCGCACACTATCAATATTTGCAAAAAAAAGTATCCAAAAATATATATTAGCAACATTTCGGTCTCATGACCTTCATCAGGCATATACTAATATAGAACTGAAAACACTGTCAGCAAAATGAAGACAAAGAAAAATCCTTATTTTTAAGAACACAAATTGTTGTAATGGCTGAATAAAAATCTAAATAAACTAACAGGAAAAAAATAACAAATAATAGCTTATTATTAGTAATTAATATTCAGCAATAGTTGTTGGTTTGCCCAGTTTGAAAGAAGCATTACACATAAAAAAAAAAAAAAAGGCATTGCCTATAACATGTAAAAAAAATCACCATGATTATTTTAAAATATGTTCTTTGATATTGTAAACATTGTGGAGGAATTGTCTTAAATAAACATACTCACAAGATTTTCTTTATAAATATTTACATTCCATAATTTAAAGGAGAGACTTTTTAAAATAATAGAACCTTTTTAGAAAACCAAAGGGAGAAATTTCACATCTAAATACAACATCTACAAAACATGTTTGAGATTTAGGACTGGAATTTAGAAAGGACCTAAAACTATTTCAAGCGATATTCTTTGTGGTGAAAGGTCAAATAAAAACACTGACCCGTCTACTACGCTTGTCAGATCGCTTTAATTGCAAAATACCATATTTGATGCTCAAACAATGAATATAAATTTGAGAATTTGAAAGCATTTACATAAATTCTTCCAGCACATTCACAACAGTGAACAGAAAGAGACAAAAAATGACAAGCACGAACATCAGTCTTTTTATTTAATAAAACAAGTACAATCTTCATTTTATTGAAATGCAAACATACAAAAATAGCAATGTGAAAGAGCATAAAAGCCTCCCTCGGTATATGTTCTGATTAAAATGCAACTTTTTCATCTTAACTGTTTAACTGTTAAATCACAGAACTCCAAATATCCAACTAGCCTCAGACATCTCAGTGTAATCTCATGCACGTAAACAAATACAAAGCTTCTTTTCAGCGCGCCGACTCCAAATTCTCTTCAAAGGCTCTCCGCTTTGTAAGGTTGCACAGGCAACAATATCTGTGTGCGGACCAGCCCCTTTTGTGTCCTGGTTCATTGTGAGGTTCAAAAACACAGACTAAAGACTTGGTTTGCCACCCCCATTACATTCAGCCCTCCACTTTTATTCCAACTGGTGCTATTGAAATCTCTAATACCGAATAAAGTTTGGGATCCCCAGATCAATGCGGTGTAGTGCATTGTGATTTTAAAATGGAAAGCTCCTCGTGAACACAGCATTAGAACTTGCAGAGTTTGAGCCAGGCACTTTGAATAAATACCTCTGCATACAAAAATGTGAAAATGTCAGGGAAAAGAAGAAAGTGAAATGAGTTCAAGAAGGATCATTTTGAGTTCTTTCTAAATAGAGTTTAGAGTCCAATTGTTTACTTGTTTTATTAGTCAAATATCAAGACATTTGATTAATGCAACGTAAAATAATTTAATCCCAATTTTGCTTTTTTACTTTACCCTCGGTGTCAGCATGTTTATTATAAGCTTCTTACTATGTTGTTAATTATCTGTGTTTAGTGGCAAATAGCTGTGGCAAATTAAGCCTTGGTTAAATGCACAAAAATAATAACAATAGCTTAATATTTCATATTTTTTAGTTTGTGCATATTGTCACTGTGTAATATTTTAAAGGACAGCACAAAGACAATTATTTCAAACAATACAGGTATGCTTTCAAATTTCACCTATTTTATTATTATCGCTGCCATTATTAATTGTTGATGATGATGATGATGATGATGATGATAATAATGATGATGCTCTGTCAATTGTTTTTGCTATTTCTCACCAACATTTATTAGTACTGACTGTTTTCCCCCCCTATTAATCTCCCCTGAAGCAAAAGAAAAACAAATCAAAGAACGGTTAAAGATGAAGAGTGTAATGACATCAATAAACACCAACTAAAAACCGTATAATACACATCAGAGCGTTGAACACATCTCCATCAATTTTCTCTTTTCTTCCTGCTCTTGCTTATGCAGAGATCAGCCTTTTATCCTTTCTTTGTTTGCAGAAGTTAGAAAGGGGGGGAATACGTCTTTGAAGACATATCAGAATATGGGCAAGTGACTGTGCAGTTTGTTTTAGATAAATAGAGGATTCAGTCATGATGCAGATTTGTAGACGATGGTGAAGACTGAGGCGTCTATGTCTAATGTCCTGGTGGCATAAGCTTTATTAAACCTCATGAAATGATACAGAAATGGCTGCTCGAATGTTAAACCATCCATGAGCTTGGGCTTGTATAGACAGCATATAATATAAAAATGAAGCCATGATGCACAATTGATTCAAAACGCTTTGAATTGCACCGGATGAAATCTAAACTGATCTGAATTATGCTATTTATAGATAACATACTTATATATATACTGATCTGAATTATGATATTTGTACTTATACATATATACTATGTAAAAACAACAGCCACATTAAAAAAATGTACAGTATTATTTTTGCAGCATCATGAATCTAGAATTTCAAGCAAAATTGATATTAAAGGTGAATGTCACAATTAGATTTAATTCTTTTTTTTTTATTTAATTGCAATTCTTTCTTTTTTATTTTAGAGTAATGAAATAGTGCTTAAATACCGACCGTCAGACACATTGATTTGAAAACACAACAAGCCCCATCGTCTGCAAGGAAACTAAAACGTGCAACACATCAATTCAGAGGAAAACACTGAAAACAGCTGAATCAAAGCCAGCTTAAAAAAACATAATAGTGTGCTTTGAGGGAGGGTGAGAGAAAGAAAGGAAAGAGAGAGAAACGGGCGGAATATAATCTCATCATGCAGCGTCCACGGTACCTATTTACATCGAATGCAAAGAGTCTGCCTGCGCATCCCTGCTGCGTGGACTGAAAAGCAGGAACAAATCAAAGACACAGCTCATCTGTGTTTATATTTTCAGACAATGAAAAACCTACTCTTTGTATAAATACCCCCCCCCCCACACTTCTTTATTATTGTATAAAAGCCCCCCCACCCTACACAACCCATTCAACAAATCCATCTATCCTCTATCTTCCCCAGAAGCATGGATAATTAACATCGCTTGCTTATTTTTTAAAACTAGTTTTAGAAGGCTTATAATAATCTGCCGATTTTGGAAGTGACGCTGTTGCTGGTTTGGTTTACAACAGATATGCTTCCTTATTGTCTTCCCATACAGACAATCACAGATCCTGCAAGGGTCACATCAAAAACGGTCTTCACATCACACCTGTCAGCTGATATTCTGGATTATACCTGTCTATACGTGTCTTCTGCAAAGAACTGTGATACACGGGAGCACAATGACTCTCTGCACACACACACACAGACATACTTGCATCACTCAGTCTGACACCCCCCCCCCATCTCCCCTCTGCAACATGCACAATGCTTCCTTCGTTCCCCACGCCAAACTCAGCTCAAGCTCGAAGTTTACAGCATCTCTAAAACAATGATTTGCATTCTGCCCACTGGAATTGCGCCTGGATATCCTGAATTTTTCAGCTGTGCGTCACATGCATTTTTCAGATGGACTGACAAAATACAGACAGCACTGGTGGAATGACTGCTGCTTGTGTGTGTACAGTGTTGTGTGTGTGTGCATTTTTGAGAAAAGATGGCGTATGTGTGTTGCAAGAAGGCTGGTCCTTATAGACGCATTGTTCTGAATCGCAACTTGAATCGTCACCTTTGCAACACCAGCTGTGTGATTCTGCCGACACACACACACACACACACACACACACACACACACACACACACAAACACACACACACACACACACACACACACACACACACACACACACACACACACACACACAGACACACACAGACCAGCTGACTCTGCTCAGAAAATGCTTGCACACATCATTTTTGGAACAATACATGATATAGTCTTGTTAGCATTGCAAATGCTGACTGTTTTGTTGACACCTCAACTTTGAGGAAGCTCGGAAGCAAGGTATTGAGCGGAAAACACGATATTTACACCTTCTGACCTTTTCAAACTCAAGTCAAATGAGCTCTGATCACGATATTCTAAACTACACGACAACAAGGACGACAAGGAACACAATGCTCACCTTGCTTAGCTTGCTCAAGACCACTAGCATGTCACATCCATCGGCCGATGTATGCAACGGCACCGATTTCTCCAAAAGTCCATGAGATCCTGCTCTATAAAACATCGTACTAGCAAACCCAAAGAGGAACAAGCCTCAACCTATTTCATCTTAGATCTACTGCGAGCGAGGACCGATGCGACCACTGCTCCTCGTGAGCTCAACTTTCATGTAAGCCGGCGACAGATGCAGCTTTTGGGTCTCTTTTGGGGGGCCTCTCCCCAATATTTTAAGCCCAATTTTCTATGGTTTGATTTAGGGACGATGGGCTTGATGCCGGGAGTGAGACAGCAGGCTCAGCGGGGGCCATTAGCCATGGTGTGGTGGCCGACATAAAAAGAGTTCAAGCTCCCGCAAGCGAAAGGAGGAGGGAAAACCCCCAAGTCTTCCTTTCCCACCTTCTCCTCTTCAGTAACTTGATAGCAATGATAATCTTTAGCCTCCATCAACACACTTCTTAGGGAGCATGAATGGATCAGTGTTTTTGAACTACAGAGTGTCAAAGTTTGCCTGACAAGCATCCACCATTCTTTATTTTTGAAGTTGTGTAATATGAAGGGTGTCAGATTACAGTTTTTCTTGATTGCTAACATTCTATAACTGATTCAGTTCTTTAAACAAAGACAAAACATTTCACACATTTCACCTGATTTCAGACACGTTCCAATTTTCTCTCTGTTTTCTGCAAAACAGAAACGTCCACATTTTGCACAGGTTTAACCATGTTCTCATTCAGAAAACACAATATAAATAACTCAAGAGTCACACGGTGAACTCAAATAGCACACATTTATCCATGTGTAAACATTAGAGTAGCAAAACTGATGACACACCAATCAGAATCTCAGGATAATAGAAATAGGGCCATGGGGGAATATGTGCTTTGGAAAATGAACCCTAGTGGTGGGAGACAAAGAGGAAGAGGAGGGGAAAAGAAAGAAAAATGAAAAGAAATTTGTTTCTGATGAAATAAAAAGTATTGTTGACGCGATGTTCTAGTGCATTGAATGACCATGAGGGAAGTCATCTTTTATACTATACTTACACATACATTATAATTACAGTAGCGGCAGTACTTTAGATGAGAGAACTTTCACTATTCTATGTACAGTAAATATCGTAGCACACGTTGTACATCCTCAAACTCATAATGTCAAATTGATTTGTAGCCAATAACTTCTAACATGTTTTGTAGAACTGAGAGGCGACGGCCTAGGGGTGGTAGAGAAAATCTTTTTTCAGAAGACTAAGAAACTGTAATTGTATGGCAAATACGGTCATTACCGATATGTAATTTGGCAGAGGATGCTGAATTGATTTATTTTACCATACTGTAATTGACATTATACTGTATTGTATTGCTTAGATACAACTGTTTTCTACTGCTTTTGATTTACTGCAAGATCTCTTTACAGATGTGTAATTAAAATAAACTTTTCTTAAAGCTTATTGTTGAATTTCATTGTCTGCACTCTTCTGTTTATACTGTAATAGACATTAAGCTGTAAAATGATTCCGAAGGAAGTTTTTGTAAGTGTTATTGATCTCACTAGGCAGTGGAGGTTGAAGTTTGATTCTGACAAAAGAGAATGTGTTCTTGAACAATAAATTAATTTATAATGGAAGTTTGAGGTTTGTTAAAGCTGGTGTGTATTTATAGTTGTGAGAAAATGGTGAATTGTTTCATGAATTGTGTGTTAGCAATCAAGAAAAACTGTAATAAAGCAGAACCTTCACATAAGTCATTTACTGTAGTTTCTTTCGTACAAAAAGCACAAGATGAATAACATTACAGTGAATTACTGTAAATGAATTGTGTTTGGGTTTGGAATTCTTTTTGAAATATATTGCAACTACAATATGACTAGCTACTGAGAATCTTCTATTAGACTATTTTCTGTCAAAAAAATCATGCATGCTGGGTAAATGTCTTACAAATTGTAATTCAACAGCAACATAATGCAGACATCACAGTAATTTACTGCTCTTGTTTTACTGTGAATTCACATTATAAAGTTGTATTTAACCATGCCACTGTAAGGAATTATATTGTTTAGTACTGTAATTGTTTTGAAGTCACCATAATGGTGATAGTGTTCCATTAGCTGTGGATCTTGGACCTTGCATGTATATTCATGTTCAAATTTCTGCAAAATCAGCAAATTGACTGATTTTAAGTTAGTCAGACTATACTATTATCAGTGTTATTTCAGCATAAAGATTTACCAATATCTTATTTCAAATTCATAATTGTTTGTAGATGGATATTTCGCAATAGCAAAGCAGCTGCTGAGATTTATCTTTGAAACGTGTGCAAAACAAGATATTTGTTTCTTGCATCACCCAGTGATGCACAGACATCAATACTCGACATACAAAACACAACAGTGGTGACACTCAACAAATAATAATAATAACTGTACGGTAACAATAACTTTTAACTTAAGATGTTTTTGAAAGAAGTCTCTTTATGTTCATCATTTATTTGACCAATAACACAGTAAAAATGGAAATATTTTTAAATCTCATTACAATTTTAATAAACTGTTTTCTATTTTAATATATTTAATAAAACAAAAATGTATTCATGTGATGTCCAGAAATCATTTAAATATGCTGATTTGGTACTCAAGAAACATTTCTTTTTATTATCAATGGTGAAAACAGTTGTGCTGCTTAATATTTTTCTTGAAACTCTGATACTCAGTTTTTCAGGATTCTCTGACAAATAGAAAGTACAAAAGAACAGCATTTATTTGAAATAGAAATCATGTTTGCAACATTATACATTTCTTTACTGTCACTTTTGATCAGTTTAATCATGTCCTTGTTGAATATAAGTATTAATTTCTTTATTTCAAAAAGTCACACTTTTGAACAGTAGTGTTCATTTTCCCCTTATGGATCCACATTAAAGTTAAAGTCTTGATGTTGGTTAAGGAAAAATGTTTATGCATCAGTTGTAGTTCCTATCTGATAATTATTAGAAATCTGTAATTCACTTCACACCTGGTTGATCCACTTTTACGAATAATACCCATATTTTAAATGAATGCTAAAATACCCAGCCCATCGCTTTTTGATAGAAGTGTTGTGAATTTTTAATTAAATACTCCAGTAAAGCCTAAGAAATGACCTGAGATGTATGGAGGCTTTAAATGTATTACTTTAGTGAGGGGAAGGAAATCTTTGATTAAACTTCAGCCTTTGAGATTCTGAAGTCTGAACAGAGAGTGAAGACCAGGATTCCATTAAAGAACACAGATTTTTTCACAGATGCGGATTCAACACCACAGATAATAGCCAGGATTGATTCAAACAAAATGCACCACAGTAAAAAATAAAATAAAATTCCCTGTCACTTGATAAGTATCCCTTATACTTTTTAATGATGCCAAGTAACTTTGTTTCAGCAGGTTTAGCCAAACACTCTGTTAATTCTTCATAATGATAGTTTCTGTCACACTGAAGAGTTTGAAGCGCAATATGTCTGATTATATGTTGGTTTAGACCTTGTTCTCTGCCCAGCCTCAATCTCAGCAGGGTGCCTCCAATTACGCCACTGATTAAGACACTCTTGTGCGAAAAACCTAATTGGCTTCGTGCTGCGGAGAGCTTCTGTTTTTTTTTGTTTTTTTTCCACTGTGGACATAAAACAAGAGGCACTGAGAGTGAAAAACAAGACCCTCTCTCTCCTTCACTTCATATTTTCCCCAGTGGCCAAGGTTATTTTGAAGAATCCCTAACCGAGAACAGCTTTGCAGAATGCCACTTTGTACCTGTTGCCACCATCTTGTTTTCCGATAACAAGCTGGCACTAATACGGGAGAGATTTTACTTCTCAGTAAACATAACAGCAGCATCTTCTCTCATGGCCTTCAAATTAAATTGAAAATCTAGAATTATCTACTCAACAGCTGTCAAGAAAAGCATATGCTCCCCTCGGGTTGCATTTGTTTTTTTCTCCCCGCTCCCTAAGCCCTGATAAGAGTGTTTGTGAAGGCCATTTGTGTGTGTCGACGTCTAGGAGGATGGGAAGGCTAGTTGGTTGGGGGGTTTGAGAACTGGTGACATTTGTTCCTGGGTTCTGTCGAGGACTCCCTGCTGTTTCGCTGGGCTAGAGCTTCTGAAGCTGGCCAGCCAGGACTCCAGGAGCTCTAAACTAAGCCCCCTTCCCCCATACGCACACACAAAGCATATATACACACACATAGACACATGAGCACTTTCACATGTGCGTTCAGTCACACACAAATCTGCAATGTCAAATTAGAAGCAAGTGGCATATGCATAAACTAGCAAACGTCCATGCACAGATGCAGAGTTTAAGTGATTCATGCGAGCAAAACTATACACTGCATGATTCCTAATGATGGGCTTTTTTTTTCCTTTTCTTTCTGCAGGCATTGCAGTGTGGTATAAAAAAAAGGAAAGAAAGAAAACACCACACTCTGATTAATTCACAGCAGATTTTGAAGTCGCTGAGCTAATTTTGCTAATTGCATTATACATGTATAGTGATCCACTCAAAGGTTACAAAAAGCAAAAATCAGCTTTACAGCTTAAATAGCCTTAATATACACAGGTTTTGGCAGATTAATATACTACCGTTCCAAATTTTGAGGTCAGTATAGATTTTTATTATTCAGCAAGGATGCAGTAAATTGATCAAAAGTGAGAGTACAAACATTTATAATTTTACCAAAGATTTCGATTTAAAAAAAATACTGATACATTTTTTTATTATTAAGCAGCACAACTGTTTTCAACATTAATAATAAGAAATGATTTCGGAAAGATCATGTGACACCAATGACTGGAGTAATGGCTGTTGAAAAGTCTGTTTTGCCATCACAGGAATAAATTGGAATAATTTTAACATATATTAAAATAAAACAGTACATTTTTATAATATTTCGTATTATATTATATTATATTATATTATATTAATTTATATTGTATGGACGATTAGTGGATGATGCATTTACATATGTATTTATCTGCAAGTAAAAAAATAACGTTTTATCGTATTACCAAAACTTAAAACAGTCACATCAAACCATTAAATAGGCTATATTAAAATATTATAAATGTAGGTTACTGATAGGCTACTTGATGTGTGCAAACAAATTAACAAACAAAGAATATAAAAACAGACGTCACATATGGCTAAATGCACAATATTTTAAGAAGAACACTATGCAAATATACAAGCTATATCAAATTTGAAGGGGGGAAGATGCATAGACATTAATTTGAATTATTTTAATGTTATGCATAGGGGTGTTTACCTAAAACCTTCTGATGTGAACATATAGCCTAAGTATTCATGCATTACAGCGGGCTGCCTTAAACTTGCCCATTTAGGCCTACAGACGATTTTGTCCACAAACAACTTTCATTTTTCATTTATAATAATCAATCCTAAAATTCGGCGTTTGTAACTTACTTTTCGCGCCATTGATCTCGGTTCTTGGCTAGAATTCAGTCAACTCGAGACTCGTTTTGTTGACACGAAAACAGGTCCAAGAATCGTTTGAAAAGAAGGCTCATTAGCTATATTTCCATCCACCTAATGTATGTGCTTATGTTAAAAAATGTTATATTTTTATATACATTCTAAAAATGCACATAAAAACGTATGGTAGCCTACACATTTACCGAATAAATTACTCGATGCGCAAAAAAAAAAAAAAAAAAAAAAAGTCACGTGACTTAGCGCGATGGGATGACATATCTGGACCAGCCAGCGGATCAATCTCCTTGCAAAGCATCTGAAATGCTGTTCTAGTCATCCTGAACAAAGTCTGTCATCAAAGTGGTTTGGTATAATTACCTGCCAGAACTGTCTTACACCACCGCGTTCCCAAACAGCAGGTAGGCCTATCCGAAAGCAAGATAACATGATCGCGTTTATTGCGTTTTGTCTGCGCGCTCCGAGGTACAAGTAATTTAATATACGAAAATTATTATATATAGTGGCTTCTCCTAGTGCAGCAACTTCCCTTTTCTTATTGATATTTAGCACCAGTTTATCAGAAAGTGTCGGTTTTGTTTCGAAACGGTGCAATTGAAAACAATCGTGCTTGGAGCACGTGACGATTTCTTCAGTTCAATATAACAAGAAACGAGATGTTTTTAGGAATTGTATGGAGTAAAAAGTGCAATATTATGCTTTTAGAATGGAGTGAAGCAGGGCCGTATCATTAAGGGGGACAAGTCTCCAATGAGCTTTAGTTTTAGCAGTGAAAGATGTAGCTAAACATTTAATATTTGACAACTTTTTTTTTTTTTTTTTAACGATAGGCTACGATAAAAACGTTCAGCGACTGAAAGTAATATCCAGTGATGCAAAGTATATATTTTTATGAAATTTCACCGTTTTTAATTGAAAAAATTCCATTATTGACATGATTCATGTAAATCATATCTGAATTTGACATGACATGACATGGCATTTTTACATATTAGACATACGAATACGAAGTGAATGTGTGCATATTTGCAGATAGTATACTTCATAACTAGACCTGGAACTTTTACCATTCTTATTTCTTTTTCTTTATTTCCTTAAATCCCTTTTAAACCAATACGTTTTAATATAAGTTTGCTTTTTATTTTTTCAAATGAATTTGTTGTGGTTATCAACATTATGCTGTTGATTGAGCTTAACTTTTTGAACACAAAATGTTATATTCCAAAGCAAAACATATACAGAAATATACAGAAAAAAGGAAGACATTAAATGCAAAACTTAAGTGTCCCATTTGACTAATTCTCTCACTTAACCTGTGTTCCCTTATGTGTAGTACCTTGGTACTTATAGATTACAGTTTTTAGTTATGACTCAAACTAATCAAGACATCTTCTTTCCTCATGGTTCTGTTAAATAATTGGTAACATGCACATGCTCGTACACCTCGACTTCATCCTCATAGATGAGTGCCCTATGACTGCTATCATGCAAATCATCTCTATATCGTTATTAAATGGTGGTATCAGCAATTCCAGTTCACTGAAGATTCTTCAGATATAATTACATAAACGCAAAGATGCATTGTAAATGAATATGACCGTGATGATAAAGATTTCAATGCATTTGCTCATATGGAGACATCATCCAGGAAGTGGGAATTCTGTATTTTAATATCTCATTCAAATAAGAGGCCTGTTTGAACACGATTCTCATTTAGATTGGTTATCTGCACAACTTGTGATGCAGCAGTAAAACAAAAATGAATTACTGTGAATTGATTGTGTCTGGGTCTGCTTTCTGAGTCTTTAATACAAATATACTTTAATATACTTTTGATTTTTCAATACCTGGTCATTTGAACAATAATATGAGTGGCAAATGAGAATCTTCCACAAGCCTATTTTCCATTGCCTTTCCTATTATTCTGTTTGACAGCAGAAACTTTATGAATATTAAACATATTCAGATAATTGTAACTAGGCCTATAACTCCAAATTCAGTCCATTAAAAAGAGACTTCGATGTACAACGTTCTAATCCACGGCTATACTCAACTTCTGAAAGATCACAGGCCACAAAGTAGGATCCTTTTAGCCTCAAGGGCCGAATTTCTTTTTAATTGTAATAATTTGTTTGTATTAATAAGGCAACATTTTATATGCTATGTCTGACAGTGTAAAGCTTGGGAATCTTGAATTTCCCTCTCTTTTGCAGCTTTTTCTGACTGTTGTGTTTTCAGGCTGGTTCAGTGTTTTAGGTCCGCGCGATACCTGAAGTAATTATATGTATGAAAGCTGAGACACCAATTTATCAATAGTTTAAAGTGAACGTGATAACGCAAACATCAATAACCGGGAGCAATGAAACAGAAAATTAAAATTCAGAGTAAACAAGCACAGTATGACATTATTGCTGTATTAGACCGAGAGCTGCAGGCCAATTTAGTGAGCTAGATTAACAGCAGCCCCAAATGGGATTTGATTTGTTCCTGCATCTGCGTGTGTGTGTGTGTGTGTGTGTGTGCACGAGAAAGGGAGAAAGCGAGAGAGAGAGAGAGAGAGAGAGCGAGTGACTTTGTACTGCAGGTGAGTGAATATCTCATGCTCTCAGCCCCTGGACCCCCTGCTGTTTTCAATCAATACCATTAGAATGCCAGAGTCCGGTCACCCTGACTGTAATCTGCTATGTGTCTCTGTGTGTGTGTGTGTGTGTGTGTGTGTGTGTGTGTTTCTCCGCCAGCCCCCTCCCTGCTACTATCAGTTCGATAAGCTTTGGCACAATTTAACACAGATTTGGGCTACGGTTCATTTTAAGGTTCATTTTATTTTTCATTTTTTGATTATCAGGAAAAATAAGGAAAACAGCAGATGGTCAGGAATCAGTGTCGAAACGCAAGCCTGAGAACTGCCTGATCATGGTTATTGGAGGATGTGAGTGAACTTTAATACATATCCTTACCATATGAAGCTCAAGTTCTTTTTAAAACAGAATGTCTCTCAAAATCTTATTTGGAAAGGGTCCTATTTATTCATTCTTTTTAAGCGAGTAAATAAATAAATAAATATAATTTATTGCACATCATTGTACTTATTTGTCTTTCTCAAATTAAAAAGAGGAAATCATTTTGTGATTTATTGCAACATTTTAAATGGTTTGCCAAAGTATGTTTATGTTAAAGAATTTATATATATATTACTTTATACATTAGAAATGCTCATTAATGACTGAAAAACACATTTTTTAATAATTTTTCCCGAACATATTGGTAAAGAAATGATAGTTTCTGCACTATTATGCAGTATGATCTGTATACAGCAAGAACATATGTATCTGCAGTGGATATATGCAAATTTAGATGTAATTAATCTTTCACCCCCAGTTGTACACAGCTGCATTGACTTTGCACATGGTATATGAGAAAAAATTACATGCTTGTATCATTGTGTTTAAAACAATAATCTATGGTAATTATACTTATACAGTAAGTATAGTCATTACAACAAATATATACTTTCGTGGTATATATTGACTACTGTGTCTAATGTGTTCACACAAAAGGTTATAATTTTTTGACAGTTTTAGTAATTTTATATTTGCCTACCTGATTTGTTTTTTAAACATATGCATCTGTTTTTGAGGTAAAATGTGTTTAATCATGCTATTTTCCTCACATTAGTAAGAACGTAATTTACAAAAGTAATTCTAATATTAATATTAGATATAAATATATTTTGAAATCCAAAGTGGATTACATATTAAGCAAAGAGCACAAACGCCTGACCAACTTCCTTATTCACATCCATTTATTGTTTAAAATGCAATATTTTTCTAACATTTATTCCTATTTTAAAACGGGCACTTTGCCAGGTGTTCTCTAAATCAATGATACAGACAGAGTTTTTTTTTTTACTTGAAAACTGCATCTTGAAAAGCATTTTAAACGTAACTGCAGATTACAGCTTCAACTTTAATGGGCAATTCACATTAGCAAGTAGGAATACTCCAGCATTTATGTGTGATTGCTGTGACAAATTAAGCCTATTTCAGGAAAAAATTAAGGTTTATGTGTAATATGGTGAGAGCCAAACAGCAAGATTGAACTACCACTAGCCTCATCATTGAAAGTGTGAATAAAGCACTTTGGATGAATGGACAATCAAGTACTGCTTTAATTGGATGGTTGCGGGGTGTCAAACTGAGGTTAAACGTATTTGCTGTGTACACAAATATGAAGCTGGAAATTTGATCTATTCTGAAAGTGAGAAATGCCTCGAAAGTTAGAGAATTTAAAATGACTCTGTCTGCTTTTTTTTCAGTTGACAGTATTTTGTTATGCAGAAAACAGATTGTTATATTATATATTTTTTGTATTGATTATATTCCTATTTGTCTGTAAAGCCTGATATATAATAAATATAATTTTAATGTTTTTTTTTTTTTTTTATTCCTTTTCCTTCCTATTGTTTGCCAGATAATCTTTGGCACTGTTTCTTTTTTTCAGGACTCAGATTTTGATGGCATTTTCTTTATGACAGGACAGGGTTTCAGCCTCTTTTGCGGGAGATGTTACGAATATTTTTTACGCCTTTTAGTGTTTAGTGGGGAAATGAACACCTAGGATGCTTTACCAGCAATACGTTCAACAGTATATGCCAAATAATCATACAATGAATTTAAATGCTGGTGATAGACAATAGAATATGTAATATGTCTGAAATGTTTTACCAAGTTCTGTTTTTTAAACCATAAACTATAAATTCAGTTTTATTTCAATTATATTTATTATATGTTGGTACATTAATTTATAAACATGTATACATATATACATTTTTATTCCACTAATAATTTGTAGTGACCACTTAATTTTACAGTGTCCTTGTTACATAAGTTACATGTACTTTCTGTAGTAATAACAGTAAATTTGGGATAATTACATGCATCTAACCAAACTCTGTTCCTAACCCTAACCAAGTACATGTATTTAATTACTATTACTCAGTGTAATACATTTGTATAACAAATTTTGGTTACACTTTATTTTAAGGGTCATTGTTACAGTGTAAATGTTAGTATTAGGTTTGGTTTAGGGCTATGGAAGTAATTATGCATAAATTACTATGGTAAGTACATGTTACATTTGTAACAAGGACACTGTAAAACAAAGTGTTATGCAAATTTCTATATGAATCTGCTTGAATTTAATGGATTTTAAATTGCTTGTCGTATGTAGTCACACTTTATTTCAATGTGCCCTTGTTACAGTGTAACTACACAATTAAATACTGAGTAATATAATTAAATACATGTACTTAGTATAGGTTTAGGGTTATGTTTAGGTTTAGGTCATTATGCACTACGTTATTACTATGGTAAGTACAAATAGCATGTGTAACAAGGACACATTCAAATAAAATGTTACCATATATGTGTGTATACAGTTTCTGTAATAGTAAACAGTGTGTTATAAGCATAAACATGCTGACAGCTGACATACACAAGTTTTTTTTTCATACACTACCAGTCACTGAACTGATATGACAGAGGTTTATAACGCACTTGATTAGGATTCAGCGCAGTCAATACCAAGTAAACCTTGATGCAAAAAAAAAAAAGTTTTTTGGAGGGGGGGTTGTTGGGGAAATAATGAGGTACCATTAGCATTAGCTAGCGTGTCACCTTGGCAGGTAAAATATAATTGGGTGCTGGAGTGTCTCTGTATGATCAGCCCATCGTGCAGTGCATGCACATACTGCATTATTTAGCAGCGCAAGGCACAACGCAGCTAGGTAGCAATCTCCTTTCACAGCCCATTAGCCAGCACTGATCCAGCGCTGGCAACGAGCTGCCCCATTCACAGCACACTAATTATTTTACATCAGTCACAGTATTTTTCCCCCAACAAATGTGACCAGTGATGCATAATTATGAGCGGTGGGCTTCGGAGAATGCTGAGGGCGCTGGGGACTAAACTGTAGCTATTTTAGAGATAGCACAGATGTAAGCTGAGAGAACAATCAGATCTCCACCTAACTCTGCTATATACATCAATATTGTCTGAAAATGCAAAACCCAGCTGAGTACGTGGTGCAGTTAAAAGTCCGAAATTTTCTGCACCAACTTTTTTTTAGACAAAAGTTATTCCTTAAAGATTGGTAAGTAGCAATTTTAGCTAAAGTTATTTAAGTAGCTACTTTTACGTTTGTTTTTAAATCTTGAAAAAAAAAAAAAAAAAGAAGTAAAAACATCACACTCTGTTCATGAAGACCTTCAGCATCTCTCTAAATGCAAGTCATCGCTTTCTTTTCCACTCACAAAGACATAATAACAAACCCAAACAGTCATTAAAGCTTGTATGCTAATTCTATTAGCTTAGCACAATATCTCTTCTCATCAGACAAAGACTACTGAAGTATCACAAGACAGCATTTTCACCCAACATACCTAGAGCTGACTTAATGTCGAAGAAGACAAAATAAGCACCATACGAAGGCCATGGCTCGGTCAAAAAAGTCCACTTTTAATCTCATCCAGAGAAGAAAAACACATCCAAATCTTCAGTTTAAATGATGCAGGTGAAACGCATCATTCTTCTTAAGATGGAGAGGAAAATTTAGGTTTTCTACTTGCTTGCCTTGTGATATTTCTGAGCCGTCAGCAACGTAGAAGCTGCTTTTCTCTCCCCTAATTCTGTGGACTTGGAGCTTTGAAGCCCCCCAACTGTGCACAGTATGGTCTTTGAAGCGGGGAAGAAATTCAGAGATTTAAAAAAATGGATAAAAAGCAGGGGGAACATGCTTCTCCTCACACATACCATTGTCTACATTTATCTGTTTTTTGGGTGCCATGTTCACTTTTGGACACAGGAAGCTTGATTTGAACGGATCTATGACTGGTACAACAGCAAAATATAGAGCTGCACATTTGTGCAGATAAAACATAAATACACTATTCTCTATATAATATATAATATTTACAAAATGCACGTCACCTCTTCATCAAAAGAACGTTGGTTATTATAATTACATTAGCAATTTTGTTTCCTGTACAAATGTTACCTTTGACAGTTTACCTTCAGATCTTATTACTATAAATAATTCTATATATTAATATTCAAACTGCAATTTGAAGAATAACAATTTATTTTGTGAAATTCCTTTAATTTGGTACTTTGGCGTTAATTTAACTTGAATTAATAAATATTAAACTGTACTTTTTAAATTGAAAGACAAAAAAAAAAAAAAACAGAAGAAATTGGGAAATGTTTAGGATAAGGGGTATGAATCATCAGATGCTATGAGGTACATTAATATCAAACGTTTTATTTATTTATTTATTTTTTAAATACCCTTGTAGAGATCACCCAGTCTCATAAAGGACATAAACCAACAAGGATTGACATTTTGGTGCTTTTTTCCCCCCAGTGAATGCTTGCAAAGCTCCACGAGATCTTGTGAGAACATAAACCAATACGGCCATAATGCTCATTGTTAGGAAGGCGTAATGTTATGCAAATGGCCTTTAGCTCAGGGGCCGTCTTCAGTACTTCTGAGCTTGTGGCTTTGATAACCTCCATTACTATAGGATTAGATGAATGCTGATGTTTTGTCAGTCTCCTTGGACACTAGTCCTCAACTCAGGACTAATCCTGTAATTCTGATTGTCTGAATAGAAGGACCCAAGTATCTTGTCGATGACATTCAGCAAGACACAACGACACTTATACTTTAGATGAATCTGTTGACATTATACAGCCCAAAAAAACCATACGGTTTAATAAACCAATCGGTTATCAACGGGCAACTCTGACAAGGAAGGTTTTGATGGCTTGATTCAAAGAAATTCTCTTTTATCGTCAATGTTTTTTAACGATATAGATTTAGTTTATCTCTTTTTTCCACCCTCTGACCCTCTGTTGTTTTCTTTCTTTGAGCTTCTCTGAGACATCTCCAGATTTTTTTTGAGGTGATGGTCTGTCTGCTCTCTGGCTGTTATGTTTATTTATTTGCTCATTGATTTTTCAACATGTATGTACACACGTTTCTCGGCTGACAGATTGATTTTTTTTGCAGTGCCAGAAATCCGTTCTGCATTTAGCCGTGTCCTGTGATCATATTCCATTTTAACCACTTCAGATGCACTTCGGGCCTTTCTGATCGCGGAGAATTGACTGAAGGAAACTAGGGTGTTTTGCCAAGGTTTTTTTTTTTTTTTTTTACTCTAGCAGGAAAGTGGACAGCTAGTGGACAGAGATTAATACAGATTTGATTTGTGATTTGTGCACATAATTTGCAATGCACTGATTAATAAGACTCTGAAACTACAATTAATAATAGTAAATATATTTACTGGATCTTTCACGACCTATACTTTCCATTTTACTGGCTAGATGAATGGATGGATGGATGGACAGACAGACAGACAGACGTGGGTGGATAGATAGATAGATAGATAGATAGATAGATAGATAGATAGATAGATAGATAGATAGATATATTTTGTAGAAAATAATAGACATTTTAGTGTCGTGTTTGAAATCAACATATTAATCCACTGCTAGAGAAAATATGAACCGTACAGTATAAATTTTATATGAGATATAGCCCTGTATCCAGTATTCATCATTTGCTATGTTTCAGCTATGTGATTGAACTCAAATCCATTATAAGGGTCCGTCTATAATGATTAAATTTGGTATTGTGTCCAATTTAACCCAATTTTCACTCCACTTTGACCACAACCTTTGGCAAAATAGGCATTAAGAGTCATTGTTGGACTCCAGCAGGACTCTCTGGACTCAATAATTTGATCAGTGAGTTCTCTCCGGGGGCTTTCAGTGCTGCAGTCAGCACTTAGGACCCCTTGTATACTCGAGACTTCTTTTTCTGCATTAACAGTATCCCAGACTATCCAGACAAACACACCTCAGGAACCGTATGAGGACTGGTCTGTTACACAATACATCCCCATATTTGAAACAAAGAAACAAATGTATACATATTTTTACCTTTATGTAACTTGAAATATTATATTGTGGAAAAATCCTTCTACAAAATATTCCTTGAAATATTTATGCACAAAAACCATGTGTGGCATTATGCTAGAGTAAGAGGATTCTTAATTAATGTATATTATTCCAAAGTAGAAAAACAGTAAATATCATTAGCCTGGTTTCCATTACAGATTTGCGTAAAACTTTTGCAACATTTTCGAAATGTCGATTAAAAAACATATTGTGAAATGACGGCGTTTCCATTAAACCGATGGTATGAGACTAAATTTGTTTCCTCTCGCAACAAGTCTTTCCAAAAATCATGGCAACGGATGTTGTAGGTTTCTGTATATCGCAGCCACCGAACCGCCAAAATAAAAAATAAAAAATCCTTTTTTTTTTTACTCAATCAGTTTATATACCCATGACTGCTTTATTACTCAAGTCATTGTGTATGCCAGAGCTGTAGTATGAAATGTTTCATACATTGGGGTTATTATGGCAGTGTCTTGTTTTATATGGTTTATCTGTCCTTGTTACAATTTTTATTTGCGGTTTTATTTATTGATTGTTTTAATTTCTGAAAACAACTGTACTGCAGATACTGGCAAGGCAATTTGCAATTATACAGCAGCTACAGGCCATTAAGACTTTTAAGTAGGACAATCAAATGTCCAAGCCATACATAAATCCTAGCAAAAGATTGAATGAATTTAATTATACTGTTTTCATGAGGATTTACTGCCACAATCACATTCAGACAAGGATGAATAAATGAATGAGACTGTGGCAGGGTTCTTTGCAAATTTGCAATCAAATGATTTACTGACAGTGTTTGTGTTTTATGACAGATTTATTCCATGTACCGTCAAGCTAAAATGGCCCACTAATTATAAACTACAGCAGTAATTCTACTGCTAAAAATGCACCTATTCATTATTTAGGACATTGATTTATTTTTCCTATTTTATGTTAAAGCAAGCAGATCGCATTGATCTGCATTCACGTTTTAATGGTCTGGATCACTGGATGTTGCGATGTCCTCCGGTTGCTGACAAACTCTTGACCTGTGGATCGGGAAATGCTCAAGGCACTGCTTAGAATCCCTTAAAGCTGCAGTACGTCATGTTGGCATGTCTGGATCTGGTGTTTGTGGTTTGGCAGGGACTAGGATAATGATAGACTGCTGTGGTCTGGACAGCTGGAGTGTAGTTCCCAAAAGTGCCAGTCCTAATTTTCAATTACTACTGTCCGAAGTACAAGTAACAGTTAGTAATGGCTTTATTTTCTAAACCTTCATGGTCTGAGAGCCTCTGTTTCTTTTTAGTTGGCAGTCGAGGAACAGACTGAAAGAAGCTGCTGACAACCTAACAGCCATTTAAAAAATACATACCTTCATCTGTGTTAAGGTCAGAGGGACTGTTAGTCATCAGCTACACCATTCCTATTCTGAGGATCTCTTGGACTTTTTCAGTGTATCATATCAGCTGAGTAGATAGAACCCTGCCAACATTCCATAGGCAAAGGCCACTTTGACTGCCGTAATTGTAGTGATGCTGATGATGGCATTAGATCGATTACAAACATTTACCATGACGCTAACAGGGAGCTTTTGTTATCAGAGCTAAAACTTTATGTGACACTTTATATTAGGTGTCTTTAACTATGTACTTACATTTTAAATGTAGATACAAGTCTGCAAAACACTTTTGCTGCTATTGAGGTGGGATATGGGTAAGGTTAGGGTCAACAGTGTAGTTATAGATGTAATTACAGAAATTAATAAGAGCTGTAAATTCATGTTTTTTGGAAGTACAATGTATGTACACAATAAGTGCATTGTATTAAATGATTAATTAAAATTTTAGTACATAGTAGTGTGATGGATTTTTAATAGATAAGTAAACTGTATTTTAAACTAACCATGTCTAACATCTAAACCTTACTTCTCCTTTAGGCCTAACGTTCTAACACTTGAACAAAATGTTCTCTGAATATTGTGTCCATGGAAAATTCTGAAATGCTGACCAGACAATATCAAAAACATACTGTCTAAAATAGTCTCATGACATATTGAGTAATCAACTGAACTTCAAACAGGAGTTTCCTGATGATTTGAGATAATTTCGCTCATGCCAGTAACAGAGAGTGAAGGGGGGCTTGTTTTTGCACAGATTGAACCAATCATATTGAAAGAAGGTGACATAAGTTAAGTCACGTGATCTTACTGTTGTGTCTGTCTTTATCCTTTAAAACCTGATGTATTCTTCTTTTTGGGAGAGATTCTCTGAGAAATGCTCGAGAACTCTCCCGGCCGTGATTAAAGCATTTAAAGGACATTTGCTGAAGTCTGTCTGATTATTATTGCTGCGCAGCAAGATAGTTAGGGGAACAAGTTAGGGATTGCGAACTTGAAGCCAGTTGTCGACTGTAGATGCAGAGCTAGAGTATAAAGATATTATTAAGTGTAGACTGTAGACTCTTGGGTGTCGATTGGAGACGTCCCAGATATAGAATTTAAAGGAATAGTTCACCCAAAAATGAAAATTCTGTCATCATTTACTCTCCCTCAAGTTGTTCCAAACCTGTATGACTTTCTTTCTTCTGCTGAACACAAAAGAAGATATTTTGAAGAAAGTCGGTAACCAAACGACTGATGGACCCCATTGACTTCCATAGTAGGAAAAAAAAATACTATGGATGTCAATGGAGACCAGCAACTGTTTAATTACCAACCTTCTTTAAAATATCTTCTTTTGTGTTTAGCAGAAGAAAGGAAATCATACAGGTTTGGAACAACTTGAGGGAGAGTAAATGATGACAGAATTTTCATTTTTGGGTGAATCCTTTAAGTGTCGACTGTACACGCTTGGGTGTCGATTGGAGATGCCCCAAATAAAATTATTATTAAGTGTCGACTGTACACGCTTGGGTCTCGATTGGAGATGCCCCAGGTAATTAGGAGTCAGGTACGTAAGAAAAATCTACTACAATAGTTACACTTAATATTGTCAGGATGATGGTTTTGTTCAGTGTGTTTTGATTCTGCCCAGCTCAGAGTTTTTGTTTCCCTGCTGGCTCTGGCTCCCTTATAGTCCAATGTCTTTGTGAAAATGGGTCAATTACATATCAAAGTTTCTACGATAATGAAAGGGTAAAAAATCCTTAGGAAATCGGGCTTGAAACACATGTGGAAGGTTCTTGGAAATGTACTCTTTGTCATGTAGGTTTCATCTGATTTAGAAAAGTTATGAAACCATTGTCAAGAAAAGTTTGAATTTATTGATTCAAAAATTTAATTTGGTGTTACCATCAAGTAAAACAGGGATGGGCAACTTTGGTCCTGGAGGGCCAATGTCCTACAGAATTTAGCTCCAACCCTAATCAAACACACCTGAACAAGCTAATCAAGGTCCTCAGGATTACTAGAAGGTTACAGGCAGGTGGTTTTTTCAGGGTTGGAGCTAAACTCTGTAGGACAGTGGCCCTCCAGGACCGAAGTTGCCCATCCCTGAAGTAAAAAGTAACATATTTTGCTTGTCCTTGAGTGCCCGTGCATGTGAGTGTCCACAATTTACTCATTGTATATGTATATTTCATTGTCTTGGAATCATTGTATATATAATTAATATTAAAATCAATTAAAAACTTTATTAAATACAAAATTTGTTTTTAGATTAGTTAGTCTGATGTTTTAAAAGACTAATTAACCTTCATGAGGGTCTGCTGGTGTCAGGGTTTCACCAGGGGCACGTTCAAAACGGTGCGCAACGTTTTGCTACGGTTTCCGGGTTGAACGTCATGTTTCCTGGAAACGGCGTGCACCGGTGTGCAACGGGGTTTGAGATACGTTTTCTCTTGTTTGGTGGGTGTGTCATAACTGCAGTCCAATCAGCAGCAACATGTATATAAAGCACGTGGTATTAAAGTGAACTCGCACAATGGGTTCAAGGAAAGTAATTTACAAATGTATTCGATGTCGCTCGGTATACACAACAACTGAGGATATTAGAAGACATGTTTGTCGTAAGTTTTATTGTAAAAATATAGGATATCAACATAATGATGTAGTTGTTTATATGTTTAGCTTCATTGCAAGTGTATGACATTTGGTATAGAAATAAACAATGGTAATTAAGTGCTTTTCCTAAAAATGAAAAAGAAAATACAGGGTATTAAAACAGTATGATCAAATAAAGTCAGTATGTGAGGCTAAACAGATGTGTTTAGTCTGAATTAGGTAAGATGTGTGCTTCCATTTCAGTTTCCACAAATCCCTTCACTCGATTGGGCTGTTCTCTTTTGTTCTGGGCGGCAAGTGCAGTAACTGTAACATCGGGCATATTTTGTAGTATTAAACACATATTTATACCGACTTCACCAGGCTCCGAAAATTCTTCACAAAGAACACAAAGAATGGCCTTCTCAGCTGCCATATTGCAACTCTTGCATCATCAGAACAGTGTGTTCAACGCATCACCGTTTCTGTTTAAAAAACGTTGTGCAACGTATTGTCGGGGCTGAACGCAGCCCAGATCTGCACACTCCGCCCACTCGTTCACTTTCCCCTGATTACTGATTCACCTCACCTGCACCTCATCATCATCAGTATCCTATATAACACCACTTCACCTTCAGTTCACTGTCTGGTCTTGTCTATACCAAGACATGCAAGACTCACTCCCAAGACTTACCTGTTCTACTTACCTGTTCTACATCACCGCTGATCTCCTTCATCCTCCGTTCACCAGCCTGGTCTACCTCCATCTGCAAAAGACATTCTGTTATTTCTCCAGCTAAGTTCATTGATCAACTCATTACAACATCTGATGGTTCTGTGCTTCTGTTCCAAATAAAACTACTGTTTATTTTACTCACCTGTCTGACTCATCTCTAAACCTGACAGCTGGAGTCCCGGTTTTCTGAAAAAAATCCTGTTTTATTTGTTTGTTTGTTTTAAATTTACTGTGTATGTGTTGTTCATGTTTGTTTGTGTTCATGTTTGCTTCACCACATGATTTTCTTGGATTTTTGTTGCATTATTTTAATGAAACTTTTTCTTCATGATATCATCAGCCCAGTCACCACAGAACTACATTTCCCAGCATCACTTCTGGTCCCCACCTGCACTCATTCATCATCATTACACCTGCCACTGATAATCACTCATCACCCACGCACCATACAAGCAGTTACTCTTCAGTTCTGCTCTCGCCGTTCCTACCAAGAGCCACCAACCCGAACACATGAGAAACTTACCTGTGCAATCTTCTTCAGTCTCCAGTCTTCATACTTCTGTCATCCGTACTCTCTTGCGATCCAGTCTGCTATCATCTTCACCCACAGCAGATAAGATATGTCATTCACCATCAGAATTTCAGCATTGATTCCCAATTCAGTACTCACCTGCTCCCGTCTTGACTTTCCTGCAATAAACCACTTTCTGTCAGGACCACTACCGTCAAATACGATTGACAATTAGCATACAGTTTGGACTGGCAGTATGGTTCTGGGCGAGAACTTCCTGCGCATCCATGCAGCCTAGCATGGATAAGAGCAGGGAGAGCAGCAATAACTTACCCTTGGGGTAAACAGAACAGAACCAACATGAAAGTTTGCAAATATTCAAGGGGAATCAGAATGCCAAATCCTGACTGACGAGAGGAGGAGCTGGGGATGGAGGAGGGTAATTAGTTCCTGAGAAACGCGATAGCTGCTGATAATACTGAAGGAGCTTATATATGTATACGGTGATAGGCGTCGTATTCCTATAGGTAGATGTGGATCAGCTGAGGGTCAGCTGATGCGAGCTTGACTAACGTGACCTGCCAGAACTGACGCTACGCTTGATGTTTGGATATTACCTGTGTTTGCCTTCTTGATATGATTTGTTGCTCTCCCGCACTCAAGATGGCCGCCCCATTGAGAAATGCGCTGGGGAATTCCTGAGGCTAGCTTCAACGGTATACACAGAAGATTCTGTGCTGATGGAGATTTTTCATAGAGGTTTGGATGAACCTTTGTACTCTAAGATGCCATGGAGTGTGAATAGGTGCAGTTTAGAGCAATAGATTTGCTATTCTCTTCTACTCAGCAAAGCTAGTCCTGAAAGACCACTTATTCTTTCTGTGATTTCCGAGTATGTCCCATTGAAGTCTGCACCAGCCATTGAGCCCATTCCAGCCCCAGAATTCAGTAATGAATCCGTTCAAGTGAGTGATGTTCCTGAGTCTGTTCCAGGAAGAGAAATTCCTGAGTCTGTTCCGCTGAGAGAAATTCCTGAGTCTGTTCCAGTGAGAGAAAATCCCCAGTACGTTCCAGGTCGTTAAAATCCCCAGTCCGTTCCAGTGAGGGAAATTCCAGAGCCTGCCCTTCCTGTCTGCCCTGATGGGTTCGAAGATGTGATCCTGTCCAGTTGTGTCACTGCTATTATGTCTGTTTGTCTGCACACACCCTGGCTCTAGCCCCTGACCGGAGTCCAATGATGGCTCCAGCCCATTAGCCCGCTCCAAAGTACTGTCACAATCCTCAGTCACCAGCCCAGTCACCACAGAACTACATTTCCCAGCATTCCTTCTGGTCCCCACCTGCACTCAGTCAGTGCCACTGATAATTTTACAGTAGGAGCACTTGCATGTACTTACACTATACTTAAAGTGCCCCTATTATGCTATTTTAAAATCCCCTAATTTTGTTTTGGAGGTCTCCTACAACAGGTTTACATGCATTCAAGGTTTACATCATCACATTTTTCAATGATTCTCAAACGACTCGATGGATGAATCAATCTCTCTAAATCCTTCCTTTCCGCGAGCTACTCTGCTCTGATTGGCCAGATAGCTCAGTCTGTTGTGATTGGCCTACCGCATACAGCGCATGTCGTAAACAAAAACATCCATTGCCATAAATCAAGCGTAGCATGTTAGTCAAGCTCGCATCAGCTGACTCTCAGCTGATCCACGTCTACCTATAGGAATACGACGCCTATCACCGTATACATATCTAAGCTCCTTCAGTATTATCAGCAGCTATCGTGTTTCTCAGGAACTAATTACCCTCCTCCATCCCCAGCTCCTCCTCTCATCAGTCAGGATTGGAATTCTGATTCCCATTGAATCAGAATAAATTCTCGATTCATGTTGTACTTTAAAAATCTTGAATTAATGATATCTGCAATACATTCATGTTGGTTCTGTTCTGTTTACCCTAAGGGGGGTTATTGCTGCTCTCCCTGCTCTTATCCATGCTAGGCTGCATGGATGCGCAGGGAATTCTTGCCCAGAACAGAACCATACCGCCAATTACCGCCATTAATAATTAGTCATACTTATAGGTTGTGATTCTGAGGAGCAAGTTGTTCCAATTAAACTGGGTAATAACCAATCTTTCAAGAGCAAGAGGAGCAAGTTGTTCCAATTAAACAGGGTACTAACCCATCTTTCAAGAGCAAGCGTTTTCGAATCCCGCGTTGAACTCCTAGATTTGAGAAGCTGTCATCAGTAAAATGAAGGGAACACAGCAAAAGTTTGGGATTATACTGCTGTGCTATCGTGGTAAAGATCACAGCCTCATCCTTTGGAAGTGAAAATAAACTGAATTTACTTTCACAGCGGAGAGCACAGCGTCTTGACGACATGATATCCACACGAACGAGCTACAGCAAGATGTCCTGTCCATGCAGAACGTAGGCGGGCATTATGCAAATGTAGTAAGTCGTGACTTGTGAACTTCACAAAAATAGATTTGAAATCCAAAAAACTCGTTTGAGCGGTTCAGAGTCGAAATAAAGTATAAAATAACTTTAAAATAACTTATTAAAATAACTTTATTTATCATGCACTTTCAGCTTTACAACTTTGCAGACTTTTTACATTCACATACAGCTAAATTACACACTGCATGAAAGGTAATTTAAAAAAATCCATAATTCAGGAAGAAAGAACGGGTTAATATAAGGTAACTACATGGGTTAAGGTTAGGTTTAGGGGTAGGTTCAGGGTTAGTACTTAATTATTACCCAGATAATGTAATAACTATAATAAGTACATAGTATGTACACAGGAAACAGGACTGTAAAATAAAGTGATTCCGAGTTTTGAATAAATAAAAAAACATGTATCATAATCAGGTGGATTTTATTCAAATGTTGTCATTAAAAGAAGACAAACTGTTTTTCTAAACTTAAAATATTCTCCGTTCATTCACAGTTTGATGTACACTGAAGGCAGTCAAATCTTGCTGTAGCATGCAGTATACAACATGGAAAAGATATTGAAAAGCACAGTGCTTCCCACCACAGGGACCAATTTGAAGCCTGCGCAACATCCACTTCCACATGCACGCACAGATATGCCAAAGCTCATCCCTGACAGGTGTGACTCTGACTGCTGGCTCTCTCATGGGACCAGCACAAGTGTCTGCCTCCATACCTCACACACACAGCCAGAATATGACTCTGACAGTCTCTGATACTGAGCTGCGGCTCTGGGAAAAAGTGGCCTTCATTAGTTCGACTGTACTGAAAGTTCTGATGGCATCCTTTAAAATGAGCCTATGTTGTTTATGTTATTGTTAGCTTATGTGCTGTATTTGGAGTCACACTATTCCTTCCATTTAAGGGATGTAAGAGTACGAGTTGTGCCAGTTGTAGGTCAGTGTTGGAAAATAGTTTTCTTCTCTTTGTAAAGTCCTCCAGAAAATGAATTACTTTGAGTGAAAGTACTGGAAAAGTTAAATTGTTGTTAGTGAAATTCACAAAGTTTTGAGGAAGGCAGAATGTTTGTTTCAGGCACTCTAATACACTAAATACATATAGATTAAGGTCGGGATGAAATTATTTTCTAAACGTAGAAAATCTATTTTCTAAATGCATCATAATGATCTTATTGTGAACAATTTATTTATGCGTATGTTTTTTGTTTGTTTGTTTGTTTGTTTGTTATCATCTTCTGATGACATATGCTGGACTGGATCATTTAGTCCGCTTAAGGGGACTCCTTTCTTACAATCGAGTGTAAGCTCGCATTCAGATGTGCCTCAATCCAATCAACAACTGATGGAAAAGACCAAGCCCTACATTATTTTCTTTTTAAATCTGAAACATTAAATCTGTTTCATTCAAATATACATTACAATACGAAATAAAAAAATATGTTACTACTTACATTTCAGTGCAACTTGAACTTGGGAATCTCACAGCTAAATGCATATGTGAATTCAACAAATTTCAACTAAGAAACTTTTTTTTACCTCAATATATTTTATGGACGTTTTATAAAGAATCTGATTGCATGAATCATGCTTAAAACTGTTGTAAAATATCTGATATATGGATACCTGTGATAACATTAGGTTATTTCTATTTTAACAGACCATTAAAACCATTTAAAAGAGAGCAAGAACACTTCACAAACACAAGGAATGTTAACACAGAACAAATAACTAAGAAAAAAGAGGGCTTCCATACACAGAGGAAGATCGTTAACAAAATTGAGAACAGGTGTACATTAATCAGAAACCATGACAACAAATGAATGAACTAGAACACAGGCAAAACAGTGACAGGGAAAACCATGGAAATGGAACTAAACTTGACAATGACACTAAACCCTCCAACCGAGGCAGGAGGGAGGGGCTTCTGGAGGAGGATGAGGACCATCTTATGGAGTAATCGATGGAGGGAGGAGTCAAGGTGGATCCAGGATCCGGACTGAGTGAAGCGGAACCAAGAAGCCGAATAACCACAATGACATTGAAGGCCTGGAGGACCATGGAGTCACAGGCACACATGACCGAGGTGGAGAAGTGGGACTGGCAGACCTAGGTGCGCCTGACCACAATGGTGTAACCGGAAGGAAGGATGAGACCGGCGTAGCCAGAGGGGTGGACCATCGAGGCACAGCTGAAGACCCAGAAATCCAAGACGGAGCCAGAGGGATGATTGAAGTAGCAGAGACAAAGACGACTTTGGGCACATTTGGAACTGGGCTGAACCAGCGGGGACCCAGCTCATTGCACAAACCTCAGCTGAGTTTAGGCGGGGCTCCACTCTATTCCCTCGAACTCCACTAAGATGCCCTGGTGACGGACATTGTTGCAGTCTCACGCACATGTTCAGACTCCACGATGGGCTTGGGCTCCGGTACAAACATAGCCTCTGGCAATCGCTCTGGCTTATGTTGTTGGCGGGCTCTGGCTCAGAGTATGCGGTGGGCTCTGACGAAAAGTCAGTGGGAGACGTGGCTGACGGCAGGCTGAGCTTTGGGGCTGGAGTGGGGCTGGCGTTCTTGATCAGCGGATCAGATGGTATATGGGCAGGGCTGGACTGGGACAAAAAACTGTGGTGGGTGGACCTCTGTCCTTCTAGGGGGGGTTGGGGGCATGAAATAATCTGTAACTGGGTTATGGGTTCCTACACTCATGACATAGCCTAAGTATTTTGAAAGTAGTTCTGCTTACCGCAGGCTCTACACTTTCTCATCTCTCTCCTGATCCTCCTCACTATCATCATCTGCCACAGGAGCTGATGAAGGTCAGAAAACATATATTTTGACACATTTTACAGTGTCTGCTTTAAGGACTTGTTTCTATAGGGCTTGGGCGCCGCGTTGCATTCTGGGACGTGGCGGCCATGTTGATGGCCTCACGAATGTAAACATACATCAAGTCGAACGAGGAGAAGCAGAGTTGGGAGAAAGAAAAGAAAGAAAAAAGATGTTAAAATCCCGAAAAGGATGTGGAATTTACCGGGATACGTTAAATAGGGAAGCCAGGGACCGGTATGTGGACAAATTTTCCTGTAAAATATCCCGTACTTTAATAACTTACTCCCATAACATTAATGTTAGCCCTTCCATCGGACCTGTCAGTCTCTATACTATTGTCCTGTTGCTACCCCCTTGCCCTTCCAGCGAAACAGATGTTTTCAAAGCATCGTTTTGCTTACTTGAAGGCAACCTTAGCGTGATATTGGCCTTTTTAAGATAACAGCTTGGTTGTTGTGAGAGCACGATTTCACGCCAATCTGTAAGCAAAGTCACGTTAGACCTAGCTTCACAACTTGCTTAGTTAATGCAAGAGTTTTGTAGTACGAATTTTTGCTGTCAGCAGAGGGATAGCAACAGAAAGATGAATGTTGAAATTTTCATTTTCGGGATATTTTATAGGAAAATACTAAAACGGGAAGACAACGGGAAGACAGCGGGAAAAGAGCTCAAATACGTGAGAAACCCGGAAAAAACGGGAGGGTTGACAGCTACTAACTACACTTTTTTGCCGATTTTGTCCACATACCGGTCCCTGGCTTCCCTATTTAACGTATCCCCGTAAATTCCACATCCTTTTCGGGACTTTAACATCTTTTTTCTTTCTTTTCTTTCTCCCAACTCTGCTTCTCCTCGTTCGACTTGCTGTATGTTTACATTCACGAGGCCATCAACATGGCCGCCACACCAAGTAATGACGTCACGACGCCCAAGCCCTATTTTTTCACACTATTTCTCTGCACATTCCTTGCGTTTCTTCTCCATCTCGCTGACTATTTTGACAGATACACACCGACACTGCTGCACGCTCGCTCACTCGTTTAAAGCTGTGATTGGGCCAGCCCAGTGTCAATCAAGAAAAGAACCAATGGGCCGCTGATCTACGTGTTTCATGGGCTGGTCTGTCAGAAAAAAAAACTAACGCTGACTTTTTTTGACCAATGCATTACACTGGCACAAACCCAGCGCTGCCAATTAAGCAAAGCAAAACAAAACAAAACGAAGTACACATTTTATGGGCCGTAAAAAAAAAAGAAAAAATAATAATAATAAAAATTATGTAGGCCTATGAGTATGAGATGTATCGACCCAAAAAGCACGTCGGCCCACCGGGAAAGTGCCCGGTATGCCCAATGGCCAGTCCAGCCCTGTATATGGGGACTCATATCTAACCAGCACCCACTCCACATATTCAGAGATGCTCCCTCGAGGACCTTACATGCAGGCATGCTTTCGACCGCTCGTTGAGGCTTGTGTTGTAAAATATGCAGAGCGAGCGGTAGGGATAGTGTGTGAGGCATGCTGGATAGCAGGAACAGGCGGACAGCAGGTATAGCCATGTATAGGAAACAGAGGGAGGAAGAACAGGTGGCACTAATCAGAAACCATGACAACAAATGGATGAATGAGAACACAGGCAAAATAGTGACAAGGAAAACCATGGAAACAAAACTAACCATAACATGACAATGAAACTATAAAACTTAACAAGACATAATAAAACAAAATATGAGTGTGACACCCACTTTATATTAGATTAACTACTGCATCAAAAAATATTGTTTGGTACATTACTTATTGTAGGCCTACTTATTACGTTCATGTCATATTGCAGGTGGGGTATGGGTAAGTTTAGCGAGGACTTTAATTATTTCTTCCATTAATACCTGAGTCCTGGATAGTGAGTACAGATAGCTCCACAGCAGGGTGTCCAAAGAGAGAGAGAGAACACCTTGTCAGCTATTTGTCATGCACAGTATACAACCATCAAGACAATTCAATCTCGCTCATCTCACAGTTCCTAAATCACTCAATGACCCTGAAGCAGTGAACACCTCTGTAATAGTCAGCCAGTGAAGTGTGATGAGCTCTGAAGCTTGATCCTCCTGAGCCAGCCTGTGATTAATTCAATGGGATTCAGCCTCATCCTGCAGTTTCATGATTTGCAGTGCAATCAGCGAGGTGTTATGGTGTATTCATTAGCACCTGTCCATACAGAACCTTACATGCATTAATTTGCAATTCTGTATAAATTCCTTATTATAAAAGATATTTAAGGCCTGTACTCAGGGAAATGTTGTTAAATTATTATTATTATTGATTCAGTTTAAATGGTGAATATTGTCTGCTGAAAATGTTCACCACCTCAGAACCAAAATACCATGTCAGTATTTACCAAAGACTGATTAATGGTGCAAATTGTATGGCTTTATCAATTGTATAGCTTCAGCTTTGCTGCATGTGATTTTTCTTGTTAATAATTAATAATAAAGTATTGACATGACATATAAGCATATATGAATATATGTGTATATTGGAAAATGACTACATGATCCATATTGCAAAATGTGAAATGTGAAACAAATTGCTGCAGTTTCCTGGTGAAATGACCATTGGCAATAAAAGTGTTACAACTGTTACTTTACATGAAGATTTGATTCTAGGATTATAAGCAAATAACATGTTTTTAGTCTGTTCCACACACAAAGCCATCAAATTGTAAATTGTTTAACATTTTGTTTATATGCATTACTAAAATCAATAAGGTATGGGATAACAAAAAAGGACTTATTTAGTTGTGACATCATTTCAAGGGACATATCATACCATATTTCGACAAAAGTATTTGGGAAAATGGTAAGAAGTTTAAAATAATTTTAACTTGTAGAGAGACACTAGCAAAGCCAGAGATGTTTTTTTTCCACTTTTTAAAGCATCTTCCTTCATGTGTTCTCATTGCACATTACAAGTCCTTTTATTATAGTAATAAAATAGTTTGCTGCAGACATAGGCGCATTATCTGGTGCAATTTTTTTTATGTGTTGTTTTTTCAAGAGAGAAATATTAATTGGGATTTTACATCAGATAAGAGCGCTTTTCTTATCAGACACTTTTATTGCCAGTATATGTAAATTATAGTGTGCAAATGAGGTCACCAGTATGACCTCCACTTTGCAGTTGTCCTGATTCAACCTCTATCACCCTCATAATGTGTAAATATATAATAATGTATATAAATAAAATCTATAAAAAATGAATATAAAAATATATAATAATGTATAAATATATATGTTATAAAGTTCTAGCATACAACAGGCTAAGTGACCCTTTTCATTTTATTTTATTCATTACCTGGTATCACTTTATTTCAGTGCTCCCCAACAGATGTTCTACTGACTATAAAGTAACTTTTTCAACTACAGGTCATCTTATTCTACATTCCCGAACCCTAAAACCTAATCCTAACCTAACCGTCATCTAACAGTCTAGTACAGTCTACTAATACTCTAATGAGAGTTAGTTGACGTATAGTTGCAAAGCCACTTATAGTTAGTAGAATGTCTAAAAGGGACCATTGAAATAAAGTGTAACCCATTATCCTAAACACTTGTTTGTTGTTATGCACTGAAAGTTTCTGATTATGAGATCATTGCATTGACCAAAAATATAAAAAAACCATTTAATTCTAAATGTAATTCATGTGTACACTGTTTTGTCAGACATTTTATTGTTAAATGTTTTTATGAAGTCACTATTGATATGATTATTTTTGGTTAGGTTTGTTCAGTTGAACATATTCAGCTACCAAGTTTATTCAGCCTCTTTATTTAACTTTCATCAAATACTTAATATACTTGGTGGGTGTAACATACTGGTGGTTGTGGAAAGCACATGCTGAAGGTGAGGGTAAAATACAGTCTTTACTTATTAGAGTCAGGCAGAACAGAAACAACCTTGTATAAACATCAACGAGAACCAACTAACTAGGCACAGGTGGAGGAAGATGAACTAATCATGGACTAACGAGAACAGGTGCAGACATGACAGAACATAATTGTGACATTACGCCACCCTCAGAAAGGTGCGTCCTCGCACTATGATGACAACAAAGTTCAGGATGTAGTGATGAGGCGGAGACTTTGGTGGAGGGCGTGGAGCTGGTGATGGATGGTGATGAGGAGTCATCGGTGGAGTTGTCAACCATGGTGGAGCTGAAGGTGGGAGGAACCAGGGCGGAGTCCTGGGACCAATCGGCGGAGGCGGAACCATGGTGAGTGGCGGAGCAACCGGTGGTGCAGAGAGGCTGATGGACCAGGGAGACATCACAGGCTCGGAAGGCTGACGCTGAGCCACTGACTCGCGGGACTGAGGCGGTCACGAGGACACGATGACCGGGGTGACGCTGGAGTGAGTGAGGACGACAGGGAGGTAGGAGGAAGGGAGGAGTATGATGAAGCTGTAGGGGTGCAGGGTGTGGGCGCAGCCGGAATCCCAGAAGTCTTATGCGGAAGCTGTGGGAGCTTCCGGGCAGACTGGCTGCGGAGGCGATGAGGGAGCGGTGAGCCGAGGCGATGGTAGCCGGCTGACAGGCAGAGGTGGAGATATGGGTCTGGAGGCCCGAGGTGCAGCCGGGGATTCAGCCTCACGCCAAGCTGATGGAGGGGAAGCCCTAGGCGAGGAGGATGAGCCGCACAGAGTGCGAGATGGGGGCAGAGCCAAGGAGCTGGACCACACCAGTGGTGCCGACGGATCCAGGGGACTGGCCGTGACCAGCGATGGAGCCAGGACTAGGAACTCAGGCAGGGTGCGGAAGATTATTTCTGGACTTGGCAGGTGAGGAAGATGAAGACTCGAGGTTGGGGACTTGGGAATTGGGGATCCAAGGGAATTGGATCCATGGACCATAGATCAATCAGGGCCAGGTCTGGCTCTGAGATGGACTGATCCGCATGCGTCGACTCCAGGGCTTTGATGTTCTCCGGCTCTGGTTCCTTGACAATCTCAGTGGGCTCCTCGGGCTCGCTGGCTGTGAGGGAGAGGCTTCCGTTCTGGAGAATCCAGGCCAGGTACCCCTGCCACTTATGATTCTCTGGGAGGAGAAGGAGTCACAGCGCTGGTGAGTCCATTTTCCTTTTCTCTCGTTTTTGAGAGGTCGGCTTCTGTAACGCACTGGTGGTTGTGGAAATCACACGACGAAGGTAAAGGTGAAACGCAGTCTTTACTTATTAGATTCAGGCAGAACAGAAACCACGTATAAACATCAACAAGAACCGACAAGGGACTGAACATAACAGGGAGTATAAATACACAGGATGAAATGAGGAAACTAGGCACAGGTGGAGGAAGATGAACTAATCAGGGACTAATGAGAAAAGGTGCAGACATGACAGAACATAATTGTGAATGTGGGGAAGGTTGATTTAACTTAAAATATTAGTTTAGGTAAACTAACAATTAAATGAAAGCTCTAGCGTAAATTCTGCCAGGAAGACTCAATTGTTACGTCACTTAGTACCTTCACATTTAACCAATCGTGTTCTAACGCCCCTTCTTTCGTCTTCAGGCAGGGAATACAGATTCCGTTACAGTTACTACGGACGGGGCCTACGCCAAAGAACCTCATAACATAATACTTGCTTGCTGGCCTGTTAATAAATAAATGCTTTGTTACGTCATTTTGCCTCCTGAGTCTTTCTGGTAGAACTACTAGAACGATACTGAAGTTGAGAAAACTTGAAAATGCTTTGCAGTTGGTTTGCTTTATTTCTTTTTTAGGTTAACTCAATTTATTTTAACTTATTTTACACAGAACTAAAGAAAAAGTAAATGCCGATGTAGACTTTTGTGCCATTTCATGTCTAGGATGGCAGAAATGCACGAAAACCCAAATGATAAAGATGATTAAACTTAAGTGTCCCGCTTTAACTGTATTCACCATAGCTTTTAATCAAACCAAGCATACTGTATGATTATGTTGCTTCATATGTTTTCTATTATTATATACAGTATTTTGGCACCACATTTTTTTCCATAGGTGCAGTTGCTTGGAATCTTCACAGAAAAGGACACTTTAATTAGGAATCTAATTTATGAGACCATTGTTTTCTTGTCTATTTGTGAAAATGGCCAATTAATCAGGGACATATGGGGAAGTGGTTCCTAATTAAATAGAGGTTCGGAACTGGAACAAAGAAAACTTCAGCAGAGTAATTTTTTTTAAATGTGTTCTTGGCCATATGTGAAGAATCATGCAGTAAAGGGCTGAAGATGGTAGGTGAATCTACCCACTGCAAGACAAAAAGCATAAGGCGTGTTTAGCACTTTCTTGTGAATGCAAGTAATGTGGAAAACTATCTTGAAATAAATTATGTCACCCCCTTAATCTACAAAACCACAGTGTCCACAGTGTTTGTCATGCAACCATTATATTTAGAAAGGGGCCATCAAGTAAAGAAATACTATTATACTAGTCTGAATGGACAATTTTACATTGAGGACAAATTTATTTCAAAGTCTAAGGTGGCTTGGGCAAATAAAAATGACCTTTCAAATAAATCAATCAAGGATTTGTTTCATGAAGTTTATGAATTGATCTGATGATCTGATTTTCAGGAACCAACTAAGTAAGGTTTTATTCTGTTAAAATATACAATACAAAGAGCCATTTTTAAAACTTCTCAGAAAAAGCAGCGAGGTGCAGTGCAACTGTCACACTTGTATAGAAAAACAGCATAGTGGAACACACACACACACACACACACACACACACACACACACACACACATGCACGCACACGTTCTGTGTGAAACAGCCATAATGGGATAATTATTACATTGGAATGGGATAATTATTACATTGTTTTTGTTGAGAAGTCACATTTGTAGGCCATTTTGTTATAGATGCTGTCTTCTAATTTCAGTTAATTTCAAATGTCCTGAAATATGCCTAATTAGATAGGTCTCCTTTCTCAATTCCTACATACTGTAACAATAGGTGAACATTGGCACCTCTTACCCCCTTCTCCCTTACCACAATTCCTCTGAAGTAAATGTTTGGCTTTAATAAAGTTGAAGGAAACCTGTAAAGTTAATGACAACAAAGGAAATAACTAACATTTGTGTTCTACTTTTTTTTTTTATTTAGTGAAAGTTAAGGCTGCAGCAGTGTTATTCAAGGATTCAAAAAATGTATTTAAAACTAAGTGGGTGAATTACAAACAAAACGTGTCTATATGCCAGCAGTCTGCCATGCAGCAGACAGCAAGTTCAGTCTCTATCTCTAATCCCCTTTTAAGCACATGACACACTGGAGCCAGTCGGGTGCAGTGTCAAGTCGCAGGGCTGCCACATTCTTCCCTTTGTTCCAATCTTTAGAGCTCAGACACTTAGGTGACTTTTTAAGGAGATCTCATGTTTGAAACATTGAATTATTATCATCGCATAATAGGAATGGAATTCTCTGCAACTTTCCCTTCTCTATAATGATGCGGGCTCCTCTGCAAAGCCTCGCCTTGTGCATTAGAAAGAAGTCTTCATTTGTATTCTTGAGATGTTGGAAAAATGGAATACAAATTGAACATCAGCCGGAATGAAGGATGTTTGCAGGTTGGGGGAGCAGGCAATGCTAATTTAAGTCAAGTAGTGAGCAGTGCACTCATTACCCATGACCATCACAAAAGAAATCAATATAACAAAACCCGTCAGACATTCAGAGGGATTCAAAACTTTTTACATCTTTTGCATGTTACAAAGATGACTACGACTTTTGAAAAAGTTTAATCTATGTCATTGATTGAAACGTTTTTTGCAGGATTATCTTGCCCTGAGGCTCCTGGACCTTTTAGCAACAACTCTGCTCTTGAGGGTCAAAAGAGGGAAGGACTTCTTCAAATCCCATAAACGCTAACTGAATATAATCTTAAAAAACTCATGGTGTGCATGGTGCACGCAAAATCCAAATGGCAGTAGATTGGGGCTACACATGCCACTTTTTTCCTGGTGGTTCTTCTGCAGCTCCATCTGCGCTTCGATTTCCCAGAAAGCCAGGCGGGGCCCTGGAGCCTCTGTTTGGTCCTGTAATTATGTGAGCCTGGTTAGCCACATACCATCCGTCACTGCCACGGCTCTTCACAAACCCATCATTTACTGCACGTCCACATGCAGATGCAGGAACCGCAACTCTGCAGCAGCAGGGACACAGATGTCAGGGTTGGTGAGGGCCAGGGCCCAGGTGATGGAGCTCCAGTTGGGGTGGAACATACAGTAGTCCTGCTGGAGCTCCGTTTGGCAGTTAGCCTGTTGGACAACAGGCTTCTCTCGAACTTTGTGCGGAAAAATAAAAAGGGGACCCCAAGAGTCCATCGGAAAGCCTGAACAGCACTGACAATAGCAGGAGAGCAATGCTTTACTTGGTCAAAGCTGATCAACACAAGCGAACAGTTTTAATGTAGAAAGCAAGCTAATTTCTTTCTACATATTGTTGCTTTCAGACGGAAACCTTGTATGTCCAAAAAATATATATTTTGACATTACATATGTAGAATTGAAAATAATCTTGACTGTTTTTCTACCCCCTCTTTCAGAGACAATGACCATTTGGAGTTCCTAAGGCACAGAGGGGCTGATAGTGATCTAGGTGTAATTATCTGATTGGTCAGTTTGAATGTCTCACAGTTGGGTTTTAGTCACATGGTCAAGGAAAGGATAAAAGAAGATTGTAACTGTTGCTCTCGCTCTTTGATGCTCTGGCTCTCTTCTTCTCTGGGTCCCTTTCTCTCTCTCTCTCTCTCTCTCTCTCTCTCTCTCTCTCTTTCAGGTAACATTTTTCATATATGCTGGGTACAATTAATAATATAAGTTATCCTCATTTCATTCATCTATTTTGTAACTATTTTAAGTGTAACCATAACCATATTTTGTCATTAAACCTTTTCAATTGCAACTAATGTGCTAACTAGTTTTGATTTGGTATTGACTTTGAAGTGCTACATATTGCAATACAATATCGTCACTCACTATAGCAACGCTCTCCCACAAATATTAAGCTATTGTAACTGCGCTTATTTCCGTCATTGGTATAAGTGGCAGTGGGTGGTATAGACAAGAAATGTGCAGTTTTCTACCATCTTGCTAATAACGTTTCTTTAGTCATTCAGCAGTTCTTGCAGCTTGAACCACTGCAGGAATTCCACCCTTACACATATGGTCAGCATGCGTCATTATATTACATCTAACATTTCATCAAAATAAAGCTCAAATGACCAGTGAATATTAGACATACTGCATGTGTTTTGTCCACCATTAGAACAGCTGCATCTGAGGCAGAAAGTACATCAAAGTTTACTGTAGGTATATGGGCACTCAGTTTTTTCTGTCATTTGGCCAGAATCTCATGTTATAAAAGATGAAGTGCTTCACACAGGCACTTCAGACAGTATTGACTATGGCGCAACGACAAATGCTAGACTAAGACACTATTCTCCACTCCTCAAATACATAAAACATTAGCATTTACATATATATCAGGAGTTCACACTTACAAATAGTCAGATGCGTATGCGTATATGGCGTGCTGTCCGAGGGGAGGGCTCCGAGCTCGGAATTTGGCCCGAACCCAGAGTACTCCCCCATATCTCTGGTTAGGATATTAACCAGGTGAATGTAAGGATACTGGTGGTGATAGGTGGAGGGATGCAGAAAACTGTCGAGAAACATAGGTGAGGCGGCTGTGTATATATATGCCTCCTCTTGTTATAAGCATGGCTGCTTTACCGGGAGCGCTCTCACAGCATCCAAAAGGAGTTCAAATCTCACGGTGATCGGACAGGTAAGCCCCGTTGGCAGATAGTGCTTGGCCGTTTTCGATTGGGAGGGCTCTCGCAGCATCCAACGGGAGTTCAATGCTCACAGCGATTTGACGGGTAAGCCCTGCCAGCAGTTGAGGGGGTATAGAGTTAGGCCATTTTGACTGGGAGGGCTCTCACGGCATACGACGGGAGTTCAATACTCACGGCGATCGGACGGGTAAGCTCCGCTGGCAGCCGGTCAATTAGATTTTGGTTGTTTCGACCAAGAAAGCACTCGCAGCATTTAATGGGAGTTCAATACTAGCGGCGATCAGAAGAGTAAGCCTTCGTTGGTGGTCTTGCGTGGAAAGCAATTGGCCATTTCTGACTGGAGGGCTCTTGCGGCATCCGATGGGAGATCAATACTCACAGCATCGGATGGGTAAGCCCCCGCCAGAAGTCGAGCAGATATGGATTTCGACAAGGAAGTCTCTTGCAGAGTCCGACGGGAGTTCGATACTCACGGCATTGGATGGGTAAGGCTCGCTGGTAGTCACATGGGGATAGATTTGGTCATTTGACCGAGAGGGATTTCGCAGCATCCAACGGGAGTTCGAGACTCAACGGCATGGAACGAAATAAGCCCTGCTGGCAATTAAACAAAGATGGTCGCGTATAGGGGTGAACTTCCGAGGAGCCGAGGTGTAAATGCTGCTGTGGTGGTGAGAAAGGGGCTAGATGTAGAGGCAGGGCTCCTGCGGGCGCAGAGAAAAAGACGCTGCTGCTGTAGTGGAAAGAGCGAGCTCTTTCAGGAGCAGAGGTGACATCACTGTTGTGGCACTGGACAAAATTATCTATAGAAACTGAGCTCCTGTGGGAGTGGAGGGGACATCACTGCTGTGGCAGTGGAGGAAATTTTGCTAGAGAACTGAGCTCCTGCGGGAGCAGAAGGGACTGCTGCGGAGGGTGGAGAAGGTTAGCCAGAGGAATTGAGCTCCTGAGATGACGCTACTGCAGCCGTGAAGGCATGGTTAGCCAGAGACGGAGCTCCTACGGGAGTGGAGGAGATAACACTGCTGCGGCAATGTAAGAACGAAGTGGGATTCTGTTGGAGCGGACGGGAAGACACTGCTGCAGCAGTGAAGTAGAATATTTTCACTATTTTAGTGGATTGATGGTGTTAATTGAGGTGGATAGGGTGAGCTTGTAGGTTTGAGTGGGAGAACAAGCTGGAGCTGAAAAATTTAGCTTATAAGGGTTTATTGAGCTTCTTTAATGTGGAAGCAATTGGACAGGATATAGTTCTTAAAAGCCTCTGATGACCAGCAACCCAGTGTTTGAATCTGATGCTGGGAGAGGCCTTTTTGGGCAGCTGTGGTTGCTGCTCTTATTCGGAAGGAATGACTGGAAAAGTGATCTTCTGGGATGCCGGATTGAATCAAAATGGATTTAAGGTGTTTTTGGAACCAAAAACATGTGAAGGAGATTATTGGAGTCATCTACGAAGAGTGGGTCAGATGGAAATTTAGCTGTGAGTTTCTAAAATGTAAGTAGGCTAAAGGCTTTTGGTACGGATGAATTGGTGATGGGAGATTATAAATGTAAATGAAATGGATGATGAAATGAGATGGTGTCGCCATCTAGCACTGATAAATCTGTAATTGTATTGGATTTTTGAGTTAAAGCTGGACGTGATGGCAAGTTCTGAGGCAGGCTCACGCTAGGGTCCGCAGTTGGAGCTATAAGGCCAAGGACAAAAAAGGAGAATTTGAGACTGATGACTGGACCTGCACCACTAGAGGAGGCATTCTCACGCTAGGGTCTGCTGAAGGAGCTGTAGCCACTGGTAGGGGAAAAGATTAGAGGCAGCGGGAGGAGAAGGAAGTGTTATCTGGGCCTGCGTCACTAGCAGAGGCAGCCTCTAAGAGCTGCAGGCCACGGACAATGGGGAGGGTTAGAGACTGCAGAATGAAATAGCTGAGACGGCTGAACTTGCTCCACTAGCGTAGGCAACCTCATTCGTTGAGAGGGGCAGGCATTGTTTGTCTTCTAGCGAGTGAATCAAAGACGTGAGGGAGAGGAGGTGTGAGATGAAAGAGCGGCCTTGCAGTATTATGGGCATCGTAAAGTTTAATAGGCCGAGCAAAGATAGTAGTTCGTGTTTAGGACAGTTTAGACTGTCTAGGAAGGTGGACACGACCAGACATATCCTATCGATTTTTCTTTGTGCAGTGAGGCCTGGAAATTAACTATCCAAGTTAATGCCCAGAATTCAATGGATGTGGCTGGACCCATGGTTTTATCCTGGGCGATTGCAATCCCATGCTTAGTGGAAATCGTGCGGCGCTGAGAGACTGATTATTATTATTATTTATTGTTTTTTTTCTCCTTTGGTTTTCTCGAAGTGATAACATGATGAGAAGCCTAAAATGCTTTATAACCTGCATATATATTCACTTCTGACACATCGGTTTGACACTGTAATCGTTGTTTGATGTTGGATGATCATTAAACAGCAAAGTACAGTCTTATTTAGATGATTGTTTGTTCCTTTATCTGTTGCTGGTTTGAGTGGCACACGCGCATTAATTTAGTGAAGTTCAAAAGAGACTCGCTTAAGGTAAAAGACAAAGAGCTTTGCATAAAAATGTGTGCCTTGAATTTATTCAATTGTGTTCGACAATCACTAAAGGATCACTAAACTTTGCCACAAAAACACACTGCTTGTATAATACATTTGTTTATTGAAATTCTTAATTTTTTATTTTTTATTTTATTTTTCTTCATTTAAATTTTTTTCTTTTTCCATACTTATCCCGACCTGGAAATTACTCAAATCAAAATTCCTATTTTTCAAAACTGCATAGAAAATCTAAACATAACAGTTTATATTCATCAGTTATCGCAGGGCTGCCAACTTTTGAGTTTAGCTTGGAGTGAGATTTTTTTTTTGGGGGGGGGGGGTATGTAATTGTGATTGTCAAAACATTTAGTAACTAAATAGAATTTTATGAAGTTTAGTGACAACATGATACAATGTTTACATTGTACAATGACTGGTAGGATACAGTTTTTATTATTGCTTCTGCCAACTTTTGAGTTTAGCTTGGAGTGAGATTTTTTTTTGGGGGGGGGGGGGGGGGGGGTATGTAATTGTGATTGTCAAAACATTTAGTAACTAAATAGAATTTTATGAAGTTTAGTGACAACATGATACAATGTTTACATTGTACAATGACTGGTAGGATACAGTTTTTATTATTGCTTCTGCCAACTTTTGAGTTTAGCTTGGAGTGAGATTTTTTTTGGGGGGGGGGGGGGGGGGGTATGTAATTGTGATTGTCAAAACATTTAGTAACTAAATAGAATTTTATGAAGTTTAGTGACAACATGATACAATGTTTACATTGTACAATGACTGGTAGGATACAGTTTTTATTATTGCTTCTGCCAACTTTTGAGTTTAGCTTGGAGTGAGATTTTTTTTTGGGGGGGGGGGGTATGTAATTGTGATTGTCAAAGCATTTAGTAACTAAATAGAATTTTATGAAGTTTAGTGACAACATGATACAATGTTTACATTGTACAATGACTGGTAGGATACAGTTTTTATTATTGCTTGACAAAAATTTCAAGATTTAAATTCCATTCTCTTGATTTGATTCCAATTTTGATTCAATATTGACTAATTTGGATACATGTTTATTTAAAATTTTATTAAAAAAAAAATAATCTCACCTAATGCTGTAAACATACACTCAAAAAAATGCTGGGTTGTTTCTGTAAACAAATTGTTGGGTTGATTGTGCTGGGTCAAAAAGTTGGGTTGTTTGGGGTACTGTAAACACATTATTGGGTTGCTCATGCTGGGTCAAATGAGTTGTAAGGGGGTCATTCACAAATAAACCGCTGGTTGGGTTATTTTGACCCAGCAACTGGTTACTTTTTTCATTCTTGCGGAACTTTCTGGATTCTTCACTTCTGACTCGAGGAGCACGCCACTCGGAGCAGGCAGTGTTTTATGGTAAGTTAATATGAATGTTTACCTATATTTTTAATAAGTTGTGGTGGTAGCAGCAAGCTAATTTCACTGTTCAACATAGGCTACAGTCTTTGATATGGAAGTGTGAGGGGTAACGTATTTATTCTGTGAAACATTAATCAGCCACAGCTAGCCGGTTAATTTTTTTTTTTTTACAAAAGGCTGCATCGTTATATCCTTAGTTTAAATTAAACCAGCTATATCAGCAGCCTTTTTGAAAATGTAAATTCTAAATTCATCATGTAATTATCGTAGGCCTATTCATTGTGGACGTTGCGTATTTAAAAGTAAGAAAAGTGTTTTGTATGAAATCCATACGCTCAGTTTCCCTCACAGGGCTCGCACGTAAAATCAGCGGGAAATGAATCTTTAATGTAGGCTACGTTAGGCTAGCTAGTGATTTGTGAGTGAAAAGTCTGCTGGCGTAGTTTTAGAAATACTCGTCTGAAGAAGTGACTGAGGTAAGTTCCAGCACAGTCTGCGTGTGTCTTCTGTAATGTCTCGAACCATCGTTTCTGCCAAAAAAAAAAGGCTTTCAAGAGCTTGATATAACGTTAGCCCTTTTTTTTAGTAAATGTATGACTTGCAATCTTTATAAACATCGACTGAGGAAATGAGAAATAAATGGACAGGCGCCAGTTTTGAGAAGAAAAGTATACCCATTTAGTTGAACGAATGATCTTCAATATTTAAAACTTAAAAAATGTAAACTTACATGATAGCCTACCCTACCACCATGCATGTCATCTTTCATTTTATTGTGTGTAACGTTAAGTTAACATCTAAACGAGGCGATCATCAGCGCTGCCAGTCAGGAGATTAACGAGCAGCTTTGTGGGTTTGTGAGTTTTAATGTTAAAGACACTATCAACATTACAGTAATATTTTACTTTTAATAAAATAATGTTTTATTTTAATGCCTTAATGTTAAAAAATATTTGTCCAAATTACTCTTTTATTACTATAATTCAGTTTTCACATTTGGTCATTTGGTAATGTTTGCAATAATAATTGCATATTCAATAATAAATTGATACTTCCACAAAAAAAAGCAGTTTTATTGCAACACTCTCTAAGTGATTGTCCCGGGAAGCAGACACACTCTGTCAGTTTAAATCTAAACTAAAACGCATCTCTTTTACCTGGCATTCATATAGAACATTATACATTTCTATTATTCAAATCAGTTAAATGATTATTAGGCTGCATAGGTCAGCCGGAACCGGGGACACTTTCCTATAACACCTGATGTACTCATTATTTAATAAGAAGAATGGCATGTATGCTAATGTTTGTCTTTCTGTTCATTCTAAAGTTTACTGAAGTCAGCCGGATCCAGGCCGTATCCAGATCAGAAGGTGGACCTGCGCCTGGACCCATCCATGACGCATCCCTGAAGTGCCAGCCTCATCCGCCCTGTGAAGGCCTCATCGACACGACTGATCCTCAACAAACTCGTCTCCATACCGGTGTGATGACTCCAACTTCCAACCAGATGGAACTGAATAAATATTCTGAATGTTCTTATTCTATCTGACCTCTGATCTGTAATGCTGCCTGGATCATAATCATACACTGTTCGCTCGATGGCCAGAGGAGAACTGAACGACTGAGCCTTCTTCCCAAGGTTTTTCTTTCTCCGTTCTGTCACTGATGGAGTTTTGGTTCTTTGCCACTGTTGCCTTGCTTAGTTGGGGACATTTAATATTCAACAATATTATTGATTTGCCTTAAGGTGGACGATGACGCAATTTTCTTCTAGAAACAAACTTTGTTGTATTATATTCATGTTACAGTATCACTGTGAAGCTGCTTTGATACAGTCTGTATTGTAAAAAGCGCTATATAAATAAAGATGACTTGACTTGTGTAATCAACAGGTGAGGACCAACATGGTTGAATATTTACAAAATGAGATGACTGGTGAATTGCTGCACATTCCTTGCCTCAGGGATGAAATGAGGTGGGCCTTTTTGTCAGACCTTTGACATTGATTAACATTTGTATTTGATAAAGAAAAGTATTAAAGAAATGTATAAAATAAAATAAAATAAAAAATGAGATTGAAATCATACAGTGGCCTCTCTGGTTTATTGTATTACAGAGATAATAATTATTTAATTCATAATATAAAAAATATTTGTTTCTAATTTTATTAAGGCAATGAGACAAGAAATAACCCAGCACATGAGTAAGATTTAACCCAGCAAGAGGGTTAATTTCACCCACTGGTTGGGTCAAATGAATGACCCAGAAATATGGGTTAAATGGTAAAACCCAGCACTTGGGTCAAACCAACCCAGCGCGTGTTCTGTCCAATAGTGACCCAGCGGTGTGGTTAAGGTTGGGTTATTTTTTAACCCAGCAGTTTTTAGAGTGTAGAGGGCCCAATCTGCTGGTATTATTAAAGGTTGAAAATAACAAATTAAATTAAATATAATGCAGTTTTTGTTATAATAACAATTATTAATGACATAAGTAAAAATATAATAAATATGTAATATATAGTGCTCAGCAAAATCTCCTCTCTAGCTATTTTTTCTATTCAGTTAACATGCTATGGTCATTAAATGGCTTTCCTGAGGTAAATGTAACGTTATGTGACATAATTGTTCTCCTGCTGTTATACTGACCTCTTTCCGTGGTTGAAAAACACTAATTGGTCGATATTTTGTATACTTTCGGATGATTTCAGATGATCGGTTCACGTGCACTTGAACTGAGGCGCTCAGCGATCTGTCACGTCACATTTACAAGCGCCAAACGTATTTTTGTCTCAATTTCGTAATAAAATTGATGAAATCTAAGAGCTGAGAATTAGTTTAATATTAAAAGTAGGTTACCTCTTTGCTCCGCAATTTTTCTGTGCGTGAGAAAATGGATATGTGGCGTGAGAGCGTGTGAAAAGTGTCAATTGCGTGAGTCTCACGCTCAATGCGTGAGGGTTGGCAGCCCTGGTTATCTGGTCATTCCATTATTTACCGATTCTGTTCGTTCTAAATCAGATACATATGAAGTGGAATGGTAAGATACGTTTATTTGAATGTATTAGTGAGAACGATTGTGTGTATGAATTTGTCCTACCAGTCTGAGGGGTGTCTCTTTACCAATAGTGAAGCTGTGGGTTTAAATTACTTCAGAAATATGAATATGCTATAAAACTAATTCAGTTTCTAAGCGATTTTGTTGATAAGTCAAGAAGGACAGCGTTGACAATAAGTTCTTAATGATTCTGTGTGCGACTGTGCGTGCGAATCTGTACGTTATGTGCATGCATACTGTTTTTAACGTGTGTAAAAACTGTCGAGGAACATAGGTGAGTCGGCTGTGTATATATATGCCTCCTCTTGTACTGATTGAATAGGCAATTTGAACGTGTTTCTCACAAACTTTTTTAATTAAACATTATATAGTGTTTTTTAAGTAAATACAATGTACAACGACCAGCTCTTTATTTACCCTTGCATTGCAAACAAAAGCAGAGATGGTCCAAAACGTGTGTGGCACATCATTCAAGCTTGGGGCGTGGTGGAGTTATAAGGATTTATTGACAGTTTGAGGAGCCAATGAGGTTTAGTCACTCATTCAGCTCTTTTGAATGCTTTTCATTGATTAAATATTTTCAAAAGCCACAGACAGATGTAAAGTGTGACCAAAAGTAATGATTTATGAAAAAAAAAAACGAAATATGGAGATATGAGGTTTCTGCCAAACAGCAATGACATCATAGGGTTTCATTTTAACACTTATAATATCTCTTCGGAAATAACTGAAAGTAATACAAACCACATATTAGATTTATTTGCTGACAGTCAATTCTACAGATTTTTTTGGTGGAAGGAAGTTCCCATCTGTCTGTTATTCAGAGAAAAAAGTGACAGCATATTGGCATTGTAACTCTGAATACTATTTTATTGATGAGATGCAGCCCATAAACTAGATTCAGTGCCATGGGGCTTCATTCATTTTCTTGGATCCTACATGATATAGCTGTGCTTGTGCCAAAGAGGAAATCCTTTGGGAGGAAAATTAAATTTGTGTTTACAGTGGTGGGATTTACACTAACCACTGAAATGAGCAAAAGCCCTGTAGAAGAGATAATTATAAGATTATTATACTGTAAGAATTTTAATTAACATTCAGCCACAGGACACTGAAAACCTTTTACTCTTTTTTCTGCCTTAAAATTATGAGGCCAACTGTCAATGGCAGCCATTATTAGATGATAACTAAAAATTTCAAGACAATTCTTATTTTTCTTTTTAGTTATTGAGCAATATTATGCTCAAATTTATGGTAAAAAAAACAAACAAACAAAAAAACAGCAGCTGTGTAAAAAATATTGTTAGTAATATGATTTTAACATGTTAAGTTTTATAATATGCCATTCACTAAAATCTGTTTCTTACCTTTATAATATACTGACATCAACTTTAAAAACACAGTGGTACAGAGAAAGCCATATGCATTAAGATGAATCAAAGTTCATCACAAGCTTTTCCACAAGCTGGGGTAAATAAATACTAATATACAATCAGTGTCATGCACACAAATACAAAATACCATTATGGTAACACAAATGATATTAAAGCTATGCAATAAAAATGTAATTTAACAACATAAAATCCTGATGTCCATAACTGATAAGAAAAAAACTAGAAATATTTATTTCAATGAAAAATTATCAAATGAGAGCTGTCAAACAAAGAATTCTGGGAATGTCAGTTTAAGTTTTTTCACTGTAAATTACAAAATAGAATGCCCCATTAGATTTATTACAATTTTCATCCTTATAGATTAACCCTCAGATGGTCTTCGTTTTCGAGTCACATCCTGGGCCTTCCCGGTCAGAAGTGACCGGAGGCCTAAAAATGAAACTTCCTCCATCCCAGTAAAACCAATGCAATTTATTTTTGTTCTATAATATTTATTCTTTTTAATTTTGTATTTTGAGATAATTTTATTGAATTTATTAATATTTATGCAATATTTATGGTCTATTTTTGCCATTGAAAATAATTTAAAAATTTATATAAATATATGCATTTAAAAAAAAAAAAATTATACAGTATTTTAGTTTAATATAGAGTCCAGGCCTTCAAAAAAAAAATGTTTGAAGCAGATTAGCACCATCTGGTGAGAGTATGGAGAGAAAGCGTAGGAGCATGGTGTAACCACTAGATGGCATCTACAGTTCTCTATGGAGAGGCATGTGAATTCCCCAGCTGTTTATGGACACATTTACTTTTTTTTTTTTTACATAATTTGTAACAAAAAATGCAATTCATTCAATTATAACACTTTTTGTAAAATAATATTAAATTTTATTTATTTACTTATTTTTTTTAAATTTCCCATTCATTTTCTATGGGGGTCATTTTTGACCGAAGACCACAAGTGTGACTATTTTTTTTACGACCACTTAGCATGCTCGAATCATGACCTCAATTTTTTTGTGTGTGCACATACCTAATGCCATAGCTACAAGTCACCAAGTTTCGTAACATTCCAATGAAGCTGTGATTTTTAAAAATTCAAAACAGATTTTTGTAATCAAAATTTATTGGTGTTTATGTGTATAAAAGTGTGTGTGTATGTGTGTGTGTGTGGGTGGGTGTGTCTTTTTTGTACTCTTGATGTTGTAGAGTGTCACCCCTTTACAGCGGTGTACTTTTTTTTAGGATTGAGGCCGATTTGTAGATTGTACACACAAAAATTCGGAGAATTTTTTTTTTTTTTGTCAATTTCCCATTCATTTCCTATGGGTCGGTCATTTTTGACCGAAGACCAAAATCGTCACTATTTTTTTTACAACCACTTAGCATGCTCGGATCATGACCTCAATTTTTTTTTGTATTCACATACCTAATGCCATAAAAGTTACCAAGTTTCATAACATTCCGATGAAGCTGTGATTTTTAGAAATTCAAAACAGAAAATTTATCGGTCAGAAGTGACCGAGGACCGTCTGAGGGTTAAGGGAAATTTACCGTTAATCAATTAGATTTGGCTGTTGAAATTATGTTAATTTTTTATTTGTCCATTGTTCAATGTTTATTTGTTATTTGAAAAAAAAAAAAACTTTGATTCAGTCTTGAGAGAATATTTTATATAAGCATATCATACGTTTTTTTCTGTATTCACATGTTTGAGTGTGTGATTGTATGGATTAAGAAGGAGGGCCAGGTGGCAGCAACATGTTGGCCCCAATACACCACGCCCGCGTTGAGGGACATGCCCAGTCATTTTAGCAGATGGGTGTAAAGCCGGACTTGTTTAGCTAACACATGGGTTCTGACAGCACCTCAGGCCCAGTCTGTCCCTCATCTGCAACTAGTTGAGCCAGATCAACTAATGGAGGCTGGTCGCTCCAGCCAGGCCCTTCCTTGCTTGCCCCTAGGTGAGGGGAAAATATCTAAATCAGTGCCAACGCTGCAGTGTCTCAGCTGCGTCAGATTCCTGTTTGGGGGAAAGCTATATGATCAATGAAAGCAAAGGATAAGGGAAACAGGGAGGAGGCTCATGCATGGGAAATAGTCAGGTGTGTTTCGGTATAAATGTGGCATTCGGTTGGGCTCAGGTGATCGGAGTGGATTAGAGGAGCCTCTTAGGAGAGAGCCTAACTAGGACAGTGGTTGTTTTTGAGGGTAGTGGATGAACTTAATTTTTATTTTTTTTATTTTTTTTTGGGGGGGGGGGGGGGTGTTGGAACCTTTTGAATATTTGTATTAATGCACCAAAAATTCAATCCATTTGCATTGAAACGTCTTCATAAAGATGTTGATTATATCTTATCTCATATCAGCCTGAGAAAACGTGATCTTTATGGAAAGGTTCTCAAGAACTTGATGCTGTATGGAACTGATAGAGCGGCAGGATGTTATCAGAGTCTCAGTGTGACTCACATGGACGTCACTGCTGCAGATAATGCTAGTCAAAGATGCGGGGTGAACATTGTTTCTACAGACACGCATCAAAGTTTTATCCTCTTTATTTCATAGATCTTCACTTTGTTTTTGGGGTGTACTAGAATATGTTTTCATGCTTGATTGTTCAAAAAATGCATTATTTTTCAAGTATTTCACATTATTACAGCTCCTCCACAGTCTGTCCCGAACACGTAGTTTTCGATGAAACCACTCCTTCCAAAATACGAAATGTGCTGTGGTTGGTTGGCTGGCTCAGTGTGTTGTGATTGGAAGAGTTTAGCTCGGCAAATATCACGCCCCTTCATAACCGTGAGCTCTACTCAGATGTAAATATTAACAACGGCGTCCATTTCAATCCATTTCCTTTGACCCAGACAATGTTAACGAAAAAGAGGATTGTGCTGAACGGATTTCAAGCACGGACTTTGCAAGCAAGTATTTCACTGAATGTTTCCGAATTGTATGTTTTTTTGTCATTTTCTTATAGATACTATGTTATCCACCATTTAATCATATATGTCTGAAAACTATGGTAATATAAACAGTAATCGATCACAAAATCATGGATAATTTTCCTAAGGGGCGGTGAACAGTCTAACAAAAGCAAGAACTTACAAAAACTAAAATAAACTACATCAATACTGTAATGTTAGTTAGCAGGCTAGCGGAGCCAAAGCTTTGCCCATTATTTACATCATAGCTATCATAGCAACTACATAAAGCTTATAATTTGAACTATTAAAGGTCCCATTCCATGGATTATTTTTATTATTTTATAATGTTTCCAGGGGTGCCCTTATAATGTTAGTATGTTTTTTAGATCAAAAATTGTTATAATTTAGAAATAAAAGGCATATTTCCTAGCCTGATTTCATTCCCTGGTTTGAACACTCTGTTTGAAGGGGCGTGTCTGCTGTGAGACTTCAGTGTAAACGCCCACTGCTGTGATTGGCTGACATGCTTGCATATGAAATATCTGGCATTACATGTGGAACTATCTGGAAAACGTTTACTATTACAGCTATTATACGTTTTTACTATTACAGCTATCTGGATTAACGAATCGTGAGAAGTTTTTTAAGTATTTAGATCTATTACCATCACATAAAAGGTTGCAGTTATGAGCATTGAGCAGATGACAGCCTGTTGATCGCGTGAAAAAAGATCTTATCATTGCAACGCAGTTTCTGCACTCACTAATGATTTCACCAATGCAAACATGAGGTATATAAATACAGTAAGAGCTTCGTTGTGCAGTGTAACAGCGTCATTGATTTCATAACGAGTTTTGGCAAGTGTCCAGATAAACTCGCGCTGTGTGATTGATAGCTTGGGCGATTGGAAAGGGATTGTTCTTTGATCGCTTTCTGTATATTAATCACAGTTTAAGTAAGATTATTTTCATCCTACTAAGAGAAACGATGTGAAGAGTGAACGCTACTTCCATAGTAAATCACTACTTACCGCTTGCTGGAATATAGTTGAAATTGCCCCCTTCGTCAGTATGAAACGCTGAGAGAAGCCTGCTTGATATTATTCCAGGTTAGAAAAACAGTCCGTGGTGAAATGGACAGAGCAAACTAACAACTTCGAATTAAACTTTTGCGGTATCCGATTATAGATAAACATCAACCATGTCTGTTGACATTTTGCCATCAATACGCCTGTGTTCCTGTGGGCGGAGGTTACGGTTCTAGTGACATCATTAAAGAAGGAAGTAGAGGGGTGTAGTCCAATCCAGCCGTTTTTTGTAGTCAACTTCTGTTAAATAAAATATCTCGCTTGGCATTGAACTTTGAGCTTTATAATTTTACAGATATTATTTATACTCTAACAACAACATTACACACTAACTAAAGTTTGAAACATGGGATCACATAGAACGGGACCTTTAATAGGAAACACAACTACATAATAGGACATACTTATAAGTTGTGATCCATAAACAACAGAGTGTCCCGACAAAATGGGAATAGCTACGTCTTTCAGGGGAAGCTTTTGTGCATATTCCCAGCATTATACTCTCTTCTGGAAGCTGTTCTCCGTAAAATGTGCAGCACACAGACAAACGTTAAGGTTATAATGTTCAGGAACAGTATAAATTTTAGCCTCTCTAAGTTCGTCGGCCTTATAGGACAAACTTTTTCCGGGGAGCACAAAACAGCGACAGTGTCTCTTCCTCTTCTCTAAAGCAGCCCAACATGGCCTCACCCCCTTTGTTGCGTGTTCCCGGCGGCAGGGTTAATGTAAATATTAGGGTTTGTGATGTCACCAACCTGGGAAGAAGCACGTTGTAGTCCCTACCATTTGTTGTAGTAAAATGAGGTAAATGCAACCTCAGATGAACAACACATGACATATTACACCATGTCATGTTTTATTAAACAAAAACTAGACCAAAATGGAGAAGCCATTGGTGACAAACTAAGGGGCTGTTCACACGACACCGTTTTCAACGGTCAAGTTTTTTACATTTTTGAAAACGGTCTCCATGTAAACAACAAAAACGTGAATATCTGTCATGAACATTCAAGTGAAAACCATTAAATGGTACAGTTCCCTGTCATGTGAAAAAAGAAACTACACCCTTTTGAATTCTATGGTACGAATTCTATTTGTAACTAAGGCTAACTTGACAAAAACGGCTTGACATAAACTTGTCCTCAAATCTGATTTGGTTGATTGGATTGGAAAGATGTTGCTCCAGGAACATGTTGTACATGGTGAAATCAAGTTCACACAATGTCATCTTCATGCAAATCATTTTCAGATTTATGTCCATGATAGCTAGCGACCCAGACTTTTGTGGAAGTCAGCTGGATGGCAATCAGTGTTATTCTTTCTCTGGTTGCTTGGGTTGCACGCAAACCTGCAGGTCAGGTTTGCAGAGGGCCAGATTGAGAGGCCTGATAAACTCACAACACTGACGACATCTAGCAACAATACGCTAATTCTATGTGAACAAGCTTTTCTCTTAGAATCTGATTATGTAAAACATATAAGTTTCTTAATTAAAAAAAAAAAAAACAATATAACAGATGTTATTTTTTTAATTGGCCTTATTTTTCAAGCTAGCCAACAATTAGTTGACTAATACTAATAGTGTATTGTTTCCTGATGAAATTCAGTGTAAATTGTTGAAAATCAATGTCAATTCGGTTACACTTTCTTTTAAGGTGTCATTAAAGTGTAATTATACATTTAAGTACTGAGTAATAAAAATGAACTACATGTTCTTAGGAATAGGTTAGGAATAGGGCTTGGTTTAGGGTTAGTTGCATGTAATTATGCATCATTTATTGTAGTGTGTAACAAGGACACTGTAAAATAAAGTTTTACCGTCAATTCATTAAAAATGAATGAATTAATTACACAAAATGCTGATTAATTAAATTAACTGCAACTAATTGCATATGTCAGCTATAATTTGCTGTTAAATGTCCCCAACTTAAGACAAGTCAAAGACATTACTGTGGCAGATAAAGGTCATTGATATGCTAGTGCATATACACATTTAAAGTCTTTCTTTTATAGTCTTTATCTTCAGAAAAAAAAAAAAACATAAAAAATATTGATCATTCATGTTGCACGATGTTCTCTAGAATAAAAATGCCCCTTAAATTCATCACGTCATTCCAGTATAATTATGTAAGTGACGTGTCTTTGTCGGAATTAAGTTCTTGCTTCTAAAACAGCAGAGCACGGCAATAGCAATGCAGAGATCATTGATTTGATTACCATATGGAATGCATAAACTGATCAAATGTATATATTAAATCAAATGCAATGTAAGTAACTTTTGATCTATCAAATGCATGAATGTAAATTATGATTCATTGTGACATAATTAAAGCCTATTGGTTATTTTTAAAAAGAACAAGCCATTTGTTATATCCTGCCATACTTCCTGTTTTAATAGGCAGAACCACACAGGACAGAAAACAGTGTGTCAGTTTTTTGTGTAATCACATTATTATTGCATTTTATTATATTTTGCATATTTTATTGTTCTAAATTAATGAGTAAAACTGACAGTTGAAAAACACTTATGGTTGACATTGATTTTCCTTAATATTTTTTTCAACAATTGTATTTAAATCATGTAATAATATAATCTGCTGGCATTTTAGCAGTTCAAAACATATTAATAGACTGCCATTTATGTTTGTTTGATGCAAAGGCTGTTAAGGGTCTCAGTAGCAGTTGTTATTGGTGATAATAGTCTCTTGATATTTGTCCATTCAAAATATTCCAGGGCATTAAATGTTTAGATGGTATCTGAAAACTTGTTCTGTTCCCTTAGAGCATGTTATCAGAGAAAATCATTGCTTGCAGGTATTTTCAGACCGTGTAAATTCATTAAGCTCGCTCAATAAGGTCACCATTAATCCCCTGTGCTGTCTGTATCCTTCTTCATGACGTCCTGTGAATGATAATGCACCATCAGAAATGATCAGGAAGAGATGAATGCTCATACACACACACACACACATACACACTAGAGCCGCTTTCAGTCCCTGTGGGTCAATGTGACTGAGGATTATCACAAAGTCATTTCATTCCTCTTGTCTACGGAACGATCAAGATTGTAGAGGAAAAAACTGAGTTGACAATCACACAGCTCTTCTGACAAGCAAGTGCTGTGAGATTTTGATTGTTGTATCTTGAATCTTGTATCTTGACCTAATAATTGATTTAAGTATTCGCCCAAACATCAAGGAAAAGAAAAGATCAGTTTTTCCACAGCAGCCATGCCTAAAAAATAAAATACATAAAAAAGTGTTACCTGACCTTTAGATATTATAAATACATGTGATTATGTGATGTCTTTTTATTTTGGCCTTTCAAAATATTATATTAATCGAAACTTTAAAGAACAGTTCACCTAAAAATAAGCATTCCGTCATGTATCTAATGTCATTGCAAACACGTTTAGCTTATTTAACTCCATTCAATGATAGTGACCAGGGACCATCAAGTTCCTATAGAACCACATGTATTTATATTAGGTGTCTTTAAATACTATACTTCTGTCAAAATAAAATAAAATTATATATATATATATATATATATATATATATATATATATATATATATATATATATATAGGTACAATGTGCTTATTGTGTTCATGTGTGTATTTTTTGTTGCTATTGAGGTTTTGTGTATGGTTAGGTTTAAAAGGATAGTTTACCTAAAAATGCAAATTCAGGCATCATTTCCAAACCTGTATAAATTTCTTTCTTCTGCTGAACACAAAAGAAGATATTTTGAAGAATGTCAGTAACCAAACAGTTAATGGGCCCCATTGACTTCCATAGATTTTTTTTCTCTCTCCATACTATGGAATTCACTTCCATAATTCTCACTCCAAGCTAAACTCAAAAGTTAGCAACCCTACTTTTATTGTAAAATATAAATTTATTATGATACAATTATTTGACAGTAATTTCTTATTTTTTGTCAGGAAAAAACGTCTCTATTATTCGCATATGTTTACTTAAATTTTTTTCTGATCCATCCAAATCTATTCAGAACTATGTTTGGAAACCTTAAAAAAGATGCAAAATACACACATCCATTTCTTGCTTATTCAGAGAAATAAGTATAGTAATAGCTATTTGTTGTGCATCTTCTTATACAAATTCAGCTGTTAATGTACAAATGAATGAATGCCAGCAGTCAATCACAACACTGGAATGGAGAAGCACCAAATTTCAATCTCCTCCTCATCAGAAAGGGATAAAGGAACCCTTTCAACAGAGACTCCTTGTTTTGAATCTCCCATAATTTGAGACATAAAGATAAAACCTCGTTCTGAGTCTGTCCTGTAAGGGGAGAAACAGAAATAGATCAACAAATGTCTGGGTCTCAGTCTTGTAAGGGAAGAGACTGTAACAGATACACTGCACGGTTCTGAGCTTCCAAAATCCAAAAGCGAATTGACCAAGTTCTGAGTGTCTGGCCCAAAGATACAGAAGACAAACAGACATTTACAACAAGGTTAAGCTCAGGAGAACAAACCTTCACTTCAATGTACATTCACCTGCATGTTCCAAATTGTCAAGGACCTTCTGCATCTACTTCAGGGCCTCATCTGCAAGATTTTAGGACCCCTTTGTTGTGAGGTGTTGTGGCTGCAGTCTGGACAACAGAAGATGGAGGCTGAGGCCTGGGAGGGTTGTTTGGAGGACTAGGAGATGGTAGATGAAACTGATAGTTCCTTTGAGCATGAAGGACCTGACTCAGGCTCAGGCTGAGTTACCCCTACTCCTCCATGGATGTCAATACCACTACAAATGCCATCTGAAGCACTTGTGCCAAGTATTGACAAGGCCTTTTCTTCCTCTGCTGTGAGAAGGGGGGGCTCATTGGTCCCACCACCTGTTTTTTCCTCTGCAGTGCCCTCTTCCTTTTTGCCAGGCTTGCAAAATCCTGCCACTTCTTGCAGACCTCCTTGCCTGACCTTTGAACACCCCTGGTTGAAGTTAATTTGGTAGCAATGTCCTCCCAGATGTTTTGTTTTTCCTAATTTGTATGGTGTCCTCTAGATCTGTTGAAAATAACATCTTTTGTTTTGCTCTTTCTCCTCAAGAAGGACATGAATTTCATCTTTTTAAAAGGTATCTTTTCTTCTTGTTTTTTTTTGGTCAGCCATTTTGTTAGTGCCTCCGCCTGTAGGTAGGTGCTTTATATCGTGTAGGAGAGCGCTCTTAAGAGCTAAGATACATTGTTATCGGGAAACCCGGCCCTGGAACTTTATCACTTTATATAATACTATACCTAATATTATTTCTGCCTCATTTTATGACATGAAGCCACATCAGATCACAAAAGGAAGTTATTTTAAACACTCGAGTGTCATTCAATGTTCTCTTTTGTTGGACAAACAAAACCTGTCCTGTTCCTCATACAAATCTAGTGTATAATTTCACAACATTTGGAGGTTACACTTTATTTTGATAGTCCACTTTAGACATTCTGCTAACTATAAGTAACTTTGCAACTACATGTCAACTAGACCAGTCATTAGAGTATTAGACTGTCTGCTTAATGTCTGCTTATATTTCATTTTGATGTTCCCCCAAAAGACATTCTGACTATAAGTAACTTTACCCTAACCCAAACATACGCTAACCAAAACAGTCTACCAATATCTAAGAATTAGTTAACATGTATTTGCAAAGTTACTTATAGTTAGCAGAATGTTTAAAGTGGACAATCGAAATAAAGTGAAACCATTTTGGTATATAGTTAAAAAAAATCTACTAACGAAAGTAGTTCAAAAAACTACTTTCAGCATTATTTGTGGAGTTGGATTAGTTACACTGTATGAAAAAGAGCAGCATGGGCATTGTCAAACATATTAGAAACGACATTGGTTGGATAACATTCTAATGAACTGTCTAATGAAAAGAAATCTCTGCTGTCCTACTTTACCACTGTTCTAAATTTTCTGTCTGTTGACAGGAGTGAGTTGATGTGCTTAATTTGAGGAGATAGTGTTTCCATGGGGGTTGTCTATAAATCTTGTGTTGTGGAAGAATTGGATGAGTGACAGCTCGGAGGTAAAGGGGAGGTTTCGGCTGGAGCTTCATTCCCAGTCACAGGTGTGTGTCAGAGCCAGAGAGCCTGGAGCCAGGCGCTGAGGGAGGGAGCACAGGTGGCGTAGAGCAGGGAGAGGAGCTGGGGTAGCAGGCTAGCATGTGGCACTGATCCAGCCTCTGCTCAAACATATGCCGGGGTGTGAAGAGAGCAGGGCGCAGACAACGTGACCTAGAGCGTGGGGAGAGAGGACGAGAGTGCATGACTATCTGTCTCTGTGGGAATGACAAAGAACATTTTCAGTTAAGGAGCTTTAAGACGCTGAGAGAAAGAAAAAAAATATACCAATTAGTGTTTTGTTCTTTTATTGCATCACACAGCAATATTATAATGTTATGCATAATTAATAACAACGGTAACTAGATTAGCATTTCCTGAAGGCAATACTAGAGCTTGTATGGATGCAAAAAAATAGTGATAAAGTCTTAGGTAAGCTTGGGTTTTAGACATTATGGGTTACACTTTATTTTAAGATGCCCTTGTTACAGTGTAATTATACAAATAAGTATAGAGTACAGTAGTATTAATTAACAACACATACTTACTATATAATTAGGGTTAGGGTTTGGTTTAGGGTTAGTTGTTTGTTATTATACATAATTTACTGTTATTACTGAGTTAATGTAAGATGTGTTACAGGGACACTGTAAAATAAAGTGTTACAAAATATTGCATTAGATCCACTTTGCCCTTTGTTTTCACATTAACTCAATGCAGTGCAAAGGTGGATGCAATTTTTTATGCTAGGAAGATAAGACCAATAACAATTCAGTATGCAAATAGGCGCGTATGACAGAAGACCAATAAAAAAACCTCATGTATCATATAAATTGCACTATAAATCTCCTGTTATACTTGTATAATTAATCAATACATCATCAATACATCTGTTTCAATTTGCACTGTACATAATCTTTCACACTGTGACAATCATCTACTGTTTCTACCTCCTTCACAACCAGAGCATCTTCTGTAGGTGAAAACGACGTACTGTTGAATGTATTAAAAATGCATTAAAGTATATTTTTATTACATTTAATCGTACGTCTTTTTCACCTGCTGTTACTTATTTGCACTGACTGGTCTACCATCTGCACTTTAACACAAATTCAATAATACTTTTGTGTGTGTGTGTATATATATATATATGCCAAAATTAGAACTTTTATTTAAAAAAAAACAAGCAATCCCAGGCCAGGTGAGAAAAAGAGTAACTTTTACGTTTCTTTTACTCACCTGGCCTGGGATTGCTTGTTTGTTTTTTAATAAAAGTTCTAATTTTGACAAATGTAAAGGCCACCAAAAGTGAAATGAATAAGCCTCAGGCTGAAGGAAATGCAAATTCATGCCTCTACATTAGAGCTTAAACAAACCTTCCAGCTGTGCTGACATTCTGGATCGCAGGAGAAGAGAGTTCAACTCTCTGGGTGCTTCTCAATACTCAAATTGATTCTTCCTTGTTTCCTCACTACTCGGTCCTTCACCCCGTGAACTGGAATCCGATCAAACTCAGCCATCTTGAAGGACATCTCAATTCTCTAACTGCACCGCGAGGAGGCGAGGAATGAGGGGTGATGAATCTTCCTGAGGAGTCATGAGCGAGGATACACAGGTGTATCCTTCCCTCGCATGCTAAGGGGGTGGTCCTAAAGCTAAGACTTGAGGAAATAAAGCAAGGAAAGGAAACGAGAAGCACCCTCTTATTCTGCAATAATAAGCAACAGCAACAACAAAAAGTGAAACACAAATGTGACGTTTATCCAAAGTCATTTTTTCTGATTCATATGGTTGAATTGGATCATGTGAGGTCAGCAGCAAAGACATTGGCTAACAAAGTGAGATTAATACATAAAGTACATTTGTGTTATTTACATATTAAACATATTTAATTATTGCAGGTTTACATAATATTCTGAGTTTGCATTTCACTGTTTTTATTTATTCTGAGGAATACTGAATCTGTTTTTGCGCAAGTGAGATGAGTAAATGGCTGCTTACATTTAGTCCACAGTAACCATCATGTTTAAACAGCGCACTGCACTTACTCCCAGTTCCTCTCAGCATGGGGACAGGAGAGGTGTATAGTCCCAATAAATGGGACTCTTTCATTACTTATTTGATAAAGTAACAAAGATATTTTGTTCTAAATTTAAAAGTAATCAGTTCCTTTACTAGTTACTTGAAGAAAAATCAATCGATTACATAACTCACATTACTTGTAATGTGTTACCCTCAACACTGATGGCATCACTGAATGTTGAATTCTGAACATTTTATATAAACTATGAATCAAAGGGACCCAGACTTTAATTGTAAGTTTGAATGGCATCTGTACATTAAGCGATTTAAGTGGAATTAATTCAGGATGGTTCAGAATAAACCAATAACCAGAATGTTTGAAGGAATTGCAATCAAATAGCAATGCTAACAAAACATATTTACAGGTAGCCTTACAAAATAATTTAACATTTCATTTTGGTTTATTATTTAGTATACTTACTAAAGTAATAATATTAGGTTATACTTTATTTTAAGGTGTTATTGTTATAGTGTAATTATATATTTGGTACTGAGTAATATTAAGCAACTACATGTACTTACTATAGCGTTAGGGTATGAGGGTTAGTTACATGTAATTATGCATAATTTACTGTTATTATTATGGTAAGTACATGTAACATATGTAACAAGGACACTGTAAAATAAAATGATACCTAATATTATTTAATGCATAATTACAAGCAACTAACTCTAAACCAAACCCTAATTGTAACCCTGACGCTATAGTAAGTACATGTTGTTTATTAATATTAAAATAAAGTGTGACCCGAAATAATAATGTTGCATTTAGGAACGTTATGCATTATTTAGGAACTTTTTTGAAGAAAAAAAAAAAAAGAAATGATAAATGCAATTTGGTTTAGAGTGGTTTTACAGATACATAAATACATATGACAACATGGTATATACACACCAAAAACTTCATTTTTTTATATTTGTATTGGTTTACTTTTGCTCAGGGTGCCTTACAGCAGTACGTTAAATATTCATGATACTAACCACACAAAGGCAACCAGGCCACCACTGGCGATGCCACTGTGGTCTTTAGAGGAATGTCAATCCACAAACAAGACCTCCCAAAAAACTCTGCTCCAGGCTTCCATCTCTGACTCTCTCTCTCTCTCTCATTCTCTCTCTCCGTTTCTCTCTGCCACACATCCTAAGGCTCACCCAGGCCCGGCTCCTTGGTAGCTGCTCCAGCCTGCCAAGCCAACGCCAGCTTGCATTATTATCATATTTCATCAATTATGTAAACGATGTCCTGCTGAGTGTGCCTGCAACAGAGCACCATCAGGTCCCGCCCCTAAACGCATGCAAATGAGCTTGCCTGCAGGCGTGAACTGACCTCCGCCTCTCCCCGTCTCCGCAGCTTACCGTGATTCGCTCTCCTGCGTGTCAAGCAGCCCGGAACTCTGGACCCATGAAACCTCGAGCGGCGAGCCCCATGGGCCAGCTCTGCCAATGCTTGTATACCCGCAAATGTTTCTGAGCTAGTTGTTCATCTTTGCAGTGTTTTGAAAAATTTAAATTTCTTGACTTGAACTTGATCCAGTAGTCAGTGAGCCAAGGCCATCGCATAGCCTCTGTACAAATTTTATGAGCTTGAGCTTGTTTAACAAATATTTATTTTAAATGAGGGGGAGGACTAGAGTCGGTGCTATAGAGCAGTGATTCTCGACTGGTTTCGCTTCAGGACTCAAAATTACTTATTTTATGAAAGTAAAAATTGTTTATGAAACAAAACTTGGAAATTTAATTTAAATAAATGAATTAAAATACTATTAATCTCTGCCACCAGTAATTCACCACATTATGGTCAGCACAAGTCAGTGTTGTTTAATGTAGTCTGGGTCTTTATTTATTTATTTAGTCTGGTGTAGCCCATGTTCACTTAATTTGGCTATATTTTGTCAAGTGACAGAAGAAAAACAGCAAAATACTCAAAATACTGTAGAATTTAATTTGATGCATTTGTTGCTGTCCACTCTTCGAATAAATCTGCAACTCATTTTGGGGTTATGAGTCACGATCCACCATGTTTTTTCACCCCTGGTGTAGACCATGTCGGTCTCATGTCCTTTTGTCCATTTTTTTTTTTTTTTATGGAACCACCTTTAATCCAACTAAACAGTTTGCCTTACTTTTATGTCTGTTGCACATTAGCAAGGTGCCTAATTTACGTCTGTTGCACATTAGCAATAATTTTGTAATCACCTTGAGCACAATAGGAACTTTTTTTATTCTGTCCTTCACAAGTTGTCGCCAAAAATGTTACTCAATGATAACTCTTATCATTGTGTGAAATGGTTCTTTGTCTATAATCGGCAAGCCCACTCAATTTTCAATGTCAAAGGCAAGGACGCGCACTGGCCTCCAGGACTGAACGGAAACTCAATGAGTTTGAGCTACACATATCTGAGCTTCATTAAGCAGAAACTATAGAGCACTGAAAGGAAGAGAAGAGTCAGGACTTTCACTCAATGGAATCTCATATCTGCCTAATCCGCTCCCTCTCTGCTGTTTTACTGATATATATCTACTCTAGATAAGATGACTGATGCTGCTGAAAAGCAGTTCTCCCCAATAATTGAATAAATGAAAAAATGAATACATTTACAATTTTAAGATCCTCAGCTGAAGTTTTGATTGGGGAAATGGTGTTTGTGTATTTATAACTGGATCTATGTGTCTATAAGATGACCATTTAAATAATACATTACTGATAGATAGATAGATAGATAGATAGATAGATAGATAGATAGATAGATAGATAGATAGATAGATAGATAGATAGATTTTTTTTAGATAGATAGATAGACTTTTTCTCAGAGTGCAATGCAATATGTCTCTTATTGGTTTTTAGGCTGTCACAGAGCACAGAGAACAAGAAGTTTATACTGAGGGTGCCGCTGGAATCAGAATGAGGCTAATTGCTTTCACAGTGAGAAGTGACCCCAATGACGTTTGATATTTGCACTGCAGTCAGCCTGAGCTGTCAGATGAAGACAGCTCTATCAGAGTGACAGTTATCTATGCAAAACAAAACAGGTGATTTCCCTTTCTCTGTCACTCCACTGTTATGCATGACAGACAGTTATTCAGATATCAGTGCAACAGAAGAACAGAGCTGCTATAGGCTGTCCTCTCTCAGTAGGGAAGCTTCTCTGGCTGTCTGATAAAGTCTGAAAATAACTCCAAATTACAGTTAACTTTTGTAAACACCTCACTGGTGCCTCACTTATATATTCTTCCAGTACAGATTCATTTATTTGAATTAAGTTTGTAGAATGCAGTAAGATGTGAAATACTAGGTTATGAAAGCCCAAGCTTTATATATAACTATTTAAAGTCTTTTCGATTTTTCTTTCTTTCTTTTCTTGATGAAATATTCCTGGCTAAATACAATTTAATCTCTCTAGAAAGATTCTGTGGCATGTTATCAATTATGGCTGAAAAATGATTTTGACTTGGCCTTCAAATGAAAAACACTTTACTTGCGCTTACATTGGATCCCTAGCAGACAATCATACAGCAAAACTCACATTTTACATAAATGATGTACGATAAAATGAAGTAAAACAGTTCTGAACATTTAATGAGGTGAGAAAAGATGTTGACAAGGTGGTGATTATTTTGTCCTGGCCCTGGCATGTTGATAAATTCACTCTAAAAGTACACATATTGATTGTAGCAATCAAAAGCACCCTGTCCTAAAACTCAAAGATGGTACAATTAAATTCGTCAGACCATCCCTATTGGAAATCAATGCTCTAGCTAGGCTTTGATGGAGCCTGAGCTGTTAGCTATGTTGAGACAATCTGGAGGAAATGGGCACTGAAGGTGATTGTGACTGCCATTTCGGCCCCAACAGTCCAAATCCTGCTTTCCCCCTCCTACTTTATTGAAGCTAACTATATAGACTGTCAGATTGGCTCTATCTCTAGCCTGTCATCGGCTAGAGAGCTCTCTGCCTTGACAGCCCAACCTGACTCACTCTGATCAATACAGAAAAACACTGCTACTCTTCCATTATGTCCTTTTGTGGAAAGAGACAAGAGAGAGGAAGAAAGAGACTGATAGAGAAAGGGAACCGATGGGAAGATCAAACAATGAGATATTTAGAATAAGATTTATATAGACTTGGTATCAAAACTGGCAGTTGTGGGGATAATGCTGGAGTTTGATTTGATTTTAGCTGTGCTTGCTTACAGTCTGTCAAGACCAGGTGTTCTAGCAGAAGAAAATTCATTCTGAAGTCTAGCTGCCAAACTGACCAGGGATATTTGAGCCGTACATGTGTGACATGGTAGCTGGTGTATTGTTTTAGAGAAGGAGTTGTAATATTTATTGTAAATATAATTTATAAATATAGATACAGCAATGAAATCATTATGATACATGTGATACAAATTTTTGTAATTATTATAATTTGGTTTGCAATGCATGTTAAATGACACAAGTGGTATCATCTGATCAACATATTCTCGTGATTCAATTGATATATTATTTACATAAAAAAAATATATTTTTGTACATTTCCTGCACTCACAAAGACTCAACAAAATGCAACATTTGACTGAACTGTGAAAGTGAGTCACACACACTGTTTTTCAACGTTTTTAATGCTCCTGTTTTATTCCGCTATTTTTGCTAACACTTTAGTTTAGGGTCTAATTCTCACTATTAACTAGTTGCTTATTAGCATGCATATTACTAGGATATTGGCTGTTTATTAGTACTTATAAAGCAAATATTAATGCCTTATTGTGCATGACCATATTCTACAACCCTTACTCCTACCCAATGCGTAACAATTGCCTTGCTAACTATTAATACGCAGTAATTGGGAGTTTATTGAGTCAATAGCTGTAGTTAATAGTTAGTTAATACTGATAATTGTACCCTAATCTAAAGGTTTTTCTGTAGCATTGCTGAAAAATAAACTAAATAAACCTTTTGGAACTATGATTTTTAAGAGTGTAGGTTACAGCAATGGCACTTATTGTACATAACATTAATTTACACTGCTTAGGGATAGGTTGTAGATTTCAAAGCAGCTTTTTTGTGTTGAATTCCAGATCTGTTAAAAGTGTTGCAATCATCCCTGGTACAATCATCTTTCTTACATCATTTGCTCAAAAACAATTAAGATCAGTGTTGGGATGTGACGAACACTTTTAGCTCCTATTTAAAAACAAACAAACATAAAAAGCTAGTAGCATAAAACAACTGTGGAGAGTAGCATATGAATTATGGTGTTTTCTATTTTTTCATAATTTCTTTAGATCACAATAGCTTCAACAGCTCCTTTTGGTTAGTAACACTTTTTTCAAAAGGGTAGCATGAAGATCAGTTCTTCAGTGAAACATCATCTGTTTTCTGAAGCAAACATGACATAGATAATAAATAAATGCTGGCATTTCATTTATACATTTTGTCACATATTTCTTGGGAATGCAATCTTTGTGTGGCATCAGTAGCACTGAACTGCATTGACATGTTTTCTGTTAAATCAATGGTAAAAAAAATTATTTGTGTCAGGTGACTCTGGCTCTGTATTTGCAATCCTGGTCCTTTCTCTGCATATATTGAGTGCAATGACACAAAGGGACATGATTTTGACCAGAGCACCACCCGCTCCTTTTGATCCGGTCCTGGGAGCCCTGTGTGATTTCCTAGTGTGGGACAAACCACCCCCCAACCCCCCCACAATCCCTTTGGCTTTTACGATGAAAAGAACACAACAGGCATTGTTCAGAGGATGACTGTCCTCTGTCATTGTTCTCTTTGTCAAAAATCATTATGCAGAACGACAAACAGGTGTTCGGTAGCTTGCGAAGGTCAGTGTCAAATTCATGAGCTTCAGCATCCAACAAATTTTATTTGTTGAATAAGTAAAATCAAGTAGACATCGTCAAGTTTAGTGTAATTAGATTTGAGTATCAGAATATGTAATCTGATGTTTTATAGCTCATTGTATTTTAAAAGCCTGAATATAGACCAAAAATGAACTCTTCACTTTTTAAATGAGGATATGTCTATAAATATTTTAAACAGGTGACAGAGAACTGTCAAAACTGGAGCAAGTTTGACTGAATATCATTAAGGAGAGGGACTTTTCATTTTTTTGTGATATAGAAATCAATATGGCAGAATGTGGAATTGAGACCAAGAGTGTATTGTAAAAGCAGGCAAGTCCCAATGGGTCAATATGGCATGATGAGATTTCTTCCTAGCCACACACACACACACACACACACACTTCTTTCAGACAATCTCAGCTGGCACTTACACTTGACATTTTTTTGGTGGTGAAAGGTCTAGTTTCTGACAGACACTGCCATTGCATTAGTCTGACATTCAGCTGGAGGATATGGGCAAATCAAAATGTGCACATGAATTACCACAGTATCATTGTCTCATTTGCTTTGTGTGATATAATAAAGTATGAGAAGTCAAATGTTGCTTTATATTTCTTTATTTTTTGTGATATGAACTGAGATTCTAACAAAGCATTAATAACTAGTCTGTGTGTAACTAAAGCACAGTAAGTTGAAGTGTATTTTTCAAGTGTACCATTAGCATCACCAAGTGGACTTGCAGAAATAATGATTGTTATTACAGTAAACAAATTTTCCAAACATTCCCTTGTCTGCCATTGGTTAGAAAACAGACAGTTCCACCACCAACTCATGCCATTGGCTGAAACGTTTCTGTCAAAGAAATAGATTTAATAGCGTCCCTTCAGAATAACAGCAGTTTTTTTCACAGCTTTTAAAACATAGAATCACCCTTTGATTGATATATTTCGCAAATTTTCTTTTAATAATTTTAACTTGACTAGAATTTACATTGCTTTCGTGAAAAAGAAGTACACTTGCATCGCGTAGGCTACTTCTACTTTTCTGCTAAAATAAAATGAAATATATAAATATATACTTCAAAAGAATATACTGATTAGCTGAATTGAATGTGCTCGGGCACTTAATTTCATGTTATTTACAATTATATTGAAAATTATAGTTTAAATTTATATTAAATGCAAGTAGGACTTAAGTACATCTTTATATGTAATTTCATAATTACTTTTATTGTCATTGAAATATGATTAAATACTTATACTGACAAGCATTTATGGTAAGCTAAAACATTTAATGCTATTGAAACCTGATGTATTTAGATATATATAATCACACATATTTGTAATGATGAAGTAGCAATTTAGTTAATTAAGAATACAGTATACAGTATACTTTAAATATAATCAAACACATTACAGTTAAAATTACAATCAAGTACTTTAGTATGTTTTAAATGTGTACTTTTTTATTATTATTATTTTATTAAATTATAAAATTTTATTAAAACATGTAAATTTGACATTATTACAAAGTGCACTTTTTAAACTGTACTTAAGTGTGCTAAGAATCATAGTCATGAAAGTGTACTCTCTTTAAATACACTTAAGTGGTCTTTTGAGTCATTAATATTAAATTATCTGCAAATACAGCAAATATATATATATATATATATATATATATATATATAATTTAAAAAATTGACACACTACAAGTGCACATTCAATACAATTAAGCACACTTCATTTTCACAATAGGTAAGAGACATTCACAAACACAAACTTGCAAGGGTTCACAAACATTCACAAAAGAACAAATGGAACGTATTTAAAAGGGATATTATACCCCAACATTTACATTTTTAAATTTCTTGTCTTTTTTTTTATGATTTTCTTTCTTATGTGGAACATAAAAGAAGATAGTGTTTTTCGTCCACACGGAAGTCAATGGTCACCAAAACTGACATTCTTCAAGAAATCTCCTTTTGAGTTCTGCAGACAACAGAAAGGCTTTCAGGTTTGGGACGACATAAGTAAATAATAACAGAATTTCATTTTTGGGTGAAGCTCAATTTCCTGAGCTCCTGGTTTGGGGCACATTGGTCCTTTGTCGTTTTGAAAACTCTTATCAGTAGCAGGCAGGTCGAGCTGCCCCGGTGACAGAACAGCCCATTAGGGCCCTAAAACATTGAGGAAGGATACCACCATCACCTTAGTTCCCTAGGGGCTGTAAATACTAGTGGAGCAGAGCAGCCGCCCCGTCATTCAATCCTAATGCTTTCACCTTCACTGTGTACCCTAATGTGATTCTAAACACATCTAAATGACATTTCCTCTCACCGAGATAGTGTCGATGGCTCTATTAGAAGTTGATAATGGCAGATATAAGTGCTGCAGGAGAGGATATGGAAGATCCGTATCTTAAGTGGCTCTCTTTCTTTCATGTCTCACTCCATCACTAAGGTTCCTGAGCTCACTCTAACACACTGGCAATGTGCCTAAGGTGATATGTGCCCAAAACAAGCACATAGTTCATATGTGTGCATTAACACACACACACACACACACACACACACACACACACACACACACACACACACACACACACACACACACACACACACACACACACACACACACACACACAATTAGGCAAGTGGGCATGTCTGATATGCCAAAGCAACCATGCAATGAAATATAGAAATATAATACTGTGGGATGTGGGGCGGCAAGAAGTGGTTGAGTCTTATTTTACAGTTCAATCTCGGTCATATAATGCATTTCCCATGTTTTTGAAAAAAGAAGACATTCAATTTCTGGATTATTATTGTTATGCTCACTAACTAATAAATGGAGTTATCAGGAGTCGGCATACTTTTCCAAGAGATGGCTCAATAATACAGTGCTTAGCGTCCAATTCAGAATAATATTGGGTTTTGGCCCCTAAAGTATTGGAAGACAGGTAATAATAACAGTGTCTGAGCAACAGTGATGGTTTACCTCTTAATGAGACTTTCCATTTAGAAGCTTTTTTTTTTCTTTTTTTTTTTCTTAGCTATGTGACACTGACATGGAATTCTGGTTTGCAGCCTTTCATTTTTTACAGCATAAGTCACCAGCCCTTTTTAAACAGAACCATTCAATTATATGCTGTAATAAATAGGCCTGGCAGTTTTGCTCGGAATAACAATATTTGCAGGCATGGGAATTTGCACGCTTCTGAGCTAAAGTTAACAATATGGAAATGTCTTTGAGCTTACCTGCCAGACTTCTCCGAAAACACACTACTTGCAAATTGATAGCAGTGCTGAAAACAGCTGATTAGAAACAGGTAGACGGCGTCTGGATCAAGCTCCATCCCCTAAAGACATTAGTTGTGCTCAAAATAGCTGTATGGTACATTTGCAGATGAATAACCTATGTATAAACCTAAACCCTCCCATATCAATGATCATTCATTTATGAGCTGAACACATTTACATGCGTGTTACTTCAAATTTTGGTATGAAAACTAAATGTCTTTATTAGTTGCACATAATCATCTTTTTTATGTATTCACACATTCATCCATTTGCTCATGATTTCTTTGTATTTTATGTATATATCTGATTAATATATATATATATATATATATATATATATATATATATATATATATATATATATAAAGATTAATAAATACTGTTACAAATGTTTTGTTCATTGTTAGTTCATGTTAGTTAATACATTAATGTTAACTAATCAAACTTATTGTAACGTGTTACCATTTAAAATGTCAATACTTTGAGAAATATAGGCACAGTAGTTGCTCAACATGAGTGTTGATGAGATGTCAATAATAATAATAATAATAATAATAATAATTTAATATGTATTTAAACTTAAAAATGTCAATGCTTTAGGCATGTAGTTGCTCATATTTATGAGTGGACGTTGTTTTCGATTTTTATGTGATAATAATAACAACAACGACAACAATAATAATATGTATTATTATTACTATTATTATTTTTAATTTATAATAATTCTTTAATTTTTGAATCTTGGTTTATATTTAGTTTAGGTTTTTTTTTATTTTATTTCCAGGACTTTTAATATATAAGCTTTGTTGTTAGGACTCTTAACACACATTAAAATATGAAACCCCTCAATGATAACACTGGCCAACGTTTGAATTTACAATGTAAACAACATTAATTCCACGGGCGAGATAATATTAATCATTAAAACAAAGTTGGATAGCATTTTTGTTTTTCTTTTGCATCCTAATTTAGCTCCCCCGTCTGCACTTGTATTGAGATGTAGAACACGGCCACATCCTCAGATCCCCCTCGATTAAAAATCTACAGCTAAGCTCAAGTCTGTTCTACAGGAGTCAAAACATTTCCATCACCCTCTTCTTAAGGGTGGGATTTGACTGAAACCGAAGCCTAATTAATGTGAACGACTGAAACAAACTGGCAAATACTGTGTGTCCCCAGCGGTGGAAGAGAGGTAAACATATGAAGATTTCCAGATTTATCACATCTGCTGCCATGGATAATCACTTCCGAGGAAGTAAAGAAACACTCACAAGAATTGTATTTACACATCTACTTTCAATTTGGTATTCAGGTACCAGTTCACGTAGCTGGAGGAATTCCGGGGATGCAGCTCGGCTAGTTCGCATGCAGCCTGGGCTTCTCGTCCACGCAGCGTATCGACTGAACCGACAGGAAAAGAGAGAAAGAGAGAGAAAGGGAGGGCGAAAGCTGCTGAAAAATTCATGCCTTTGCCAGCTCTGTCTATTCGCTGCTCAGCAGGGGCCCGCCTTTGATACTTCACACTTGCGGAAAAAAAAATGCAAATGATTTTTTCGCTGCATAACACAGAGAGAATGTATCGCCAGTAAGTTATAGGAATATCCTGCCAAAACATAATGAAATTTAGCCACCTCTCCCTCTCTACCGCTCGTGAGTTTTCCTCGTTTCTATGTAGGTGTGTGAATCTAACCTTTCGCCACATTCTGGAATATCCCTTTCCAGCTTTTGTTTTTGCCAAATTCAGAGATCATACCGCATGCTACAAACTAGGACCCATACTTCCAATCTATCCAAAATGCCCACATAAACAATAAGCTGAGGTCACCTTCTATTTCACAACCAAATCAAAATGGAGAGAAATCGAGATAAACTTCTATCCAATTACGGCTGGCAAACATATTAAGCAAGTGCTTGAGTTTGTTGGGAGGAATGATGGGTAATATATGAAAGGAGGTAAATGTGGTCTTGTTGTGGGGAGCTGAAGGGGAAATATTGGCTTTGACAGGTAGCACAGCAGGGGGGCCGCCGTACTAAGACTGGGATCTATTTTCTCACCCCGCTTCGGTTTTAGGAATGCTGATTAGATATGCTCTCTCTGTGTCAGGGAGAAATCCACCAATGCAACCACGGACAAGACCTGCTCCCCATTTCCCACAACTACCTCCGCCATTTTTACTTTGTTTTTGCTCGGATTGAATCGAATTCGGCTTGATTACCGCTCTCTCACGGTGATGTTTGGCAGCGATACATGCTGAAATAATTGCCGGTGTGAGACGGTTATTATTTATTGTAGCGTAGGAAGCTTGTTTGGGTTTGGGTAGGGAAGAAGATTCTCGGATGTGGGGTGGGGTGCAACGGCGTCTGCTGTGTGTGCGTGTAATAATGTCTTCGCCTTTGTGGGTGCCCACATCAGCCAATTATGAGGCGACATCTGGTTTAGCTGACAAGTGACTGCGGAGGAGGGCGGAAAGTGTGTGTGTGTGTGTGTGTGTGTGTGTGTGTGTGTGTGTGTGTGTGTTGTTCTGGCAGCAAGGAGTCATTTAGTAGAATAGATTTGAGCTCTGAATGCTCAGCAGGGCAGGGGTTGCGCAGAGGGTGGTGTCAAAAACATATATTAATCTATAATTATTAAGCATTATTAGACATATGAACACCATACAAAACCATGAGATATATTTAACACCTGTGCGCACAAAAATATCTAGCAGAATGTTTTAATAACACTTTGCGCGTGAATAATATATAACAAATGTTGTCAATCAAAACTTCACTTCAATATTTCATTCTACTGTTCATTCTCATGTACTCATGTTTGGCAGTAGGGCTGCAAACTGCTCCATTGTTTGTTTAAAATAATAAATATATTTATGAAGCATTCTTTTCCCCAATAAACACCTGAAGTCAAATCAGTGTGGAGTTATAATGTAGCTTTGGTATATTATTGAAAGTGGTAGTTTGACCTGACAGACTGTGGTTTTCCAGCGTGATTGTAACGTTCTGAGAAGGTCCCCAGTATCAGGCCAGTATAAATGAGGCAGCTGACATGGATTACCTGCGGCGATGTGGATCATACTGAGCTGGGTGAAATACATTAGCACTGTGAAATGGGCCCCAGCCGAGGGCCCTGACTTCTACACAGGCACATCACTGACACTCAAATCAGAGAGATTCCAAAAAAAATATTTTTTATTTGTACCATGATATACATAAAATGGATGAATCTATGTTTTATGATCTCTGTGAATTGACTGTTTTAGCAAAACAAATTTGTGTGCGTGTGAAATGTTTCATAATTGCACCATTTTAATAATTTCACACACAATATATATTATATACCATTGGATTATATATATATACACTCCAATGGTAAATAATATATATTGTGTGTGAAATTTTTCAAAATTGCTAAATGTTTTTTCTTTTATTATTACAAAATAATAATTAATAATACATAAATTGGTAATTAATAATACTAATTTTGTAATATAGTAATTAAATGTGAATTCTCTCTTTCTTTATTGAATTTTTTTATGGAAAGGCAGTCTGACTGTTTTTGGTATTACATCTGGAAAAAAAAAAATCAATAAATAAAAAATAATGAAATGGTTCTCATTTGCGCCACAGAAAAAAATGCAGTTATTTACTAGATAAAAGCAGATTAGATGTTCAGCAAACACACATAACTTAGCCTGCATACGCGCTAATACCAGCTCTGTTGTATTGTATTTATGACATTCTATTTACTGATATCTGTATTCGATTTTATAGAAATAAAGTTGATCTTGTGCAGTGGCTCTGCTATAATAGTTCTTTACAACTGCTAAGTTCTTTTCAAGCTAAGTAGAAAGAGCTTTGCAAATATGGGTGACCAGGAGTCAGACATGGATTCTTTTGTTTGCCTGAACAGGTTAGAGCCACTTTGATTGAACTTTAAGTCTCAGATCACCTGTCTTTTCATGGTCAGTTTGTGGTCAGAATGGATTTCTTTACTCTTTTTGCTCTTCATACGAATGGAAGCATTGATTATATCCGGCAGTTCCAAGGTTGAGCAGATGTAAACTAACCATGAGCATATCGCAGTGTCTGTTCCCATGGCCCTTTGCTCCTCTTTTGGACTCGGATTGAAATGTTTGCATGTATGTTTTTCTCATACAGAGGTGAGGGGATTTGCCTGTGTCTCTGAGTGGTTTGGTAAATCCGGCCCGGTCCTAGACACCGAAATAATTAATCCCTTCGGTGTTGGCTCCTCGTTCACCCTATCAATGATTCTCCGAGCGGCTTACCACCGCATTGGAGCCTGGGTGAAGAGGAAATAAAATAAAAGGGAAGCAGGGAGATTCATCAGGGATGAGAATGTCTCATTCTCAGACGTCTCAGACCCACCATCCCCCTCTTCCTTCAAACACATTCCCTTCTTGCTCCAGAGACCATGAAAGACCCTTCATTCATGATTTTAAAAAAAGATAATTCAGCCGGTTTAATTTCCTTTTTCAATTTTGCTTCAAGGATTTTAAAATGGCACGATAACCATTTTCATGGCTGAAAAGTGCAAAAGGAGAGATCTGATTTTCATCTACTTCTAGGACTCCATCTTGAATGTGACCATCCTCAGGAGTCATCATTAGGCTTGAGGTAATGGAGAGACTGAGCATTAAAGGACACTTAGCTGCTTTTACCCTATCAATTCTTGATGAAGGACTTTCTTTTCCCGAGACTCTTTTGAAAAAGTTCTACTTTAAATTGGTTGATGTTGCAATTGTTAGCTAAAGTTGCAGAGACTTTGCATTCTCATATTTGATTGCAACAGTGTCACGACTATCACAGCCCCCTTTTAACCTTTGACCCTTCTTGACCCTGGCTCAATGGCGAAAGCACAACCCTTTGACTTGGAATTAAGGGATAAAACTCAAAGTGAATGGGCACTGAAATGGACGTTGTAGTGAGTTCCCGTGATAGAACACCATCAAATAGAATAACTGATTGTTTTGAGCTTGTTTGGATGTGAGTCTAGTATGTCATCATGATTGGGTCTAGTACATATATCTATATATATATATATATATATATATATATATATATATATAGCCTACAACCCAATCTAACTGTGTTTGATTGTGAATGAGATTATCTATCTCTCGCTCTCTGATGTGCATTTATGCTGAGAAACTCCCAGAACCTACTCATCTTTTTAAAGGCTTAGGAGATCATAATCGGATCTAGATCTTTTTAATACGCAGAGACTCCACATATCTGGTAATTAGAGGGTGATGCATGGGTTCAGCATCAGGGTTTAGTATTGACTACTGTACTTTTGTAATATAAACAAATCCCACAGGTTAAGACAGTTCTGTTGATTTAAAGACTCATAAAAGTCAGTCCTATTGACTGTCTTGGCATCCCTGCATTATGAGGCTTATTTATCATCATACGATCCCTGAAGTATTCATAGACAAAGCTGAAGACTTTCTTTTTTAAATAAAAGAACAATCAGCCCTTCTAGTGCCTCTGACTATCAATAATACAATAACTCAGAAGACTTTTTGTTGTTATTATCGCCAACATTTCCATCGTTACTAAATGTGAACTTTGAACAAGCACAAATATCATCATTAGTAAATATAAATTTAAACATGGTTAGTACATTTATAAAAAAGATGAAAAACATCTCATAAATATAATTGTGCGTTAGTTTCCTCATCTTAATTAATCATGTTTTTTTTACAAAACAATAATGCAGATCCAATTCTCAATACTGTGCATTTTCTTTCAATTTGAGGGGAGCATATTTATTAAATTCTGATAATGATAATCCGAATTACATGAGAATGATCAATTAATGATCTTTTCTGTATGCGCACATCCTGACTTTGCCATTAGCTACAATTAAAGTACAAAGCAAAAGTATGTGACATTCAACTTTTAACCTTGCTACTCTCATGGAGGCTGTCTCAGAATATAGAACATGAGACAAACATGAACCAGCCCTAGACTCTCAAATTAAAACTCTCGAATTTAATGCTGTCTGCTGTCTAAATTTTGTAAATGTATTGTAATATAAATAAAAAGGTTAAACTTTATTTTAAAGTGTCCGTTGCAGTGCAATTATAAATGTAAGTACCGAGTAATGATTAACTATACACTTACTATAGGGTTAGGGTTAGGATTAGGGTTTGGTTTAGGTTAGCTACATGTAATTATGGACAATTTATAGTAATAACTATAGTAACTAGATGTAATGTGTTACAAGGAAGGACACTGTAAAATAAAGTGTTACCCACAAAAATACAACGTAATTTGATGGATAGGTATTAGGTAATATTTATTATATAATCTGTGTGGCCTGTTTATTTCATTACATTTACAATAACTAGACTTTCATTTCATTTCTGTTAGACTGTTGAAAAAACTCATGCGTCTTAAACATGGCTGCCACTGAAGCATTACCCCAGCCTGAGTCTCACAGCACGTCTCCTCCTGAGATGACTTAATTACATTCTGTGGAACTGTGCATTTATCGAAAGCATAACCTTTACAACAGACTACACGGCAACCGCTGTGAACAACAATTAATAATTAGAGGTTACTGAGACGAACAGGCCACACGCAGGGTGCTGGGCAATGGACATCTTATTTTGCCATTATTTTCCACCAGTATTGGCAATTTCAAGAACTAAACCTATAGATTTTGATTAAAATATTACATATAATAATCCATAAAACTGGATTTAATCTAGCATTAAATTAAGTGGATTATGGATTGATCGACTAATTTGATTTCTGATCAAATATTGAATAAAAATTTTTTTTTAATTTAATCAATTCCATCGGATTCTCTTTTTTTCTTTTCCAGGATTGCAATATGTGCTGTTTTCTGTACAGAGTATTAACCATGGCTGTATTCTCTCAAATAAAATATTTTAATTCAATAGCTAGTTCACTGATATTCCCTGTAACAAACTGTATTAGTCGGGTACAGCAACACAGCTGGGCCAGATGCTTTCATGGCATTTTCAGGTTTGTTTAGTCATAAATAAAAAATCAGATCAACAAAGTGAAAGCAAACCTTTGATGTAGAGAGCTGGCAGAAAGGATGAGGTCTACTAGCCATCAAATAATAGGTTTATAGCGACTGTGTTATATATACATTATAACAGAAAAAAGACATTTGACTGGTTGCTCCCCATATGATTTGAATTTGATGTACATAGCGATGTCATGTAATGACTGTCTTGTTAATGTTGCTCTTTAGATTAAATAATATTTGACTATTCTAGTAATTAAACAAAATAGTGTGTGAAATCAAGATAGCACAAATAAAAGAATTAATTGTAGGCCTATAGTCACATTTTTGAATTACTGAAAATTTGGTATTTTCTGCAAAATAGCCTATACTGGACATAGAGACAATAATACAGCTATAGATGAAGCTCTCAGTACTAGTTTGACAAGCAACTTCTTTGGATTTGCTGCCCCCTTGTGACATAGGCCTATAGCTGAATTATTAGAGGAAATGGGGGAAAAAAATGTCTGGTAATTTGTGCTGGTTTTTCTAATAAAAATGTTTTGCTGTCTCAGTTGCCTTCACATTTAAAATCACAGATGACCATACGATGATCAGGATGTCAGGTTAAATGCACAGGTGAAGTCTTCTTATCATGAGGCGTTGGGTTCTCTTCCACCAAAAGCAAAATTATTATGCCAAAACGTATCTCTTTAATATTAATTCATGACAGTACTTTCAGATGACAAATGACTGGCTTGTGAATATTAATTTTGCCACGTGTTTTAACGTTGCTCTGTAACTCAGCGATAATAGCTAGCCTATGCTGAGAACCGGAACATACATAACTGGAACTTTCCAATAGCGAAAGCTATATTTAGCATACGTGGTTATAGTGGCTAGCTAAGACCGTTTTCACACTTGGGTCCTCTTGAAAAGAACCGAATTCAGATTCATGATAAGGACCAAGTGTGAAAACACCCTAAAACACACATATTGCTGTTTATTGCAGGCTATGCCTTTGTGTCAATTCGTTTAATATGAAATAATATGCTACAGCAATTCGCGAATAAATCACTCTTTTAAGTCGGTTACAAATGAATTACTCAAACTGGTTAAAAGAATCGTTTCCGTTTGCATTAGTTTGTCATTCAGTAGGCTACAAATATCTTGCTATTAGAACACAAAGAGCAAAAAGGGCGCTGGTTGAAGTTAATATTTACCAAAAAATTGCCTTAATAAGTAAATAAATTACAAAAAAAAATAAAATAAAAATTAAACCAAACATTCAAAACCATCGTTTGCCGAAGAAAAAAAAAGGGTAGGCCTATACCTGCAGTCACAGCTTAAACGGCTGCAGGTAGGCTAACCAAAGCGTATAGAATTGGTTTCTATCACTCCTCTCTCTCTGTTTTCGGTTCATTACGAGAGACTGTCTTATTTGACATGGGTTATAGGTCTAGTAGTCTTATCCAAGAGACGTGAGGGTAGGGAAGTTTAATGGCTCGAGAACCGGTCCTGTCCGTTAATGAACGAATCGTTCAGGGCTGCGTTTCCAGATAACGATGGATCGAGCATTTTTAGCAGGCTTACGATGCTTTTGGGAAACGCAGCCCAGATTGATTTTTAAACCGGTTCAACAGATTGAAAGATCCGACTCAAAAGAACAATTCTTTCACGAATGGACTAAACCTTCACCATAGTAGGCTATGCTTCCTTTCCTTTGGGAGTAGGGAGGATCATTTCGTTGCTCATTCGGGGAGTTTGTTTTACAGTAATTCCGTTAGAATGGAGGTCGACTCCGAGTCCCGCATCGACAGCGGCAGTACTGACAGAACAAGTAAAAGCTCAAATATAGAGAGTTTAGGCTTGCTACACTCCAAGTTGGCTTATGATGGGAAGTTTATTCGTTCTGCCTGTGGCATGTTGATGGCTGGAGAAATCGTAAGTATGCCGTGAATGTGCTACCTCAATAGTTCATTACATCTAAAGTTATTTAGATAGGTTTATCCTATAGCTAATAGCCTATTTTAAGTCACTTGATGAAACAAACATATTACAGTAAAATGAATTAGAATGAAAGAAATCTAGATTGGTAACTATTTAGAAGAATACCTTTTGTCACAAGTTTGCTTTCCACTTTCCATTTCCCAGAGGAGGATCGCTGCGTCTTTTAATATAGTAAAAGTGAAACTGGTCCTGATTTGAAATATTTTATTTCTATGTTACAATCTTTTATAACATAGACTATCACTTGTGAAACACACACTTTAAAATACTTTTAAATAGAGCAATTATTTCAGAAATAATATAGGCTACTTTAAAATAATAGACATATTTGAGTGCAAACTGTGTAATTCAATGAAAATGTGGCCTACTAAATAGCCTATTAAATTTATAGTGTAGACTGCAGTTTAGATCAAATGCAATTAGCTGAACTGAAGAGTGCTTAAGTAGGATTTTATATTTATAATTTCTTAATTATTTCTATTGTCTTTGAAAAATGGTTAAAGTGTAGCCTACTTTACGTACTTTAATGTAATTTCTATTGCAAATTGAATGTCATGTATTTAAATATATTTGTAATGATGAAGTTGCAATTTAATATATTTAAAATATATTAACTTTAAATGTAATTTTGAGTATCACACTACAGTTAAATTATAATCAGGTACTTTACATGTGCTTGTATGTTAGTCGACACATCAAAATAAGTGTACATGACACAAGTTTATTAAAACATAATGATTTAAAATGTACTTTAAGGTAAAATGTTTAGTTTGACATTACAAAGTGCACTTTAGGTATACTTAAGTGTGTTAAGAAACATAGTGAGGAAAGTGTACTGTTTTTATACACTTCAGTCACCCTTTATAATTAAAATGATATTTTCCACAAGTACAGTTTTTAAATGTACTTTAAAGATTTGAAGTGTACCACATGTGTACATTCAATACAATCAAACACACTTATTCTTCACAAGGGACTGCTTGAGTATGTAGTGAAAAGGAACAACAACATTTAAGACTTTTTGTTGGTTATGAAGATGCTTACTCGCTATGGAAAGAGAGGAAGAGGACCAACCAAAACAGTTGGGAAACAAACTCTTCCTTTCAGCTTGTATTGTTCTTCTTCCTTCCACCACATGCTCTGAGTCAAATTCAATCATTCCCTTTCCTGCCGTAATCTACAGCCAGCTCTGTCTTCTAAACCCAAAATAATTTTTCCAGTAATATCATGCACAGTGAGAAATTCTTTGGCTGTATATAACAGGAAGGGAGGGTGGGAGATCTCTGGGGAATAACATGGTGTCAAAAAGGGGTGGTGGAAAGGCCCTGTTCTGCTGCGTAGAGAGCATAATTGTCATTGTTTTGGGGTTTTTTGTTTTCTCAAAATGTTTTTTTACAGCTCAATCCAAAAGTTTTTTTTCAGGTTCTAAAATATGAGTTGGTGATTTAAACTTATGCATTTGGCAGAGGCTTTTATCCATGCATTAAAATTATACATTTTATCAATGAATGCATTCCCTCAGAAACCGTGATACTGTTATCTGCTTTCTTATAGTTGGTTTTAGATTACTTTCATGTGTTTCACTTGATCAAAAGAACAGTGCTGTTTCAGTCCTATAAGTCTGTGCTCCATCTTCAATCTCAGGTGTTTGGGCTTCTGGTGTGGACTCTGATTGGTGGGACGGAGTACCTCCATGTTCCTGCACTGGGGTGGGTAATGTTTGTGTCAGTCTTTTGTTGGGTGCTTACTGTCATTCTCTTCCTCTTTTACCTGACCATGGCCCACACCAGGATTACCCAGATCCCATGGAAAATGCTGGTGAGTAAATTAGAACTACACAAATTAATGTTAAAAAAGTTTTTGTTTTTGTTAATCCAAACTTTCATTAAACTGAAGGCCTCTTAATTCACAGGGAATATGTTTTAATGGCAGCGCCTCTGTATTGTACCTGACAGCAGCTGTGATCAATGCTGTATCTTCGAATGTGGCCATTAGGGGGCGCTACTACTTCATCAGCTGGGTGGCATCAACGGTATGACAAGCAACTTCTCTCTCTGATTAGTTTATCAATACTGCTGTTTTCTTATGAACAACAAACGTAGCACCTGTGCTGCAATGTCTTTCCTTCCACAACTGATTATTTTCTTGGACTGAATTAATTTGTTGACATTAACTAAACAGACATTACTGTACTGAGTTTTGTATGTATCGTGTGTGTCATAATTACATGAATTATTTGAATTCATTTGAATGACAAATTCCTGTTCTTTTTCCTTTTCAGATATTTGCCTCACTAGCTATGGTGTGTTATGCAGGAAATACAGTTGTGAATTACAAATCTTGGAGATCAAAATGTGAAGATACATAAGCAGATTTTTTTTAAAAAACTATCCCTGAGGTACAATTTATGCAAATTTAAAGAATCACATAACAAGACAATTTTGCTGTGGTTGAAGCAAAATGCTAATATATAGCATAGCATTTTTCTTATAAGTAAAATTTTAACCAACACTATATTTCTCATTTGAGTTTTTCTTTAGAAATTATTTATTGAGGATCATATAAAAAAAAATATGTAAAATGTTTCGTTACCATGAGTCACCAAGGCAATCTCACAGTAATTACTGATATTCAGAGCTGTCAGATTCAATTTGATGAGAAGTTTTAGGGTTTTGTTATTTATCCTTCCATGTTTGCATTAAACAAAGAAAATTAGGCCTGGCTACTATGACACTACAAATGATTCTAATGAGTCGGTTCATTTTAGTGAATCAATCACAACTAACTAATCAAGGCTGCCTTTCCCAGAAGCATCATAAGCCTAAGTTGATAGATCATTGGTGGCAATTGTTCTACGATCAATTTAGGCTTACAATGCTTTTGGGAAAGGCAGTCCAGTGTAGTTACTGACTGGTTGTTCTTTTAACAATGTATAGTCAAAGATGCACTTTTTTGTGTGTGTGTGTGTGTGCTTTTTTTTAGCATTGTTGTTTAATATTGGATTGCATTTATGTTGCCTCTAAAAAGACTGAAGTCACTAAAAAGTCTGTAAACACAGATGCTTTAAAAAAAGAAAATTAATATTCTTCTTCAAGTAGGCTAAAGTAAATTTCACTTTTTTCAACCCAAACAAATTTCAAGCTTAACCCAAATTCTGTAGAGTACGTTTATGCATTGTCATATAATTATTATTGTGTATATGTCTAAAAAGCTTTTCAGTATTAAATATGTTTGATTTCATAAATGTATTGCTTTTACAATTTTTTTCCTCCTGAACAAAGTCCACATGATGTAGGTTCTCTAAAGTATGTGGGTTTTCCTCATACTGCCTATTACACACTTAAAGTATATTCTGTATATTATATATTGCAATCTATTTATTGAAATGTGGCATGAATCAATGCAGAGGATGGCATAAATTATTTTGATTTAAGCACACTTTTGTCAGTTACTTCTTAATCTAAGGATTTCAAACAGCCGTTCAAACAGTTTAGATGACTTAAAATATATTCTTCAGTTTAAAATATTTCTTGTTGTTGTTTGTTTTTTTAAGCCTAAGTTGAAGGAACACCTCAGGTGGGTTCCCTGAGAGGGGAACGAGATGCTGGGTCAAGGCGTAAACGCTATGGGAACATTTCCGCATGTACAGGCCAGGGGCGTTTCCTCCAAGGAAGCAAGGGAGGCAGTGTCTCCTCAAAAAAACTGGTTGAGAAATAATCCATATTACAAAAAATAAATAAAACAACACTAATATTACAAAATGTGACATTAAAACATGTATAAATCAATTGTTTTTATAAAATAACACTGCCCAACAGCGACACCCGCCGGTAAAGTTACAGTATACTCTTAAATCAAACTTGAAATGGCCTGAAAACATGTTGACTATGGGGATTTTTAGCTTGGAGAAATTAAAGGTACTGCAGTAAAATAACTATTTAATTTATTTGTGTTTTCTGTAAACACAGACACTTTAATTTTTTTTTTATATTCTTCTTCTATTAAGTAAATATTCAACAGATGTGTGTCAATAACATGTAAGAAAAATGTCAGGAACAGTTGTGTGTATTATTTGTGTGATTTTAGAGACTAGTGAAAACAACAGCGAGAGAGGGAGTTTGCTGCGCCCTTCCAGGGTTTGAAAGCTACTCGAATGTTCAACACGCACGCAGTCAAGCGCATTTACATAAACATCTAGAATTAACACATTAGGCTAAATTTAATAAAAATCTCATTACTTTAAAACTCAATTTTAAGTTCTTCGACCTGCTCATATGTGCAAAATGCCACTCCTCCAGGTGAAGTGGCACTTTTATAATTTAAAATTTCTTGTTGTTACGAACACTCAACCTCCTTAATAATATATATATATATATATATATATATATATATACATGTATATATAAACGTTGTATAGGCCTATATAATGTTTATATTTATGACAACGTTGTGAGGACGTCTGGTAAAGTTCCAGAAACATTGTGGGCACGTCCTCAAAAGACGTCGCTAGTTTATCCCAAGGAGAACGTTGTAGAGACGTGGTCCACTGTGTTGTGTTTGGTAAGGATCACACTGACACAGGGGGTAGCATCAACTTATCGTAACTTTTACTTCCATCTCACTGTCTTTTTCAGACCCAAGTAAATGAACGCAGACATTCGTCAGGCACAATAGAATGATTCAGCACAATCAAACTCTATGCATTACTGAACACTAACTCAATGCATTATTAAACCCCATTGAGAGAACACAACATTTCCCCCCCTCCTATGGGTTTTCAAACATGAAATGTTGACACAAAGTCCTGTAAGTGCCCCGGACGAGAACGAGTGCGAACAGGCCGCAGTGAAAGACGAGGATGAGGCTGGGCAGCCTGTGATGGGCAAGCACACAGCTGGAAGGTTGATAGGGATGTCTGGAGCCTGTGCAGGAGCTATCTGAGGTGTTGGCTGAATCGCTGGGTTGTCCTGCCAAGCTGAGGGTGTGGCTTGAGATGTGACACCTGTTGTATGTGCTAGGGCCGGTACTTTGCGGAGACGGCTTGCATGCCACCGCGTGCCGTCACTGAGCAAGAAGGTGGCTGGGCCCAGCTGATGACTAACTTGGAGAGGGGAAGATCAATACGAAGCGAGTTTGTGGTCTCCGTGGGGCCTGCGAACCCTGACCCAATCTGCGGCCTGTATGTCAGGGACCTTTGCGTGTGCTGAGAGATCGAATTTCTGCTTCATCCGCCTCTGCTGGCATTCAACAGAAGCCCTGACCCTTCGTAGTGGTCCCTGAGGCAGTGCTGGGCTGAGCCTGTCGAGGGGAAGGTGGAGCTCACGGCCAAGCATGAGGAAAGCTGGAGAGACCTCCGTTGTAGAGTGTTGGGTGGCCCTGTAGTGCAGCAGTGTGTGACAGATGGCCTGTGAGAAGGTGCATCCCTGGAACAGGTGTGCTCTGAGACTGTTTTTCAGCGACTGGTGGAAGCGTTCGACGCCACCGTTAGCTTGGGGATGATAGTATGCCGTGCGGATGTGGCGAATACCCTTGTTTTTGAGGTATGAGGTGAATTCAGCCGAGATCAGCTGCGGGCCATTGTCAGTAGGCCCCAGCGGGAGAACAGAGAGTCCAGAAAGTTGATTATGACCTGAGAGGTCACAGAGCCGGTGACAATGAGCTCGGGCCATTTCGAGTGCAGGTCATAGACAACCACTAGGAAGAGTTGGTGATGAGGAACTCCCTGTATCTCACCACATATGTCCAGCTGCAGGTGATCCCAGGGCTGTGATGGCCAAGCAAGAGGTTGTAAGGGTGGGGGGGCTTGGTGACCCGTCTTACCGCTCAAGAGACAGGCGGCACAGTCTTTCACCAGGGCCTCATTGTCTTTATCTATCCCTGGCCACCAAACCCGGTCTCTGCAGCGCTGTTTCAACTTCATACCCAGGTGGCCCTCATGAGCCATTACCAAGACACGTGCATGTAGGGTGCTGGGGATGACTGTGCAGAGGCCGCGTGCCACACAGGTGTCGTTCCAGCAGGACAGCTCCTGCTTTATTCTGGTAAATGCTGCCAGCTACTCCGATATCTCCTGAGGCCAGCCATTCAGAATATAGACACGGAGCTGAGAAAGAATCGGGTCCTGTCCAGATGCGTCCTTCAGTTCTTGTAACGATACGACGGCCTGGAGGGGTGTGTGTAACATCTGGACAATGTCCCGTTCCACCTGGTCCGTGTCGGTGTGTGTGTGTATGGCAGGATGGGGTGGAGTAGCACGGGACAGTAGATCAGCCACAACATTGTCCCTGCCAGGGGTGAACTTCAGGTCAAAGTTATACTGGCGAAGACGGTCGGACCAGCGGTGTAGCCGCAGTGGTCTGTGGCCTGTCCCTGACGTAGAAAGCAGTGCAGTCAGGGCCTGGTGATCTGTCCTCAGGGTGAAGGAGCGGCCATAGAGATACAAGTGCCACCTCTCGCAGGCCCAGATGCAGGCTAATACTTCACGTTCCCTCACAGAGTACCGCTGCTCCGTCTGATTGAGGGCCCGCGACGCAAAGGCGATGGGCTTCTCCACGCCCCGCTGAGTCTGTGACAATACTGCTCCTATGGCTGTAGTCGACGCATCGCAGGTCACCAAGGTGGGGCTAGAGATATCGAAATGAGCCAACACTGGAGCTGTGGTTAGCTGCACCGCCTCAGAGCATGCCCGTGACCATATCCAAGGCTCATCCTTACGCAGAAGACGCCGTAGTGGGGCAGTGGTAGCAGAATAATGAGTAACTTCAGAAAGTAGCCTGTCATGCCCAAGAAGGAGGCGACCTGTGCAGCCGAGCTGGGTTTGGGAATTGCCAGTTTAGCGTCTACATTTGACTGAAGTGGTGTGACGCCATCCGCCGACAGTCGGAAACCCACATACTCAATGGTCGGTGCAGAGAAAACACATTTTTCAGCATTGACGGTTAGTTTGTGTTCAGCTAAGGCTGCAAAACTCTGCTGAGGCGTTCATCATGACCCGCAGGAGAAGGCCCATGGATAACCACATCATCCAGGTAAATGGCCACCCCCGGTATACCAGCCAACACCGACACCATGATTTTTTGAAAGCAGCTGGGGGTGGAGCTAAGTCCAAACGCCATGCGCGTATAACGAAACACTCCTGCATGGGTCACAAAGGCTGTGAGGTTTCTGCTGCTGGGGTGGAGAGGCACTTGTAGGTAGCCCTGTCTGAGATCCAGTTTAGAGAACACGGTTGAGCCATGGAACTGAGCAGTGAGCTCTTCAGAGGTAGGCAGTGGGAACCTGTCCGGGATCACTGCCTTATTCACTGCTCGCAGGTCGACACACACCCGTAGGGCCCCTGATTTCTTCTGAGCTACTACCAGGTTTGAAACCCAGGGCGATGCATCCACTGGTTCGATAATACCAGCAGCTGCTTAAGTTCAGCTGAGACACCATCACGGAAAGCCAGAGGAATGCGGCAAAGTGGTTGAATGACTGGTTTAACGGCGGGGTTCAGGAGAGGTTGGTGGGCAAAAGCAGTGAGACAACCCAAGCCTTCAAACAGGGACGGCCATTTTTGCTGCCAAGGCGTGGAGACTGTCAAGATCACAGCTCCCTTGGTGTCCACTAGGGAGAATCCCAGAGCCGAGAACAAATCCAGACCTATCAGATTGGCCCCTGCAATGGGCAACATGGAAGGTAAAGCTGGGTACCAATTTGTTGCCATACCCAACAGTCACTTGCAGGGAACCCACCAGGTCAATCTTTGAGTCGCCATAGCCACAGAGTGAAGCAGAGGGTGGGGAAAGTGGCAGCGCTCTGAAAAAAAATCTGTATGTGTGCATGTTCAAGAGAGACACACTGGCACTAGTGTCCAAAAGCAGTGGGATACACACATCATTTAGGCGCACAGAGCACGCTTTAAATGAGACTGGTCCAGAGTAGACATTAGCCGCTTTCTGACCAAGTAGTTATAGGAACTTAGTTCTAGGAACTGTCCACTTCTAAACAGTTCTAAGAACTACTCTCCCCCAAATTCGGTTTTGCTGTTTGCGTTCGCACAGGCCAAGTGGCCATAGGAACTGGTAGGAGGGGTAAGGGAGTGACGCAAGCACGGTGACTTTTATTTTGACGGCGCGACGGACCTTTATTTTGGCGGCGATGAGAACGCCATTCTCTGTGTTTATTAGTTAGCAATCTGTCTAACAGTACTGTTTAATATCTTATTAGATAGAACTGTTATAGAAAGTAGACAGTATGTGAAAAAAGGTTATTAGCCTATGCCGTGTGGTTGATGTCCAGTGTTGCTAGCTGGGCAGATAAACATAATCATGTTTGGCTTGGTCCCATCAAAGTTGCGTTGGATTTTCTCTTCAGCATAAAGGTTTAGAGACCCATCTATCACTGTTTTCCATGTTTGTATAGTTAATTTATGGAGTAAATATATAGGCTATAATCTGTGTGTTTACATTCTAGCTGTTTTAAAAATGGCGGGTGCTGGTGTTTTGCGTGCGTTCGGTCAATCAGCGTACACTAACGTCACGGGTAGTTCCTATAGTGCTGGTTTAGACCCTACTCTGAAGTAGGACCTAAATTAGTTCCTACAAATGGAGTTCCTAGAACTAAAATCGTTCCTAGTTCCTGCGGTGCGAACACGCCGACATCCGGGTACTTTAGCCAATAATTCTAGGAACTGTGAAAAGGTTCCTCCGGTCGGAAAGCGGCTATTGTGAATTATAGTGAATTATTATAGAACTCAATGCATTATTAAACCCCATTGAGAGAACACAAAACACTGGTCACCAGATAATTTTATAAAATCTTTGATGAATTAAGTAAATGTTCCATATAATATCCAAATGGCATATATCACTAGAATAATACTTGTAATGCAATTTTCTTAAAAGTTATCTGGTGGTCAGTGGACCACGTCTCTACAACGTTCTCCATGGGATAAACTGCGACGTCTTTTGAGGAGGTGCCCACGACGTTTCTGGAACATTAGCCAAGATTATAAAAAAATGGAACTTTACAACGATGTCCTCACAACGTTGTCATAAAGTAATGTCAAGCTGACCAAATGACGACTAACTGACAATGTCGTCACAACATACTGTGTTAGCTGTGAAATGAAGATGTACATACATCTTCATTTCTGTGTCTGTGGACCTTTACCTAGACTAACTCAACCCGAGCTGCTGAGTCCATAGCCATTTTCAAGAAACGAATAAATAAATAAATAAATAAACAATTACATATGCATTAGACTAAACTGGGAAGGGTCACTCACAGCACTTACATATTGTATTGTAGTTTAACTGCTTCTATTGCTCTCCTCATTTGTAAGTCGCTTTGGATAAAAGCATCTGCTAAATGATTAAATGTAAATGTAGTTATTATTTTGCAATACATGTAAAAATTTGTGAAAACATGAACTTGATTAAATCTATACTTTAACAAATAGAACATTACATATTTTAAAAATACAAAATATTGCAGTCGTAACCGAGATGTTTTCACACAATAAATAATGATTAATGTTTAGCATACCTGGTTTAGATTATCATAGTATTAAATATGTAATATTCATATTTATATTTTTATTAGTGCTGTCAATTACAAAAAAACTAATTAATCACACATTTTCTGTAATTAATTGCCATTAATCACTCCTAACATTAAAGTGTGTAATATATTTTTATAGTGTAATAATTTCCATTTAATCTCCAAATTAATGTAGAAACAATGTAGATAGACATTTGGCTAGTTCCCACAGGCCAATTAATGTCACGTGACCTCAGCATTCCGGCTCTTTTTCGTCAGCCGGCTCATTTGACTCATTTGAAAAAAAAAAATGTTTTAGCTCGCTGAAAGTCCACCGCACAACTGTGCAACATGACTATTCACATTTTTAATTGTCCATAACAACCCAAAAACTTGTCTGCTTGCCTTGCACATCTAATTAATGGGCAAAGTTATGACTGACTATTTTTCTTACTTTATTATTTTTTATTTTTTTTATTTTTTATGTGGATGTTATTGAGCTTGTAGAAGTTTAGCTCTTGCTTTCTTCTGAACATCTTGCGCTGCAATTGCCTGATGTCATTTCTGAGTCATATCAGACCATAATCTGTCTCTCTTTTAAATGTCTATTGGCTGTTTTAAAATATAACTAATATCGAAACAAAATAACAAAATAACCCAGGCAGTCTCATCTACGAGACGTTTAGGCCTCCTCCAATACTGACAGCTGGGCTCATAGTTTGCAGGTTTGCTTAGTGGCAACCTTTTTTCATTTTACTGGTTCAACCGCCACCCGCCCGAATTTAATTAAAATATTATTTTTCGTCACGTCATCCGCCAGATCCGCGGTTTATCCGCATCTCTAGTTTGTGTGTGTGTGTGTGTGTGTGTGTGTGTGTGTGTGTGTGTGTGTGTGTGTGAGTTGGCTCGGCCCTCCCTCATGCAGTTTAATTGGTTGACATCGTGTGTATGATTGACAGGAACAGAATGTGAGGCTGATCAGACAGTCAAAACAAATGTGTGTGCGTCTTTAGGCTAGACCTATATAATTATTTTTTTGTTGGTCTTTGAATTAGTCAATTATTTTAAATACAATTAAAATCATTCATTATTTCATTATTAGCCTACATAATGATTTAATTTCTATAGGCTAAATTTTTAAAAATAGAGTCGGCTCTTCAGATATGCGAGCCAGCTCCCGACGTTCACCTACAAGAGCCGGCTCTTAGATCCGGCTCATTCGCGAACGACCCATCACTAGTGACCTCCCCGGAGACGCCATCTTTGATGGCATAAGCTGCTGTGTTTACAAAGTTTTACAAGCAAATTTCGAATATTTCTTTCTGTTTATAATGTTACGAAAATCATGAAGAGACAAAGTGACAGAGATTATAAAGAGACTCTATTAACACAAGACAGAGAGAGGTACAATGCGAAAATTTCAGTCATAAATGGTGTGGATCCGTATGCGCTAACGAAGGAAGCACTGAGCACTGATTATGCAGCTTTGCCTCAGATACAGTATTATCATGTGTACCATTATCTGGTATTGGCTAGGAGTTTTTACACATGTGACCAATTCCGAGCCTGGAAATCACTGGAGGCGTACAATCAGTTTGCCGAGGGTTGGGTTGGTGACGTTTGCTCAAGTGAAATCAATGGAAAAGTAGTCATCATAGCGAAGGTATGTAGTATGATGCTAGACTATCTGTATATTAAAAAGCCATAGCCTGCACAAATTAATTCCTATGTTCCCCTTAAAACAGTCATCGGTGCTTTCTTTAATATGCATGTACTTATTTGTACACTGAAGAATAGGGGTGGAACGGTACATGTATTCTTATTGAACCGAAACGGTACGGGCGTCACGGTTCGGTGCATGAATATACACGGTATAAAAATAAATAAAACTCGTGTGCAAATTAATTAATGTAATGCGGAACTACTTTATACGTGGGTTCTTTAGGGACATAATCTGAGATTGCAATGCTGGAATGTGTGTGTGTGTGTGTGTGTGTGTGTGTGTGTGTGTGTGTGTGTGTGTGTGTGTGTGTGAGTGAGAGAGAGAGAGGCGCGGGCACGATCGAACAGTGGAAACAATGTTGTTTTTGTATGTTTTTAATACCTGATCATTTTGTTCATACAGGACATCATTCAAACTGCAAAGTGTTAACTTATATTAATTCTTGCGTGTTTTGAGGGAGTTTCTTTCCTGTTTATCCTCGCCAGCCATAACCTCCGTCGTTGTTCTGACAAAAGCTTAGTTTTCTCACATTCATGAAGTCTAATGAAGGGTATACTGTAAAATCCAAATTTAACTGAACCTCCGGCACGATTTGAACATCCATTGACCCAGCAGGAGATGACCATTTTCACTTTTTATCACAAAATTAACTCAGGTTCTTCTTCTTCTAATGTTCTACCCACAGCATGCCCACAGAAATGGCCCCGGGTCGGCAAATGCCCGTATGTTGTGTCGTCATGTAGGAACTATGTAAAGACGGTTTCATCGGACGCACGCGCGTTGCCAGGGTTACGAACTGGCCCGAAGTTAACTTCCGGTCTGTGTTTGTTTATCGGTAATATGGCGCCGACTACAAACGCAGTTAAAATTAAGGTGATGAGTAGACTGAAGTTGGGCTCAGGTTGTTGTGCTGTGGGATGCAACCGGACCTCTGGAACAAATACCTTATCGAAAATAAAAATGTTTCGGTTTCCTAAAAACAAAGGGAGACGGCGAGCATGGATCACTGCTGTGCGAAGAGAGGCTTGGCAGCCAGGCAAGAATTCAAGGATCTGTAGCACTCACTTCGTTACAGGTAACAAGCTCATGATAAGCAACAGATAATAGCTAGATGACCAGTAACAAGCCTGCAATAGTTATGTGTTTAACTAAATTGATTACTACACACGTAGCTAACATTGTATACATTAATTTTACACAGTAACGTTAGCTCATTGTTGTAGTTGATACGCTTTAGCTATGATTTAAACTAGTGTTATGATACCTGATATCTATCAAACATAAAAGCCACAATGTTTTTCCATCAATGCTATACAAATAACCTACATTATTTAACTAACAGTCGCCTTTGGCTTGTTCCCTGGACATAACAAATACAGTAATGCATAGCTCTTCTAATGAAGCTTTAAATGAAGTACTAAATATGGACTTTTACTACATTTTCACTGACGAATTTACTACATTATCACTGATATATTTTATCTGTAAAGCTGCTTTAAAACAATGTGCATTGTGAAATAAATTTGACTTTGACCTAATTTCATTGTACTAGTAGGCTACTAATATTTTTTTTAATCAATAAAATATTTTTTCAATTGATTAAAAAAAATAAGTTTTAATCAATATCATAGAAATGCACATGAAACCAGAAAAGTTATGGATTATGCAAAGCATGTATGTATGATGCTTAGCAAGGTGCAATACTGTCAACACAAACTGTTTCTGTCTTTATTTTAGGTGCGCCATCAGTGGACCCATGCCATCCAGATTATGTTCCATCAATTTTCGCTCATAAAAACACCATTGATGGTTCACAGAAGTTGGAGCGATACCAGAGGAGACAGAGGAGACCATCTGTGGTTGAGTCTATTGATTCACCTTCCTTAGAGGTCACCCATGCTGACCCTGAAGAAGGATGCACTGCTGTGGGTACAGATCTGTCAATGGCAGACATTGACCAGCTACAAAATGAAAACATTAAATTAAAAAGAAAAATGGCTTTACTGGAGAAGAAACTTGAATCTCAAGAAAAACGACTACAAGATCATATGTTTGGCAGTCCGTCCGATTTTATTTTAAATGATGACAAGCACATTTTTACACTGGTCTACCATCTGCTTCTGTGTTTTTCACCCTCCTCACTTACCTGACAACAATATGGAATGCATCATCAACCATACTTACCCTTCCCGAGCAGTTTCTTGTGGTCCTGATGAAGCTGCGCTTAGACTTAACTCATCAAGACCTCGCTTTTCGCTTCAGAGTGAGTTGTGGAACTGTCTCAAACATCTTTCATGAATGGCTCGATGTGATGGCTAAAGTGATGGCCGCCTTGTCCGGTGGCCATCCAGGAAAGATATCATAAGAAATCTCCCCACCCTCTTCAAGACTACAGGTTTCCAACAAGTTAGATGTATAATAGACTGTACTGAAGTGTGCATTGAGAGGCCAACTAGTTTGCAAACACGGGCAGTCACATACTCCCACTACAAATCACATAATACTGTGAAGTTCCTCGTTGGTATTAGTCCAACAGGAGCTATTAAATTTTTATCAAAAGTCTGGGGTGGTCGTGCTAGTGACAAGGTTATAACAAAAAATTCAGGGTTACTTGACCTTCTTGAACAAGGAGACCATGTAATGGCTGATCGAGGCTTCAATTTTCCCGAATATTTTGCCACCAAATGTGTTCGTCTTCATGTACCAGCATCTACAAAGGGAAGAAAACAATTGACAGGATTAGAGGTGACACACTCTAGAAAAATGTCCCGAGTGAGAATCCACATGGAAAGGGCCATAGGAAAACTGAAGTCATTCAGAATTCTGCGGAACACCCTGCCAGTCAGTATGGTCAAACGGAAAAATGATAACAGTCTTTGCACAATAGATGAAATATTAATTGTTTGTGCAGCACTTTCAAATCTGGGGAAACCACTTGTACCAAAATAAAGCAGGACTTAACCACAACTTAAAGGGATAGTTCACCTAAAAACCCTCATGTCGTTCCAAACCTGCAAGACCTTTGTTCATCTTCGGAACACAAATTAAGCTATTTTTAATTTCTTAGGCTGTCAATGGAGGGACAGAAAGCTCTCGGATTTCAGCAAAAATATCTTCATTTGTGTTCTGAAGATGAACGAAGGTCTTACAGGTTTGGAACGAAATGAGGGAGGCAAGGCAAGGCAAGGCAAGTTTATTTATATAGCACGTTTCATACACAATGGCAATTCAAAGTGCTTTACATAGAAGAAATTAAAATAATAAAAAGAAATAAGAATAATTAAAATGGTTTAGAAAAAATAAATAAAATACAGTAAAGTACAAACAGTCGGACGAACAGCGGCACAGTGCTCATTCAGTAAATGCATAGCTAAACAGATGTGTTTTGAGTCTGGATTTGAATGTGACTACTGTAGGAGCACATCTGATCTCCTCTGGAAGCTGGTTCCAGCTGCGGCTGGCATAATAGCTAAAAGCAGATTCGCCATGTTTAGAGTGAACCCTTGGTATTTCTAGCTGATATGATCCTAATGATCTGAGTGATCTGTTGGGTTTATATTCAGTGAGCATATCTGCAATATATTGAGGTCCTAGGCCATTGAATGATTTATATACCAGTAATAATACTTTAAAATCAATCCTAAATCTAACTGGGAGCCAGTGTAAAGACCTGAGGACTGGTGTGATATGTTCATATTTTCTGGTTCTGCTCAGAATCCTGGCGGCAGCGTTCTGTATGAGCTGCAACTGTCTTATGGTCTTTTTGGGAAGTCCAGTGAGGAGTCCATTACAATAATCCACCCTGCTGGTGATGAAAGCATGCACAAGTTTCTCTAAGTCTTGTCTGGAAACAAAGCATCTTATTCTTGCAATATTTTTCAGATGATAGTATGCTGATTTAGTTATTGCTTTGACATGACTACTGAAACTAAGGTCTGACTCTAGTGTCACACCAAGATTCCTGACTTGATGTTTAGTAGTTTGACCCCTAGAGTGAAGGTATGCGTTCACCTTGAGAACTTCATCTTTGTTTCCAAACGCAATGACTTCAGTTTTGTCTTTGTTCAACTGAAGAAAGTTTTGACACATCCAACTGTTGACTTCGTCAATGCATTGGCACAGGGAGTCAATGGGGCTGTAATCGTTAGGCGATAGGGCTAAGTAGATTTGGTTCTTTCTCATTATTTGGCTCATTGGGAGCATATACAGGTTGAACAGGAGTGGTGCAAGAATTGAGCCTTGAGGTACTCCGCATGTCATGGATGTCCACTCAGACTTATGGTCTCCTATACTCACATAATAACCTCTCCCATCTAAGTATGACCTGAACCATTTTAGGACTATCCCAGAAAGCCCCACCCAGTTTTCCAGCCTGTCAAGAAGTATGTTATGATCGACAGTGTCAAATGCAGCACTGAGGTCGAGTAGTACCAGCACTGATAATTTTCCTGAATCAGTATTTAAGCGAATATCGTTTATTATCTTTATGAGTGCTGTCTCTGTGCTGTGGTGCAGTCGGAAACCAGATTGAAAATTGTCAAAGGATCCATTCAAGCTTAAGAATTTGTTCAGCTGATTGAAGACAACTTTTTCAATGATCTTGCCTATGAAAGGAAGATTTGAGATCGGTCTATAGTTGCTTAATATGGTCTTATCCAGATTGCTCTTTTTCAGGAGGGGCTTGACAGCTGCAGTTTTCAGGGAGTTTGGAAAACTCCCAGAGAGAAGTGAGGCATTTACCACTTCTAGAAGATATGCTTCTAAACTGTTTAACACACTTTTGAAAAAAGATGTGGGAAGTGCGTCAAGGGCACAGGTTGATGTTTTAAGGTGCTGTACGGTTTCTTCCAAAATTTTGCCATCAATTTATTTGAAATCAGACATAGTAACTACTTTCTCAGGTGGTCTGATCTGTGTGCAACTCAAGGATGTGCTGATCACCTTTCTGATATTATTGATTTTCTCAGAGAAGAAAAGAGCAAACTCACTGCACTTGTTGTCTGAGAGCATTTCTCAGGGAGAGAAATGAATGACAGAATTTTCATTTTTGGGTTAACAATCCCTTTAATTTCATACTTTTACCTACGGGATTACTTTTTTATTATTATTAAATATATTAAAATACCAAACACATGCATTATGATATTTGTAGTGTTGCACTTGTATCACAATGTTTCACATGGATTGTAATTATAAAATTAAATGATATATTCAGTAATGAACACCAACAACTATTGATTAACTGATTTATTGACTGATGAATAAAGTACTGTAGACTACGATTTCCGTTTTTGATGTATTTATGTATTTGATGTAAAAAGTGAAAAAGCTTGGTGCTCAAAAAGGCAGGAACAACCTATGCTTTAAGAAAAAAAAACTATTTTTCTTGTAAAACTGATTTCAGATCAGCACTATTGAGCTGCTTTTGAGACAATTTTCATGTAGCTGTCACTCAACTGCAGTCTTCCCTCTAAAAATGCATCCACAACTTTTGGCAGCATGTGTTTAAAGTAAAAGCTACGTAGCCTTTGCATATATGTGGAGACAAAACCATTGTCATAAGGCACATCAAGTTCCAGTTCCATCAAGTAACAAGACAGGATGTTTTCAGCCCGAGACAGTGCATCCCTAACTGTATCTGCCTGTAGTAACCTCTGGGGCCTTTTGGGTTCACAATGTACTGCCCGCCCTCCACTCTGATGTCTTGGTTTGTGGCAGTGAGTGCATCATTAAAGGGGTACTTCACCTCTGGGAAGATGAATGTGTATTTAAAATAGGTCATTTATGTAGAAGAAATGTGAAGAAATTTTTTAATTTGGAGCTTTCTAGCCCGAGAAAAGCCAGAAAATGTATTTTTGGCTTATGTGGATGAAAGACAACAACTCCCAGAATGCACTTGCTTCGCTGCCCTAGGAGGCCACGCCTACCGGTTAGAGAGCACAGTTGAAAACAACAAGAAGGTTAGGCTACTAACTTAGTGAGTCTCCGTGACGAGTTTACCCGTGATTTCGAGATCGCACAAAATGTCCGGGATTCGGCTTTTGCGTTCAACAGTCGCCATTCATCATGTTTACTGTGGCGAGCAGGACGAGGCTGACGGCCGCGGGAGAACAGCGCGAGGCCGGTGGCATGATTACTGAGACGCGCCGGTCTCGCATCTCTCACGGAGGAGCGGGAATTTTCTTAGCAATGGTAAAACGCACATCAACCGATGACTTGTTTAGCGTTCATGTAAACACTACAATTCAGACTCACCGATCGGAATGAATTCAGTTAGATTGAAACAATGTAAACAATTAATGGCGACCGCAGAACGCAAAAGCTGAATCCCGGACATTTTGGACGATCTCGTCCGCCGGACAAGTCCGGGAAAAGGAGGATGGTAACCCCTACTACTCAGCTTTCTCCTACTACTCAGCTTTCTCCTACTATTCAGCTTTCTCAACAGAACAAGAGCCTGCTAGCTTAGCTTCCAAAGCTGACACTGTGTTCTGTGAGTGAGATGAGATCCCACCCTCTATGGGCGGGCTGAAAACATGCGGAACAACGCCTTCTACTGGCTGTAGTCTTTAGCCTCTGGCCAGAAAATCCTCCGATGACGCAAAATGACGATTTTTGCGTCATCGGAGGATTTTTTTCCAGACAAAAAATACATAAATCTCTCCTCTCAGGGGGATATGAGGGTGGAAAGCATGGTAATTCGACAATACTACAGGTTTTCTACTAATACAAAGCTTAATGCTAAATCCTGAAGTAACCCTTTAAGGGATGTGCAAGCACTGAGTGTGATAGGGCATTTTACTTCTAGCAGCTTGTCATCAATGATACCATCAGGGCTTGCTGCCAGCCATGGGTCTCCTGCACACACCACCAACCCTTTGTCCATCACTATGCAGCCCCTCTCCCTAATCTGCTCCTTAGCAAGTCCCTCGCTTTCCTTCCCATACCTTGTGGCCACATTCCCCTGGAACTTTGGGTAGAGGTGTTCAGTGATAAACTTAGCCGGGTCAGTTGTCTCACGCTGAGGCACCTTGCTGGCTGTGCTTGCTGTTATGGGTTAGCTTGCGTGCATCATGCCAGAGTGGCTCTATGCTCTGTTTTCTAGTGTTTCTCTCTAGTTCCACCACTTGATCTGGGTTCAGTTTAATGAAGGCCTCATAAAATGTTGTGCACTTTGGACAGCTCAGAGCACTACCATGCTCACTGTGGGGCTGAGCTAAGCTGCTGAACACGTTGAGTTCCTCTCCCTGAGCATCCTGCTCTCCCTGACTACTGGTGAAATCCTGACTACCTGACTCAGAGGCTGTGTCTGTCTCATTGCTGTCACACATGACGAAAAAGAGAGCACAGCCTGGCACAACTTCCTAAAATAAATGGTGAAAAGACCTTACCTACACTGCCATTATATATATATATATATATATACACACATATACATATAGTACTGAATCTTTTACATTAGACTAGTTGATTTGTTAGAGATATATGAACTATAATTTACTTTCAGGGCTTTAAAAAGCTTTTTTGGTGACCCATCTGGATTTAGTGGGGGAAGGCATAGGGGTGCTTGTAGCTTGATCTTCTTGCCAGGTTTCAAGAAATCACACTGAGCTACTGGTTGTGGATTAGCCTGAAAGGATATTTGAAATGTACATTATACATAAATATACATGATAATACAAATAATTATTAAGGAAAATTGGCATATGTAGTGTTGTACAAAATACCACCAATTATTTAGTACACTGATATTTGAAAAGACTAGGATATAATTATTAAATATAATAATTGTTAAAATGCTCCCCTTTTTAGTCACCCATGACCAAACACTTGGTTTTGAAGTGACAGATGGGCCACTCTGGAGTCCATCCTGAACACACTGCTCCGCAGCAACCAAAATCGTACCCACATGGCTACACACCTCTCCATTGCTGCATAGAACCAGATAGACATTTTAGACATAGACATGAAAAAGTGTATCTAAATGCTATTGTAAAATGTAACGTTAGCTAGCCAGCCATACTTACCCTGCCATGCAGGTGCAATGCCCACTCTGGATTTCGCCGGACTTCTTCGCAATGAGCCAGGTGGAGTAGCTCTTTGAAAGCGTCTGACCCGCCTCAATTTCCCCGTAAATGACAGGTATTTCCATCCATGTGTGTTAGAATTTTTGTAACTTTTCCGGAATGAAAATAGTTATAGGCATCCAAGCTGCGATATGCCTTGAACGCCTCCCTTGTGTACACACATTCCTTCTCGACTAAGTATTCAAAGATATTTACCTGACTGACCTCCGGTAAATCAGACAGATCTGTAGAAAAAAATGTTTGCCTCAAAATTTTGTTGAACGGGTCTGGTAGTGTAACGTTGTCACATTTAAGTTTGGCCAAGTAACGGCTCTTTTGGTAGTCCCAAATAATACTGGCTAGACATACTTGCTGGCTAATGTAATTTGCTTGTTTCTACAGATGAACTCTGTTGTTATTGATTCTACCAGAAGTTAAGTTTGGGCCACAAAAGCGCGCATGCGCAGTAACGTTTGTTTATGTTGTTGCCGTTGAAACCGTCTATATTTTAAACATTTGATCTTACAGGTAAGAAATAGCCAGAATCAAAGCAGTTATCACTTCACAGTCTTCATTGCATAATTTAGATTAAAATATAGATACATTTTTATTATAGATACAAGCCACAAAAGTTATTCAATTAAGAGCAGTACGGTTTTTTTATTATTTAAAAAAAAAAATGTATTACCTTTAATGGCAGACTGTAGAAGGTTTATTAGGCTGCTGTCACTTTAAGACCTGCCGCACGGATCTGAAAATTGACCATCTGACCATGAAAGAAAATTGTTTCATGGTCCATCTTAAGTAAGTTCAGTGTTGTTCCATTTCTGTTGCAAAAAGTGATTAATTTAATCACTAGGTAATTTATCTATACGGCAGCTTTGGAGAAAACATTGATGTCATCGTCCAGCTCAGGTCAGTTCTCATATATGGGTGTCAATGCAGGCAGATCATAATGTAGAATATTAAGTGTCCCCAAATAAGCAAGCCAGAGGCGACAGTGGATATGGAAACAAAACACCATCAGGTGACAGAATGGAGAAAAATAAAACCTTGGGAGAAACCAGGCTCATTCGGTAGTAGCCAACAAATGAACAGTTTTGATTTAGACTGCATTACAGGTCAGAAGTCAGATTGGATGAGAACATTCAAAATATTTATCCAGTTCCATCTGGTTGAAGATTGGATTCTTTACACCGGTATGGAGACGAGTTTGTTGAGGATCTGTGGATCTGCTGAGGATCACCAATGCCATCTTACGACCAATTCGTACAAATTCGTAGGAGTGAGTAAAATGTGGCAGATTCTTATGAATTCGTACGACCTCACTCGTACGAATTCGTACGATTTGTCTAAACCCCAGTGACGGTTAGGTTTAGGGGCGGGGTCAGGGGTAGGTCATTCGTTCGAATTCATACAAATTGGGCAACTCGTAAAATATGTACGATTTAGCAAAAATCGTACAAATTCGTACGAGTGAGGTCGTATGAATTCATGCGAATTAGCCACCTCGTAAAAAGGCCTTCACATGGGAGAGTCTGTTTAAGACTTTATTAAAGGGGCATTTCACCCATTTGAACATTGTTTTTTATTTAAAGTGGGTCATATATGTAGTCGAAATGTAAAAGAAATTTTGAATTTGGTGCCTTTGTGACCGAGAAAAGACAAAAAATAACTTCAGGACGCATTTGTATGAAAGACAACAACTCCCACAATGCACCACATTGCACAGCTCCGCAAGCCACTCCCACTAATCCAGAAAGCGCATATCTGCCTATAAGAGAAATCACTCTTCCGTCTACAAGGCTAGCTACCACCAGAGCTTGAAATTAATTTCACATTCACACAAAATGTCTAGTTAGTTGGCGAACTCATTAGTGCATTACTCCTCGTTTGTATTTCTTTCGAAAAGGTGAATTATTGCATGGTACCTGGATGTTCAGTCAGAACATTATGCGGTGCGAAACTAGGAAACTAGTTCACAACACAAACGTCCGTGTCCTCGTCTGATTCAGAGATTTCGTCCAGGAGAAATTGTCATCGTTGAAATTCTTTGCCGCAGACGGACTCTATCTCTGTGTTCGTAGCGGTTCGTAGTTGCATAGTGAGATCACCGGCGCCACCAGTCCGCCCTAACTCGAGCCAGTCCGGGCTCCTCGTCCGCGGCAGGCAGGTCTTCTGCCTCGGCTGCTCTTCGCTATAATGCGGCTTGTAAAGGTAGCCACAAACACCTGATTCAAGCATCAGACTTCCGAAATCCTCTTCCTCTAGTCTATATCATATTGAGCACTCTCCTCCGCTATTGTCATAACTTTACATCTGTCTCCACAGCGCCTGTTAGCTTAGCTTCAAACAAGATGGAGGATATTGCTTTCAGTTTCAGAGAGTAAAGTCCCACCCACTGATCTGTAATAGGTCTGTAGCGTGAGCGGGTCCCGCCCCCTGGGAGAGATGAGGAACGAGTGCTTGTAGTCTCAACAGAAATCCCCCCCTCTTACACTTCCTCCTACAATGACGCAAAATGACGATTTTTGCGTCATTGTAGGAGGAAGTGTAAGAGGTAAACAACAGATTTCTCCCGTATCAGGGAAAAATGAAAGAGTGTTGCACGACCATTCAATAGTATGACTGGGTTTCTAACAATGCAAAGCTTAATGCAAATGGGTGAAGAGTCCCTTTAAACTCATTTGAGACTGTGCTTGCGGGGATACTCGAGAAAACGGGCATTTTGGCATATTTTTTTGTTTTTGTCCATTCAAGTTCAAAAGAGAACTCAGTGAGGCCGGCGCTGTCTGAAGTGGCTTTCTGTGCGCACAGGTCGTGTGTGTGTCACACATGATAGGAGATTCACATACCAGTTCTGAACTGTGCTCTCTTTTGTGCCTTGTCATGCTTGAATAGTTCAAAAGCATTTGCATGAATAAAGGCGGGCGTACACGGTGCGATTTTTGCTGTTTTTACGAGCTCGCAGATGATTTTTTTCACTCGGGAGAATTCGAGTGGAATCGGTGATGCTCGCATGGTCGCGACTCGCAGCGTGTGAGAGGAATTACGAGCCGAGCACGTTATGAGCACCTCCCCGACCTCCCGATAATTTTTAAACATGTTTAAAAAATTCGGGGAGTCGGCCCGATTTTCACCAGCTGTCCCCTATTGCTAAATCATACACAACCACGTGGGGCTATACCTCAGTGGCAGCAACCATACAGCATGCGCATACACACACACTCTCTCTCTCTCTCTCTCTCTCTCTCTCACACACACACACACACACACCTCTCTCTCTCTCTCTCTCTCTCTCTCACACTCACACACACACACACACACACCTCTCTCTCTCTCTCTCTCTCTCTCTCTCTCTCGCTCAAGTTTTTATGTTGAAAGGATACTGTTCTCTGCTTTACAACAAATCATTTGCACACACATTTCTGTCATTTTTTCTATCTGAAGCTTTGCCTGCATGCAACATTGACGGTCTCTGTGTTTAGTGCGAAAACTCGTGATTGCTGCCGGCTCGGGATAAAATTCGTGCAGGACAGTCGTGCCGTGTACCAGCTGCTTTGACGCGATTATAAGTTAAACTGACTCGCAACGTGTGCAATATCTCACGACCTCCCGAGTGTCCGAACCTGGGGCCGGTTGCACCAGCTGTGCGTAAGTTATAACTTAGCCTAGTTTTGACGTAAATGGACACTAAGTTACGACTTACGCACTTCTAAATATTTTTGCGTTGCACCATTAAACTTAGTTGAAGCGTAACTCTACGTATAAACTAAATATTTACGGCAGCCTCCGATCAGGAGTAACGTATGGAATAAAATATCAGACAGACTGAACTGCATCAATAAGCTCTAGCCTACTTTTACCTGACAGACTTCAATTCTTTAGACATGATTATGCTGACATTTACACTCGCTTACATTTTAAGAGAGAGAACATTATGTGAAAAGATTACTTTGTTAGCGGCTATCTTTAACACGAACCCATCCTAAACAGCACGCCGCTGTGTGCATCGGTCCATGTGCATGTCAAATATCAGTCATAATCAATAAACGTAATTTCTTATGTTTTTTTGTATCAATATTTATTTATTGATCCTTATTCATTTCATTTCAAATACAGTTTCTGAATGTTATTTACAAAAACACTTATGCTATTCATGATCAAGTAGGCCTATCGTATTTAATGGAAACTTATTTTTACCGTTAGTAACGTGAGGCAAAAGAATGAAGGATAAACTGAAATTCACAGCATTTCAACACAACATCTGCTCACGTATTTGAAGGCTGCTATTGGATCATCGAGGCTAAACGTCATATTATGCGACTACGCATTACTTTACGGAGAGCTTACGACCTACTATACGTTCTGCCTTACGAACAAATGGTGCAACGGAATAAAGTTCAGAGTTAGTTACAAACTAGCTAGTAGTTACTAAGCCTCTAGTGTGGACTTTACGTTCCAATTTAAGAAAGAACTTACGAACGGCTGGTGCAACCCTACCCTGGGGTGCATTTCCCGAAAGCATCGTTGGCCAACTATGGTCGCAAGTTCCGTCGTTACCAATAGAGTTTAATGGACATTGCGATGAACTTGCGACCATAGTTGGCTAACGATGCTTTCGGGAAACGCACCCCTGGTCCGAACTCGCACCGTGTAGGCTACGCCCGCCTTAAGAGCGAGATCATATACGAAAAAAACAGATGCTGAATTAATTGTGTTGAACTGAAAAAAACTAATCGCATGCATTTACGCATTAATTTTGACAGCATTAATTTTTACATGAATTTGTAAAGTTTGATTGAAAGTTTGAGTCATAGGTAAATGATAAAGTCTATACATAAAAGGCATATGAAAGTAGAAAATAAATGATAAAGGCATGGTAAACATTTTAATAAGTAAATTTTATTGTGATCTTCATACAATGGAAAAAAATCAACTTAAAAATCAACTTTAATAGAATCACTGATAGCCTTTAGGAATTGTTGTGTAAAGAAGCACTTAAAGCATGATTAAGAATAAAATAAGTTTACACCAGTCTCCTTAGTGTTGAATTTAGTAATTAGTACATTAATTTTTACTTAGAAAGTTACTTTTTAACTGGCACTTTCCTCACATAAACACATAATTCTTAGCCAGTGAGATATTTCTGACTTTATGATGTGGAATGGTTGTACAACACAGCCCAGTGAGCTCCAATGGAGGTAAGGGCAAATCCACTATGTCGACCGCTGAGGAAGCGCAGTGCACTTCCATCATGGGTCGGGTAGAGGTTAAATGAAAGTCCACTAGGCTGCCCCACTTTGAAAGAGCGCCCCTCATTGGTGACAAACATAAGCTCAGTGATGTAACCAGAGTAATACTTTCCAGAGACCTGAACGAAATATTCGTTCTCGAAGAGTGTCATCGTCCTTTCATTGCCATAACCATTCATGCCAATCAGTTCTGTCCAGTTACCATCATACTGCAACTGGAGCCTAAACAGATAGGGAATGTGTCATTATTGTTAAAATAATTCACACCAAAATACCATATAACTAACACAAAAGCAATGCAGAGTAAACAATTAACAGAAAACAGATTGTATATGAAGTGTATGATTTGTTGCAAAATGGATTTACGTGCAGGTAACATTTTTAACACAATTATGACAGATCAGGTTTTTTTGGAATTGATAAAATGTTGCCTAAATGTGTAAATATCTAGCAGTGCTTGGGGAAACTTACCCATTGAGGTAGTTGTTGTAGTAGTATCCATTGTTGGGATATTCATAAACTCTGATTCCAGTGATGCGACCCTCTTGTGAAGTGGTAAATTCAGTTCCACTGCCGTCCCCAACAGCAGGGGAGTACGAGTAATAATCAGGTAAAGCTGGAAAGGTAATTAACAGCTATTGGTCTCTAAAATCAATGTTTTTTCAATTATGATTAAAACCTTTTATTATTGGACCTTTATTTTGGCTTTTTTAGTTATACACAGGTCAAACCCTGGCAATTTATTGCTATTCTACTTCCTCTAATGCCTAACACTTGATGCATATTCAATTAGTCATCACTGATTTATGTATTGAAATTCTGACTTTAAAAAAACTTGAGTTTAGTGATACTCACGCATGGTCATGCTCATGGCATAAAGGCAAGAGAGTACCACAAAATAATGCAGCATTTTGGAATGCTTAGTTGTTCACTGCTCTCTGAGAATCTAGATCAAACCAAACACAAGTGTTGAGTTATTAAACAGTGAATTCTTTAAGAATGTTTTAATATGCAGATGACAATAGTTTAAGACATAATAAATTATAAATTATAAAAACAAGCAACACAATTTTTACCGTATCCACAAAAAAAGAATAGACTAATAGATAAATGAAAATATTTAGGAGTATTTATTCATGATGTAGAGTATTGTTAATTGATGTCGTTACCTGTAGTTAAGCCTGAGTGGATGTTCCTTGAGGAAGACAGCTAACCAAACCATCATTTATATGCTCTTGCTGGCCCAGCCTTTTTTTTTTGTTTTTTGTTTTTTGACATTCTTTCATGCTTGTTTCTGAAAGGAAAATATTTTTAGACAGAATTTCCTTGTTGTTGATCATTAGTCACCTGATACATTTCTGGAACACATATTTCTTGTTATTTTAAATGAATATATGATGTCAGATAATTATCATAACAGGTTTTAAGTAATGTAAAACGTTTTGATGTCATACCCTTTCCAGTAAAAATATTTGTTGTTTTCTTAAAAACGTTTGAACATCTGATCATTACAAACCTTTGCAGGCAAGAACATTATATATAATGTAATTTCTTTACTACTCAACGAGTAAAAAACCCATGACATCTGGTGTGAACCATTATTTTTATTTTAAATGAATATATGATGTCAGATAATTATCATAACAGGTTTTAAGTAATGTAAAACGTTTTGATGTCATACCCTTTCCAGTAAAAATATTTGTTGTTTTCTTAAAAACGTTTGAACATCTGATCATTACAAACCTTTGCAGGCAAGAACATTATATATAGAATATAATTTGCAATAACAAATTATATATTATATACTGTAGTGTATATATACAGGTACAGGATGTAAAACACAGTCAGCATCTTGAGAGGTAATTTCTTTACTACTCAACGAGTAAAAAACCCATGACATCTGGTGTGAACCATTATATGGGTAGCCTTTGAACTGGAGAGTCACTGAAAGAACTTAGAATAACCTATGGGCTCTTTACTAAAACAACTAAGGGAAATATTCCTGCAAATATCCTCTTATTAGGGGATAATTCTTAATCTGTGTAAATTATTAAAGATTATTTTGTAAAAACCAAATAAACTCGTAGTGTTTATGATGGGTTGTAACACTATTAGAAAACATGCATATCAGTTTAAAATTTGCATTTATTTTATTACTTATACTTTTTCTACCAAACGAAGTTTTTGAAATTTTGGCATTTCCTCAGTCAATTAGATTAGATGCTGCATGAAAGAAAATAGCTGTTGGGTTATGTTCCCAAGATGGCCACAGAGTGAACTTGCATGCCTTTAATGGGATTTTGCCTTGCCTTGCCTTGCCTTGCCTTGCCTTGCCTTGCCTTAACTTCAGTTAACTGAAAGAAATTAATTTGTTTAAACAAGCCAAACAAATGCAAATATTTTATTAAACTTTATTGAAAGGTTTGTCCAACTTGCAGTGCTATGTTACAGTGGTGCCTCCAAAAAAATGTGGCCAAACCACTACCATTAAAGGTATGACAGCTTGTCACTGAGGCAGTACCCTAGAGGGTATATATTTGTACCTTAGAGTAGTAATAAGTGCCCTCACCTTATTACTATGAACCTTTTAAGGGTAAATAAGGTGTCCCTTTGAGGGTACTGCTGTTACAAGGTTGTACATCTACAGCAGGGCTGGACAACTCTGGCCCACGAGATCCACTTTCCGGCCGTTTAGCTTCAACCCTCAAATGCACTTGCCTCTGCCTTTCTAGTGATTCTGAATTCATTGATTAGCTTGAATTCAGGTGTTTTATTATGGGTGAAGCTTAATTCTGCAGGAAAGCAGATCTTGAGGGCCAGAGTTGCCCACCCCTGCTCAAAAGCACTTCTTTTTTTTTGAGAGAGAGAGTATGGGTATAAATGTATTTACTCATGAATTACAGTTGCTGGAAACCATGAAAAGTAAAACTTTATAATAACTTTCATTAATAAATAATTAACAAACATTATATTAATGGATAATTATTAGGGTTAGGGTTATATACTGTTATATACTATACAATAATGTTCCATCTCAGGTTTGTGTATTGTATAGTACATTATTGCACTTTTCATTGGAACAATATTTTAGAAAGTTAGATAAATATACAAAAAATAGATATAATTATGTAAAATTTAACTTTTCACTTTCATTTAACACCTTACAGACATTGAAAAGATAGTATCTATAGTATCAGTGCTGTTGAGCAATGTGATATCTTGTGTAGTCAAATCAACCAAGAATGAAGAAAAACAAACATCTCATTTTCTTTCATTTTCTTTCTTCATCAAGACCATGAGCACATGCATACAACTATGTTCTTTTTGAAAAATTAAGTCAACAAACAATGCTAAACAAGGGGAACTGGAAAATCTAGAAATACCAGTTAAGAACTGTGGAAAAGTAAAAAATATCCTCATAGCGTAGGACATTTTTTATTCCTTACACGAAATGTATCTTGAAACATGATGCTGGGTAGATTATCCTTATTGTCCTAAATACAATAACAGGACTGCATCATTAACCCTGTCAATCATAACTTAAATACACAAAACTTGCTTTATTTAAATAGATAAATGTCACTGAAAGCAATTGTATTTGATTCATTAAATACTCTGGTCGATAAACTGAATTCATTAAGTGAATTATTCATCAGAACGCTTCAATTGTTAACTCCAATATATATACAGTGAGGAAAATAAGTATTTAAACACCCTGCTATTTTGCAAGTTCTCCCACTTGGAAATCATGGAGGGGTCTGAAATTGTCATCGTAGGTGCATGTCCACTGTGAGAGACATAATCTAAAAAAAAAAAATCCAGAAATCACAATATATGATTTTTTAACTATTTATTTGTATGATACAGCTGCAAAGAAGTATTTGAACACCTGTCTATCAGCTAGAATTCTGACCCTCAAATACCTGTTAGTCTGCCTTTAAAATGTCCACCTCCACTCCATTTATTATCCTAATTTAGATGCACCTGTTTGAGGTCGTTAGCTGCATAAAGACTCCTGTCCACCCCATACAATCAGTAAGAATCCAACTACTAACATGGCCAAGACCAAAGAGCTGTCCAAAGACACTAGAGACAAAATTGTACACTTCCACAAGGCTGGAAAGGGCTATGGGGAAATTGCCAAGCAGCTTGGTGAAAAAAGGTCCACTGTTGGAGCAATCATTAGAAAATGGAAGAAGCTAAACATGACTGTCAATCTCCCTCGGACTGGGGCTCCATGCAAGATCTCACCTCGTGGGGTCTCAATGATCCTAAGAAAGGTGAGAAATCAGCCCAGAACTACACGGGAGGAGCTGGTCAATGACCTGAAAAGAGCTGGGACCACCGTTTCCAAGGTTACTGTTGGTAATACACTAAGACGTCATGGTTTGAAATCATGCATGGCACGGAAGGTTCCCCTGCTTAAACCAGCACATGTCAAGGCCAGGGTGGGAATTATGTAATTTTAGGGGCAAGGCCATTTGGCCTCCACCTTTTCTTTTTTTTTAGGGGCACCAAGGCCATATGACAGGGCACAAAGGCCATTGAGTACAATTCGATGGTTTTCCCATTCAGATTGATACCATAACATCCTAATTTGGAATAAGACATGGATTATGACTTTTTTTATGAGAGAGAGAGAGAAAGAGAGCGCCATTACATCCAGAAGGTATACACCCTCACACAACAATAGAAACAACATAAATGCCAATAAAAGCATTCAGAAACACCACAAATGCCAATAAAAGCATTCAGAAACAACAAAAATGCCAATAAAAGCATTCAAAATATTCATTCAGTCCTCTATATCATATGAGTGTGAGAGAGAGAACCATTTCATCCAGAAGGTATACACCCTCACAACAATAGAAACAACATAAATGCCAATAAAAGCATTCAGAAACAACACAAATGCCAATAAAAGCATTCAAAATATTCATTCAGTCCTCTATATCATGTGAGAATGTGAGTGTGAGAGGGAGCCATTTCATCCAGAAGGTATAAAATAATCGGATAAAAAATAACGGATAATAATGCATAACGAAAATGATGTGGCTGTAAAATGATCAAGCATTTGGCTTTTATTTCTCAAAAAAACAAACAAAAAACAAAACAAAAAACAGAGGTATTTATTCCAACTCCAACATTTGGTTCCAAAACTAAGCCTATTTATTGTAATTTTTACCCATTTAGTGTTTATAAGTGCCAGTGCCTGCCAACAATTATATAACAATACAGTTAAGAAATTTTATACTGTAAAACATGTATAACATGTAAAACTATGAATACAAACTTAAATAGTAAAGGCCATTTGGCCTTAGTTTTGTCTTCTTAATCCAACATTACAAAAAAAGGATTGCACCTTCTGCAAATTACCCACCGGAGAACAAAAATAAATGAAATGAATATAAAATATCAAGCCAAACAGGTACACAATGTATACAATTTATGTACAAGCGCTTTATTCATTTGTCAGATGAGACCAAAATAGAACTTTTTGGTCATAATTCCACTAAACGTGTTTGGAGGAAGAAGAATGATGAGTACCATCCCAAGAACACCATCCCTACTGTGAAGCATGGGGGTGGTAGCATCATGCTTTGGGGGTGTTTTTCTGCACATGGGACAGGGCGACTGCACTGTATTAAGGAGAGGATGACCGGGGCCATGTATTGCGCGATTTTGGGGAACAACCTCCTTACCTCAGTTAGAGCATTGAAGATGGGTCGAGGCTTGGTCTTCCAACATGACAATGACCCGAAGCACACAGCCAGGATAACCAAGGAGTGGCTCTGTAAGAAGCATATCAAGGTTCTGGCATGGCCTAGCCAGTCTCCAGACCTAAACCCAATAGAGAATCTTTGGAGGGAGCTCAAACTCTGTGTTTCTCAGCAACAGCCCAGAAACCTGACTGATCTAGAGAAGATCTGTGTGGAGGAGTGGGCCAAAATCCCTCCTGCAGTGTGTGCAAACATGGTGAAAAACTACAGGAAACGTTTGACCTCTGTAATTGCAAACAAAGGCTACTGTACCAAATATTAACATTGATTTTCTCAGGTGTTCAAATACTTATTTGCAGCTGTATCATACAAATAAATAGTTAAAAAATCATACATTGTGATTTCTGGATTTTTTTTTTTAGATTATGTCTCTCACAGTGGACATGCACCTACGATGACAATTTCAGACCCCTCCATGATTTCTAAGTGGGAGAACTTGCAAAATAGCAGGGTGTTCAAATACTTATTTTCCTCACTGTATATATACAGGTGCTGGTCATAAAATTAGAATATCTTCAAAAAGTTGATTTATTTCAAGAATTCAACTTAACAGGTGAAACTAATATATTATATAGACTCATTACATGCAAACTGAGATATTTCAAGCCTTTATTTGTAATAATTTTGATGATTATGGCTTACAGCTTATGAAACCACAAAATCAAAATCTCAGAAAATTAGAATATTACATGAAATCACACAGTAATTACACAATAATATCATGGTTATTGTACCAGGTTTTGGTTCTTTTTGGCAGTGTGGGCAGGTGCAAATCCTGCTGCAAAATGAAGTCAGCATGAAGTGCTCTGAAAATGTCCTGGTAGACGGCTGCGTTGACTCTGGATGTGATAAAGCACAGTGGACCAAAGTCCTCTCTTCTGATAAGAGCAAATTTTGCATCTTATTTGGAAACCAAGGTCCCAGAGTCTGGAGGAAGAATGGGGAGGCACACAATCCAAGATGCTTGAAGTCCAGTGTGAAGTTTCCACAGTCAGTGATGGTTTGGGGTGCCATGTCATCTGCTGGTGTTGGTCCACTGTGTTTTCTGAGGTCCAAGGTCAACACAGCCGTCTACCAGGAAGTTTTAGAGCACTTCATGCTTCTTGCTGCTGACCAACTTTATGGAGATGCAGATTTAATTTTCCAACAGGACTTGGCACCTGCACACAGTGCCAAAGCTACCAGTACCTGGTTTAAGGACCATGGTATCCCTGTTCTAAATTGGCCAGCAAACTCGCCTGACCTTAACCGTATAGCAAATCTATGGGGTATTGTGAAGAGGAAGATGCAATACGCCAGACCCAACAATGCAGAAGAGCTGAAGGCCACTATCAGAGCAACCTGGTCTCTCATAACACCTGAGCAGTGCCACAGACTGATCGACTCCATGCCACGCCGCATTGCTGCAGTAATTCAGGCAGAAGGAGCCCCAACTAAGTATTGAATGCTGTACATGCTCATACTTTTCATGTTCATACTTTCAGTTGGCCAGCATTTCTAAAACTCCTTTTTTTTTTTTGTATTGGTCTTAAGTAATATTCTAATTTTCTGAGATTTTGATTTCGTGGTTTCATAAGCTGTAAGCCATAATCATCAAAATTATAACAAATAAAGGCTTGAAATATCTCAGTTTGCATGTAATGAGTCTATATAATATATTAGTTTCACCTGTTAAGTTGAATTCTTGAAATAAATCAACTTTTTGAAGATATTCTAATTTTATGACCAGCACCTGTATATATATATATAATATTTTTTTTGATTCTTTAAAATAACTGGATCATATAAGCATATTGCTCATGAATGAGACTACACTTATTATGGCACAGTACAAGGTATTTTATCTCACATTCAAGCAAACTTAAATTAACATGAGATTAATATGATTTCTGTCAAATATGAAGTACATTGAAACACTGTCTAAAGAATTGGAATATTTATTAAAATACTTAGTAGTTTTATGTGTTATTTGAAAATGGAACCAATGACCTTGGCATTGCTATTGATATGCTCCACCAGCTACCGGTATCAACATTTGACTAACTTTCTTAATTTATAATAGTTATCAAGACAAAAAAAATATTTATACATGTTTATTTTGACTGAATGTGAGGAAAAAATATTATAAACATTAAGAAGACCCATGTTATGTGGTAAAACAAATAATACAATATAGATTTTGAAACATGCTGTAATGAAAGCTCACTATATAAATGAGAACTTAGTAATACTTTATATTAATATAATAATAATAATAATAATTAATAATATATATGATTAAATATATTAATATGAATAATACTAATATACTTTCTTATAAAGAAAAAATAGACAATACATTTCTGCCAAATTTCTGCATTGTTGGCATTTGAGAGATAAATTGATTAACTTCAAAGCTGAGCTGCAACAACAGTGCCCTCAACCAGACAGACTGGCTAAACCGACTGTCTGCTAGCTGTCTCACGTCACTGAGGTCACATAATTCTCATCACATAGAGCCTCTTTCACCTAGATATCATCATATCGAGACTGTGTCTGTTCCCAAAAAATTCCCAAACCCATTTAAGGGTAATAATTGAATTGATGTTCAACAAATAAAAACAGATACAGTATAATACAGATGAACAAATGATAAAGCTTGGGTTGCTGAATGTTTGATCACTTACTTCAAATGCACTTATTGTTAATGATTGCGAGGAAATCAGAACGGATACAATTGCAAGTAAAAGGCATTTATTGAGGTGGTCAGAAACGCACAACACAGATCGGGGAAAACAAACACTCAGATGATGATTGTGGCGCAGGGACTTTGATGGCGGATTAATGCGAGAATAAAACACGGGCTTGATCTTAGATACGTGAAAGGCGGGGTGAATTCTCCTGTACGCTGGAGGGAGTTTGAGTCGGACTGTCACCGGACTTATAATCTTGGTGACAGGGAATGGGCCGATAAATTTGGGAGCTAACTTGTTAGAAATGGAACGGAACGGAGCGGAATATTTCTGGTAGAAAGCCACACCTTTTGACCCACAACGTATACGGGAGGCCTTGACCGGTGCCGATCGGCCTTGGACTTCATGCACCCCCCCGTTTGGAGTAGAGTCTCACGGGCTCTAGTCCAAGTGCGGCGGCACCTCTGGACGAAAGCGTGAGCGGAGGGGACCGCGACTTCGGATTCCAGACTCGGAAAAATTGGTGGCTGGTAACCTAAACTACACTTAAACGGAGAGAGGCCCGTGGATGACACTGGTAACGAGTTATGGGCGTATTCCACCATAGAAAGTTGTTGGCTCCAGGACGAAGGATTCTTGGTTACCAAACATCACAACATTCTCTCAAGATCTTGGTTGGCCCGCTCAGACTGACCATTGCTCTGGGGGTGATAACCCGAAGACAGACTGACCGTAGCCCCCAATAATTTACAGAACTCCTGCCAAAATTTGGACACAAATTGGGAACCCCTGTCAGAGACCACGTCCGTCGGGAGGCCATGTAATCGAAAGACGTGATCAATGACCGTGACCGCTGTCTCCTTGGCTGAAGGTAATTTGGGCAAGGGAATGAAATGTGCCGCCTTCAAGAACCGGTCCACTACGGTTAAAACAACCGTCATGCCATTGGAGGGTGGGAGGGCAGTGGCAAAATCTAGCGCGATGTGGGACCAGGGTCTTGAAGGGACAGACAGCGGTCGAAGTAACCCATCCGGAGGTCGGTTAGACGTCTTACCAGTGGCACAGACTGAGCAAGCCAAAACAAAATCGTGAATATCGCGAGCCATTAACGGCCACCAGAATCGTTGCTTAACTAAATAGCTGGTGCGAGTCACTCCTGGATGACAAGCCACGTTGGAGCAATGACCCCATCGAATAACGTTGGACCGTAACGTAACATCATAGTTACGGCGGCAGCCGGCAACTCGTTCGGCAGGCGATAATTGATGAGAAAAAAATGCGCAGAGATGCATCTTGTCGTCTGAGGAAGCGTGCTGTGAAAGAACTGCTCCTACCCCCGCCTCTGACGCGTCGACCTCCACCACGAACTGACGTGTGGGATCAGGGGTAACAAGAATGGGGGCCGAAACAAAGCGGCTCTTGAGGTTGACGAACACTGCCTCAGCAGTGTTCGACCACCTGAACGTCGTTCGGGGGGAGGTCAAGGCAGTCAGAAGTGCGGCTAGTTGGCTAAAGTTGCGGATGAATCGCCGATAGAAATTGGCGAACCCCAGAAACCGCTGTAGGGCCTTACGGGAATCTGGGCTTGGCCAATCCACCACAGCCTTAACTTTGTCAGGATCCATGCGCACTCCCTCAGAAGAGATGATGTACCCTAGGAAGGGAACAGACTGTGCATGAAAAGCGCATTTCTCTGCCTTGACAAATTCGTCAAAGACTGTGCCGCCTGTCTCTTGAGCGGTAAGACGGGTCACCAGGCCCCCCCACCCTTACAACCTCTTGCTTGGCCATCACAGCCCTGGGATCACCTGCAGCTGGACATATGTGGTGAGATACAGGGAGTTCCTCATCACCAACTCTTCCTAGTGGTTGTCTATGACCTGCACTCGAAATGGCCCGAGCTCATTGTCACCGGCTCTGTGACCTCTCAGGTCATAATCAACTTTCTGGACTCTCTGTTCTCCCGCTGGGGCCTACTGACAATCGCCCGCAGCTGATCTCGGCTGAATTCACCTCATACCTCAAAAACAAGGGTATTTGCCACATCCACACGGCATACTATCATCCCCAAGCTAACGGTGGCGTCGAACGCTTCCACCAGTCGCTGAAAAACAGTCTCAGAGCACACCTGTTCCAGGGATGCACCTTCTCACAGGCCATCTGTCACACACTGCTGCACTACAGGGCCACCCAACACTCTACAACGGAGGTCTCTCCAGCTTTCCTCATGCTTGGCCGTGAGCTCCACCTTCCCCTCGACAGGCTCAGCCCAGCACTGCCTCAGGGACCACTACGAAGGGTCAGGGCTTCTGTTGAACGCCAGCAGAGGCGGATGAAGCAGAAATTCGATCTCTCAGCACACGCAAAGGTCCCTGACATACAGGCCGCAGATTGGGTCAGGGTTCGCAGGCCCCACGGAGACCACAAACTCGCTTCGTATTGATCTTCCCCTCTCCAAGTTAGTCATCAGCTGGGCCCAGCCACCTTCTTGCTCAGTGACGGCACGCGGTGGCATGCAAGCCGTCTCCGCAAAGTACCGGCCCTAGCACATACAACAGGTGTCACATCTCAAGCCACACTCTCAGCTTGGCAGGACAACCCAGCGATTCAGCCAACACCTCAGATAGCTCCTGCACAGGCTCCAGACATCCCTATCAACCTTCCAGCTGTGTGCTTGCCCATCACAGGCTGCCCAGCCTCATCCTCGTCTTTCACCGCGGCCTGTTCGCACTCGTTCTCGTCCGGGGCACTTACAGGACTTTGTGTCAACATTTCATGTTTGAAAACCCATAGGAGGGGGGAAAATGTTGTGTTCTCTCAATGGGGTTTAATAATGCATTGAGTTAGTGTTCAGTAATGCATAGAGTTTGATTGTGCTGAATCATTCTATTGTGCCTGACGAATGTATGCGTTCATTTACTTGGGTCTGAAAAAGACAGTGAGATGGAAGTAAAAGTTACGATAAGTTGATGCTACCCCCTGTGTCAGTGTGATCCTTACCAAACACAACACAGTGGACCACGTCTCTACAACGTTCTCCTTGGGATAAACTAGCGACGTCTTTTGAGGACGTGCCCACAATGTTTCTGGAACTTTACCAGACGTCCTCACAACGTTGTCATAAATATAAACATTATATAGGCCAAAACAACGTTTATATATACATGTATATATATATATATATATATATATATATATATATTATTAAGGAGGTTGAGTGTTCGTAACAACAAGAAATTTTAAATTATAAAAGTGCCACTTCACCTGGAGGAGTGGCATTTTGCACATATGAGCAGGTTGAAGAACTTAAAATTGAGTTTTAAAGTAATGAGATTTTTATTAAATTTAGCCTAATGTGTTAATTCTAGATGTTTATGTAAATGCGCTTGACTGTGTGCGTGTTGAACATTCGAGTAGCTTTCAAACCCTGGAACGGCGCAGCGTTGCCATGGAAACGGCGCAGCAAACACAACTGAGGCCCTGTCCCAATATCCGCACTTCCGCCCTTGTGCCCCTCAATGCGCGTTCTCGCTAAGGGGTGCAAGACCGTAGGGTGTCCCGATCCTCTAATGGTGTTATCCAGGGGTGATCATCAGCGCACTTAATGCACCCCTTTCGCAAGTGCGCATCAGAGCTCACTTTGCTATAGGCTATTACCCAGAATCCTTGTAGTGTCGTGACGTTTCGAACAGCTAACCAATGGGGGAGCAAAACGGTTGCGTCGGACGCCGGGAAAACTCAGAAGAAAAAGGAAGCCGTGTGGTGATCTGTTCTCGCGATAACCTGTAGCTAACGTGAGCTGTTTTAGTGTTATTATGTGGTAGTTTTATGTAGAATGCTAACATTATATAGGCCTCACTAGCTATGGTGTGTTATGCAGGAAATACAGTTGTGAATTACAAATCTTGGAGATCAAAATGTGAAGATACATAAGCAGATTTTTTTTTTCAACTATCCCTGAGGTACAATTAATGCAAATTTAAAGAATCACATAACAAGACAATTTTGCTGTGGTTGAAGCAAAATGCTAATATATAGCATAGCATTTTTCTTATAAGTAAAATTTTAACCAACACTATATTTCTCATTTGAGTTTTTCTTTAGAAATTATTTATTGAGGATCCATATAAAAAAAATGTGTAAAACGTTTCGTTACCATGAGTCACCAAGGCAATCTCACAGTAATTACTGATATTCAGAGCTGTCAGATTCAATTTGATGAGAAGTTTTAGAGTTTTGTTATTTATCCTTTCTTGTTTGCATTAAACAAAGAAAATTAGGCCTGGCTACTATGACACTACAAATGATTCTAATGAGTCGGTTCATTTTAGTGAATCAATCACAACTAACTAATCAAGGCTGCCTTTCCCAGAAGCATCATAAGCCTAAGTTGATAGATCATTGGTGGCAATTGTTCTACGATCAATTTAGGCTTACAATGCTTTTGGGAAAGGCAGTCCAGTGTAGTTACTGACTGGTTGTTCTTTTAACAATGTATAGTCAAAGATGCACTTTTTTATGTGTGTGTGTGTGCTTTTTTTTAGCATTGTTGTTTAATATTGGATTGCATTTATGTTGCCTCTAAAAAGACTGAAGTCACTAAAAAGTCTGTAAACACAGATGCTTTAAAAAAAGAAAATTAATATTCTTCTTCAAGTAGGCTAAAGTAAATTTCACTTTTTTCAACTCAAACATATTTCAAGCTTAACCCAAATTCTGTAGAGTACGTTTATGCATTGTCATATAATTATTATTGTGTATATATCTAAAAAGCTTTTCTGTATTAAATATGTTTGATTTCATAAATGTATTGCTTTTACAATTTTTTTCCTCCTGAACAAAGTCCACATGATGTAGGTTCTCAAGTATGTGGGTTTTCCTCATACTGCCTATTACACACTTAAAGTATATTCTGTATATTATATATTGCAATCTATTTATTGAAATGTGGCATGAATCAATGCAGAGGATGGCATAAATTATTTTGATTTAAGCACACTTTTGTCAGTTACTTCTTAATCTAAGGATTTCAAACAGCCGTTCAAACAGTTTAGATGACTTAAAATATATTCTTCAGTTTAAAATATTTCTTGTTGTTGTTTGTTTTTTTAAGCCTAAGTTGAAGGAACACCTCAGGCCAGGGGCGTTTCCTCCGAGGAAGCAAGGGAGGCAGTGTCTCCTCAAAAAAACTGGTTGAGAAATAATCCATATTACAAAAAATAAATAAAACAACACTAATATTACAAAATGTGACATTAAAACATGTATAAATCACTTGTTTTTATAAAATAACACTGCCCAACAGCGACACCCGCCGGTAAAGTTACAGTATACTCTTAAATCAAACTTGAAATGGCCTGAAAACTTGTTGACTATGGGGATTTTTAGCTTGGAGAAATTAAAGGTACTGCAGTAAAACAACTATTTAATTTATTTGTGTTTTCTGTAAACACAGACGCTTTAATTTTTTTTTAATATTCTTCTTCTATTAAGTAAATATTCGAAAGTGCACTTAGCGGCGTAAGTGCGCAAGGGCCCGAAGCTGTGAAGAGCAGAATTGGGACAGTTTTGCACACGTCACTATCTACGTCACTTCTGTTGTGATCAGGAGAGCAAACATGGCTATACAAGTCAAGAAATAAAGTAATTTAAACGATTCACAGTCAAACATAGGCTAAGTCAGCAGGCTACAACCAGGGTTCTAAATTAACTTTTTTGATCACCAGCCAATGTGGCTGGTAACTTTCTAAAGTTACCAGCCAATCAGAATATCCACTAGCCAAATTTTTTTTTTTTTTTTTTTTTTTTTTTTTTTTTTTTGAGTAGGCTACATGTAGCCTGACTACGTCAGACTTCGTACTTCCGCTCAATTTCATTTCGCTTCTGTACTTAGTCTGAGACAGCTTCAGAGCTTTCTGTTTGCCACCGGTCTGGAAACAGCCGGGCCAATCAACGAACAGAGGGCGGGCTGAGAGCCGTGACGTACACGCTGATTGTACCGTGGATGCGTAGATTTACTTAACTTAACCTGCAAAAGTCGTTCACAGCCATGTTCACTCCGGTATTTCGCTCGATGGTTTTGTTTTCGCATCATACATGTGTTTACAGTGAAAGTTAAATGCGGCCGAGCATGCGCATAACACACGCCATAACCAAACGTTATGTGATTGGCTTACGGGTAACCAATGATTTTAAACTTCAGACAAGCGCCCCCTAGCAAGAGAGAAAACACTTCTCTGTTATGCCATTCCAGACTCTGTCTACGAAGCAAAGAGAAGTAGCAGAGTCTGGTATTACCAGGCTAGGCTACATGTGGCAATCCTGACAATACATGATGACATTATTGTGATCAAACACTAGCCATTCACGACCCGTCAGCCATTTGGCATTTTCTTTTCTTAGTTTCTCTGTCGATACCCTCCTCATCCCCTGCCTCGTTCCTCTTCTCGCCCCCAGAAGTCTGTCCCAAGTACCACTGCCGCATTTCGTTTAATACTTTACTAGCCAACTCCGTTTGTCTTATTTCTTGTGTTTTCTGTGTCCATTCGTTTCCATGGTTTCTCGCAAACTTTAGGCTAAAGAAAACTCAGAAAAAAGTTTCTGTAATTAACAGAAGAAAGACAATATAAGTTGCACTGTAGTTTCCACAAGTGTAATGGCTGCCGACATTAACAGACGATTTTGCAAAAAATAAAAAAATAAAACCAAAAATGTTCCGTCTCGCCTCCGTGTTCGGCGATCAGGTTTCATTCTCTCGCAGCTAGTAACGTCACGAGCGTGTCTTTTCCGCGCCGTTCTCTTCCGTGTGTGTGTGTGTGTGTCGGCGCGCTGCGCTCTCTGCTCAATGTTCTGCTCTGTCGTTAACGGCCCAAATGCTCGAATCATGTACCGATCGGCGATCACGCACTTGAAAAGCGTGAAATTTAGAGGTGGATAAACACACTTAGGAGGTGGGTTAACGCTATTTCCGAATTTTGGGAGGTGCGTAAACGGCGTTTACGTGCGTTTAGCCTCCACTACATCCCTGCATGTAGCGCCTCATGCATCACCGGCCAAACTGGCTAGTAAGTTTTTATTAAGACCCGCCAAAATGAATTTTAACCCGCATTTGGCGGGTTGGCGGGTGTTAATTTAGAACCCTGGCTACAACGTTAAAGATAAATAGCCTAAATAATTTATAGAAAGTTATGAAACTAAACTTTGCCTTCAGCCAAACGATTTGCCAGGGAACAAATGATAGATTAATGAGATCAAAGATCGTCCGTTAGATATAAACAAGACGAATTATATCTCATGTTAACCACTAGACTAAAGACATCAGCCAGCGTCAGAAGCACGTCAGAAGCACTAGCCGAGGTACGAGCACTAGCCGAGGTAAGGCTGTTCCAGGCGGGATACATGAGCGCTGAACGCCCGGTGATCCCTTGGATCTCACAACTCCGAAAACGTCAGATCAAAATTTTAAATAGGCGCTATCTGTATAAACAAACAACATATTTGAGATTGAAACAACTACATTCTCGACTGAAAAACTCTTAAAACTACATTTCGTGACAAAATAACAGCAGTATTTTTAAATTTCGCGGCCTTTCTCTGCTATTGAAGCAACTTGAGATTTTAAATATTAGCTATAGAATATAAACAATGTACATATACAATATAATTTAATCTTACCTTGCATATAGCAGCGGGATTTAGCATTCTACATAAAACTACCACATAATAACACTAAAACAGCTCACGTTAGCTACAGGTTATCGCGAGAACAGATCACCACACGGCTTCCTTTTTCTTCTGAGTTTTCCCGGCGTCCGACGCAACCGTTTTGCTCCCCCATTGGTTAGCTGTTCGAAACGTCACGACACTACAAGGATTCTGGGTAATAGCCTATAGCAAAGTGAGCTCTGATGCGCACTTGCGAAAGGGGTGCATTAAGTGCGCTGATGATCACCCCTGGATAACACCATTAGAGGATCGGGACACCCTACGGTCTTGCACCCCTTAGCGAGAACGCGCATTGAGGGGCACAAGGGCGGAAGTGCGGATATTGGGACAGGGCCTCAGTTGTGTTTGCTGCGCCGTTTCCATGGCAAGGGTTTCCGTTCCAGGGTTTGAAAGCTACTCGAATGTTCAACACGCACACAGTCAAGCGCATTTACATAAACATCTAGAATTAACACATTAGGCTAAATTTAATAAAAATCTCATTACTTTAAAACTCAATTTTAAGTTCTTCGACCTGCTCATATGTGCAAAATGCCACTCCTCCAGGTGAAGTGGCACTTTTATAATTTAAAATTTCTTGTTGTTACGAACACTCAACCTCCTTAATAATATATATATATATATATATATATATATATATATATATATATATATATATATATATATATATATATACATGTATATATAAACGTTGTTTTGGCCTATATAATGTTTATATTTATGACAACATTGTGAGGACGTCTGGTAAAGTTCCAGAAACGTTGTGGGCACGTCCTCAAAAGACGTCGCTAGTTTATCCCAAGGAGAACATTGTAGAGACGTGGTCCACTGTGTTGTGTTTGGTAAGGATCACACTGACACAGGGAGTAGCATCAACTTATCGTAACTTTTACTTCCATCTCACTGTCTTTTTCAGACCCAAGTAAATGAACGCATACATTCGTCAGGCACAATAGAATGATTCAGCACAATCAAACTCTATGCATTACTGAACACTAACTCAATGCATTATTAAACCCCATTGAGAGAACACAACATTTCCCCCCCTCCTATGGGTTTTTGAAACATGAAATGTTGACACAAAGTCCTGTAAGTGCCCCGGACGAGAACGAGTGCGAACAGGCCGCGGTGAAAGACGAGGATGAGGCTGGGCAGCCTGTAATGGGCAAGCACACAGCTGGAAGGTTGATAGGGATGTCTGGAGCCTGTGCAGGAGCTATCTGAGGTGTTGGCTGAATCGCTGGGTTGTCCTGCCAAGCTGAGAGTGTGGCTTGAGATGTGACACCTGTTGTATGTGCTAGGGCCGGTACTTTGCGGAGACGGCTTGCATGCCACCGCGTGCCGTCACTGAGCAAGAAGGTGGCTGGGCCCAGCTGATGACTAACTTGGAGAGGGGAAGATCAATACGAAGCGAGTTTGTGGTCTCCGTGGGGCCTGCGAACCCTGACCCAATCTGCCTTTTGCGTGTGCTGAGAGATCGAATTTCTGCTTCATCCGCCTCTGCTGGCGTTCAACAGAGGCCCTGACCCTTGGTAGTGGTCCCTGAGGCAGTGCTGGGCTGAGCCTGTCGAGGGGAAGGTGGAGCTCACGGCCAAGCATGAGGAAAGCTGGAGAGACCTCCGTTGTAGAGTGTTGGGTGGCCCTGTAGTGCAGCAGTGTGTGACAGATGGCCTGTGAGAAGGTGCATCCCTGGAACAGGTGTGCTCTGAGACTGTTTTTCAGCGATTGGTGGAAGCGTTCGACGCCACCGTTAGCTTGGGGATGATAGTATGCCATGCGGATGTGGCGAATACCCTTGTTTTTGAGGTATGAGGTAAATTCAGCCGAGATCAGCTGCGGGCCATTGTCAGTAGTGATAGTATTTGGGAGGCCCCAGCGGCAGAACAGAGAGTCCAGAAAGTTGATTATGACCTGAGAGGTCACAGAGCCGGTGGCAATGAGCTCGGGCCATTTCGAGTGCAGGTCATAGACAACCACTAGGAAGAGTTGGTGATGAGGAACTCCCTGTATCTCACCACATATGTCCAGCTGCAGGTGATCCCAGGGCTGTGATGGCCAAGCAAGAGGTTGTAAGGGTGGGGGGGCCTGGTGACCCGTCTTACCGCTCAAGAGACAGGCGGCACAGTCTTTCACCAGGGCCTCAATGTCTTTATCTATCCCTGGCCACCAAACCCGGTCTCTGCAGCGCTGTTTCAACTTCACAATACCCAGGTGGCCCTCATGAGCCATTACCAAGACACGTGCATGTAGGGTTCTGGGGATGACTGTGCAGAGGCCGCGTGCCACACAGGTGTCGTTCCAGCAGGACAGCTCCTGCTTTATTCTTGTAAATGCTGCCAGCCCCTCCGATATCTCCTGAGGCCAGTCATTCAGAATATAGACACGGAGCTGAGAAAGAATCGGGTCCTGCGTCCTTCAGTTCTTGTAACGATACGACGGCCTGGAGGGGTGTGTGTAACATCTGGACAATGTCCCGTTCCACCTGGTCCGTGTCGGTGTGTGTGTGTATGGCAGGGTGGGGTGGAGTAGCGCGGGACAGTAGATCAGCCACAACGTTGTCCCTGCCAGGGGTGAACTTCAGGTCAAAGTTATACTGGCGAAGACGGTCGGACCAGCGGTGTAGCCGCAGTGGTCTGTGGCCTGTCCCAGACATAGAAAGCAGTGCAGTCAGGGCCTGGTGATCTGTCCTCAGGGTGAAGGAGCGACCATAGAGATACAAGTGCCACCTCTCGCAGGCCTAGATGCAGGCTAATGCTTCATGTTCCCCCACCGAGTACCGCTGCTCCGTCTGATTGAGGGCCCGCGACGCAAAGGCGATGGGCTTCTCCACGCCCCGCTGAGTCTGTGACAATACTGCTCCTATGGCTGTAGTCGACGCATCGCAGGTCACCAAGGTGGGGCTAGAGATATCGAAATGAGCCAACACTGGAGCTGTGGTTAGCTGCACCTTGAGTGCCCGCACCGCCTCAGAGAATGCCATGACCATATCCAAGGCTCATCCTTACGCAGCAGATGCCGTAGTGGGGCAGTGGTAGCAGAAAGATGAGTAACTTCAGATAGTAGCCTGTCATGCCCAAGAAGGAGGCGACCTGTGCAGCCGAGCTGGGTTCGGGAATTGCCAGTAGAGCGTCTACATTTGACTGAAGTGGTGTGACGCCATCCGCCGACAGTCGGAAACCCACATACTCAATGGTCGGTGCAGAGAAAACACATTTTTCAGCATTGATGCCTAGTTTGTGTTCAGTTAAGGCTGCAGAGGCGTTCATCATGACTCGCAGGAGAAGGCCCATGGATAACCACATCATGCAGGTAAATGGCCACCCCCGGTATACCAGCCAACACCGACACCATGATTTTTTTAAAGCAGCTGGGGGCGGAGCTAAGTCCAAACGCCATGCGCGTATAACGAAACACACCTGCATGGGTCACAAAGGCAGTGAGGTTTCTGCTGCTGGGGTGGAGAGGCACTTGTAGGTAGCCCTGTCTGAGATCCAGTTTAGAGAACACGGTTGAGCCATGGAACTGAGCAGTGAGCTCTTCAGAGGTAGGCAGTGGGAACATGTCGGGGATCACTGCCTTATTCACTGCTCGCAGGTCGACACACACCCGTAGGGCCCCTGATTTCTTCTGAGCTACCACCAGGTTTGAAACCCAGGGCGATGCATCCACTGGTTCGATAATAGTCAAGTCAAGTCAAGTATGTTTGTATAGCGCTTTTCACAATACAGATTGTATCAAAGCAGCTTCACAGTATTAAATTAAAATAATACAACAAGGTTTGTTTCTAGTGGAATTTATTGATTGATAAAATAAAATTAAATATCCCCAAAATATCCCCAACTGAGCAAGCCAAAGGCAACATAATACCAGCGTCCAGCAGCTGCTTAAGTTCAGCTGAGACACCATCACAGAAAGCCAGAGGAATGCGGCGAAGTGGTTGAATGCCTGGTTTAACGGCGGGGTTCAGGAGAGGTTGGTGGGCAAAAGCAGTGAGGCAACCCAAGCCTTCAAACAGGGACGGCCATTTTTGCTGCCAAGGCGTGGAGACTGTCAAGATCGCAGCTCCCTTTGTGTCCACTAGGGAGAATCCCAGAGCAGAGAACAAATCCAGACCCATTAGATTGACCCTGCAATGGGCAACATGGAAGGTAAAGCTGGGTACCAATTTGTTGCCATACCCAACAGTTACTTGCAGGGAACCCACCAGGTCAATCTTTGAGTCGCCATAGCCACAGAGTGAAGCAGAGGGTGGCGAAAGTGGCAGCGCTCTGAAAAAAAATCTGTATGTGTGCATGTTCAAGAGAGACACACTGGCACCAGTGTCCAAAAGCAGTGGGATACACACATCATTTAGGCGCACTGAGCACGCTTTAAATGAGACTGGTCCAGAGTAGGACATTGTGAATTATAGTGAATTATTATAGAACTCAATGCATTATTAAACCCCATTGAGAGAACACAACACACTGGTCACCAGATAACTTTATAAAATCTTTGATGAATTAAGTAAATGTTCCATATAATATCCAAATGGCATATATCACTAGAATAATACTTGTAATGCAATTTTCTTAAAAGTTATCTGGTGGCCAGTGGACCACATCTCTACAATGTTCTCCATGGGATAAACTGCGACGTCTTTTGAGGATGTGCCCACAACGTTTCTGGAACGTTAGCCAAGATTATAAAAAATGGAACTTTACCACGACGTCCTCACAACGTTGTCATAAAGTAATGTCACGCTGACCAAATGACGACTAACTGACAACGTTGTCACAACATACTGTGTTAGCTGTGAAATGAAGATGTACATACATCTTCATTTCTGTGTCTGTGGACCTTTACCTAGACTAACTCAACCCGAGCTGCTGAGTCCATAGCCATTTTCAAGAAACGACGAATATTTTTCGCCAACACTTGATCCATTAATACTAACACTTTCTTTTCTCTTCTCTTCTACTCTATATCCATTTAAAAATAAATAAATAAATAAATAAACAATTACATATGCATTAGACTAAACTGGGAAGGGTCACTCACAGCACTTACATATTGTATTGTTAGTAGTTTAACTGCTTCTATTGCTCTCCTCATTTGTAAGTCGCTTTGGATAAAAGCGTCTGCTAAATGATTAAATGTAAATGTAGTTATTATTTTGCAATACATGTAAAAATTTGTGAAAACATGAACTTGATTAAATCTATACTTTAACAAATAGAACATTACATATTTTGAAAATACAAAATATTACAGTCGTAAGCGAGATGTTTTCACACAATAAATAATGATTAATGTTTAGTTCATACCTGGTTTAGATTATCATAGTATTAAATATGTAATATTCATATTTATATTTTTATTAGTGCTGTCAATCAATTAAAAAAAATAACTAATTAATCACACATTTTCTGTAATTAACTGCCATTAATCACTCCTAACATTAAAGTGTTTAATATATTTTTATAGTGTAATAATTTCCATTTAATCTCCAAATTAATGTAGAAACAATGTAGATAGACATTTGGCTATACATAGTTCCCACAGGCCAATTAATGTCACGTGACCTCCCCGGAGATGCCATCTTTGATGGCATAAGCTGCTGTGTTTACAAAGTTTTACAAGCAAATTTCGAATATTTCTTTCTGTTTATAATGTTACGAAAATCATTAAGAGACAAAGTGACAGAGATTATAAAGAGACTCTATTAACACAAGACAGAGAGAGGTACAATGCAAAAATTTCAGTCATAAATGGTGTGGATCCGTATGCGCTAACGAAGGAAGCACTGAGCACTGATTATGCAGCTTTGCCTCAGATACAGTATTATCATGTGTACCATTATCTGGTATTGGCTAGGAGTTTTTACACATGTGAGCAATTCCGAGCCTGGAAATCACTGGAGGCGTACAATCAGTTTGCCGAGGGTTGGGTTGGTGACGTTTGCTCAAGTGCAATCAATGGAAAAGTAGTCATCATAGCGAAGGTATGTAGCATGATGCTAGACTATCTGTCTATTAAAAAGTCATAGCCTGCACAACTTAATTCCTATGTTCCCCTTAAAACAGTCATCGGTGCTTTCTGTAATATGCATGTACTTATTTGTACACTGAAGAATAGGGGTGGAACGGTACATGTATTCGTATTGAACCGAAACGGTACGGGCGTCACGGTTCGGTGCATGAATATACACGGTATAAAAATAAATAAAACTCGCGTGCAAATTAATTAATGTAATGTGGAACTACTTTATACGCGGGTTCTTTAGGGACATAATCTGAGATTGCAATGCTGGAATGTGTGTGTGTGTGTGTGTGTGTGTGTGTGTGTGTGTGTGTGTGTGTGTGTGTGAGTGAGAGAGAGGCGCGGGCACGATCGAACAGTGGAAACAATGTTGTTTTTGTATGTTTTTAATACCCCGTCATTTTGTTCATGGGCAATTCTTAGACTATGGGCACTTTCATGTCCTTTGATCATATTTTATAAAAAACATTTAATTTTGAAAAATTCCCACTTTCATAGTTAAATTTACAATGAAAGTACTTTAGGAACTTTTTACCGGTAGTCTATGATGATTTTTTCACCTTTTTAAACATCATTATACATGCAAATATTGCTGTTTTGTGCTTGTCCCACACCCAGACTTCTGATCTTCAATAATGAAAAAGAAGTGTAAAAAAAATATTTATCTATTTTTTTTAATATGACTGAATAAAGTATCAGTAAAAGAATCAAAACATAATTGAGGTATTTAAGGTCAGACAACTATTAATGTGATTTTATATACAAAATGTAGTTGTCCCACAGTATTGCCGTAATTTCCACCACAATGCTGTAATGTCCCTTTATAAAGTTGTTTTTGAAAGATTGTTTGGGTAGTTACTATGGAGATGAACAATGACATCACAGCACATGTCTGACATGGAGGAGATTTTAAATTTCTTCAGCAACTTGGAGAAGAAAACTCAAGGTAAATATTGCTTGAAATGAAAATATTTTTATTGTATGTCATTTCCAAACATGGCGTAACATCAAATGAGTTTGTAAATAAATTGATTTTTTAACACAAATAGATGTATTTTGTATGCATGCAATGCTAACTACCAATTCATAGCTAATCTGTAATACTAGCTTGGATTTTTTTACAAAATACTGTAGGATTGTCATTTCCACCATCGTCATTTCCACCACATTACCTTCTTGGGTGGAAATGACAAAGGTGAGGTGGAAATTACATTTATGCTTACAAGGTGCAATTCATAGATTGAGTGGCTACATATGGATATTTTATTATTATTAGATGATAATTTTTATCTTTTTAATAAAGTTTTATTACAATTAGAATGTTACAATTTTACAATTACAATTTATGCGTAACTTACATTTTTCATGTGACTATTTGTGGTTAAAGTTGTTTACAGTAAGACTGTAACTGTTCATCTGGTTATGGAACCAAACAGACTAATGACTAATGATTTGTTAAACGGGTTTCAAATAAATGTTTTCTGTTTTTCTACACGGATGTCCATTCATTGTCATTGCCACAACACCCAGTCATTTCCAACACCTCATAACTTTTAAAAAAATATGTACAAAATTCTAATCACTCATTAAAAATGTCTACATAGTTTATGGGATAATGTTCCACTTAATGTAATAACACAAGTAGTTATTTTTCTGAAATGTATCTAACCAATGCAATATTATATTTCAGGTTGTGGTGGATGTAAGCTTTGTGTTTGGGCCTCATGACAATTAATTTACTTAATCCACAAATCTATGGTAATTGCAATATAGGTATAAATTGGTAAAACTATGTGTGAAAGTGGTCTTACACTGTTAAGAAATTATGTATATCATAATAATTTTAAATAATAATCAAATATTTACATGTGATGGAAATTACATTTTTTCAGTGCGGATCGGAAAATATGTCAAAAAACACCAATTTGTCTTATAAGTGTGTTCTCTTATGGATCATTAAACTAGACTAGTTATATTTAACTGTTAGATTGTGACAATTTTGATTTGAACACTTTTTTTTCCCTCAAGTTCACAAGGCCAAAAGTGCCTGTAGTTGAAGAACCAAATAGGACATCATTCAAACTGCAAAGTGTTAACTTTAATATATATTTAATATATATATAAAACTTAATATATAAATAAAAATAATATATAAAACTTTAATATTAATTCTTGCGTGTTTTGAGGGAGTTTCTTTCTTGTTTATCCTCGCCAGCCATAACCTCCGTTGTTGTTCTGACAAAAGCTTAGTTTTCTCACATTCATGAAGTCTAATGACGGGTATACTGTAAAATCCAAATTTAACTGAACCTCCGGCACGATTTGAACATCCATTGACCCAGCAGGAGATGACCATTTTCACTTTTTATCACGAAATTAACTCGTTTCAGCTTCTTCTTCTTCTAATGTTCTGCCCACAGCATGCCCACAGAAATGGCGCCGGATCGGCAAATGCCCGTATGTTGTGAAGTCATGTAGGAACTATGTATAGACGGTTTCATCGGACGCACGCGCGTTGCCAGGGTTACGCGCTGGCCCGAAGTTAACTTCCGGTCTGTGTTTGTTTATCGGTAACATGGCGCCGACTCCAAACTCAGTTAAAATTAAGGTGATGAGTAGACTGAAGTTGGGCTCAGGTTGCTGTGCTGTGGGATGCAACCGGACCTCTGGAACAAATACCTTATCGAAAATAAAAATGTTTCGGTTTCCTAAAAGCGAAGGGAGACGGCGAGCATGGATCACCGCTGTGCGAAGAGAGGCTTGGCAGCCAGGCAAGAATTCAAGGATCTGTAGCACTCACTTCGTTACAGGTAACAAGCTCATGATAAGCAACAGATAATAGCTAGATGACCAGTAACAAGCCTGCAATAGTTATGTGTTTAACTAAATTGATTACTACACACGTAGCTAACATTGTATACATTAATTTTACACAGTAACGTTAGCTCAGTGTTGTAGTTGATACGCTTTAGCTATGATTTAAACTAGCGTTAACTAGTTGATACATCTATCAAACATAAAAGCCACAATGTTTTTCCATCAATGCTATACAAATAACCTACATTATTTAACTAACAGTCGCCTTTGGCTTGTTCCCTGGGGACATAACAAATACAATAATGCATAGCTCTTCTAATGAAGCTTTAAATGAAGTACTAAATATGGACTTTTACTACATTTTCACTGACGAATTTACTACATTATCACTGATATATTTTATCTGTAAAGCTGCTTTAAAACAATGTGCATTGTGAAATAAATTTGACTTTGACCTAATTTCATTGTACTAGTAGGCTACTAATATTTTTTTAATCAATAAGTTTTAATCAATATCATAGAAATGCACATGAAACCAGAAATGTTATGGATTATGCAAAGCATGTATGTATGATGCTTAGCAAGGTGCAATACTGTCAACACAAACTGTTTCTGTCTTTATTTTAGGTGCGCCATCAGTGGACCCATGCCATCCAGATTATGTTCCATCAATTGTCGCTCATAAAAACACCATTGATGGTTCACAGAAGTTGGAGCGATACCAGAGGAGACAGAGGAGACCATCTGTGGTTGAGTCTATTGATTCACCTTCCTTAGAGGTCACCCATGCTGACCCTGAAGAAGGATGCACTGCTGTGGGTACAGATCTGTCAATGGCAGACATTGACCAGCTACAAAATGAAAACATTGAATTAAAAAGAAAAATGGCTTTACTGGAGAAGAAACTGGAATCTCAAGAAAAACGACTACAAGATCATATGTTTGGCAGTCCGTCCGATTTTATTTTAAATGATGACAAGTACACTCATTTTTCACTGGTCTACCATCTGCTTCTGTGTTTTTCACCCTCCTCACTTACCTGACAACAATATGGAACGCATCATCAACCATACTTACCCTTCCCGAGCAGTTTCTTGTGGTCCTGATGAAGCTTCGTCTAGGCTTAACTCATCAAGACCTCACTTTTCGCTTCAGAGTGAGTTGTGGAACTGTCTCAAACATCTTTCATGAATGGCTCGATGTGATGGCTAAAGAGTTACAATGCCTTGTCCGGTGGCCATCCAGGAAAGATATCAGAAGAAATCTCCCCACCCTCTTCAAGACTACAGACTGTACTGAAGTGTTCATTGAGAGGCCAACTAGTTTGCAAACACGGGCAGTCACATACTCCCACTACAAATCACATAATACTGTGAAGTTCCTTGTTGGTATTAGTCCAACAGGAGCTATTACATTTTTATCAAAAGTCTGGGGTGGTCGTGCTAGTGACAAGGTTATAACAAAAAATTCAGGGTTACTTGACCTTCTTGAACAAGGAGACCATGTAATGGCTGATCGAGGCTTCAATTTTCCCGAATATTTTGCCACCAAATGTGTTCGTCTTCATGTACCAGCATCTACAAAGGGAAGAAAACAATTGACAGGATTAGAGGTGACACACTCTAGAAAAATGTCCCGAGTGAGAATCCACGTGGAAAGGGCCATAGGAAAACTGAAGTCATCCAGAATTCTGCGGAACACCCTGCCAGTCAGTATGGTCAAACGGCGAAATGATAACAGTCTTTGCACAATAGATAAAATATTAATTGTTTGTGCAGCACTTTCAAATCTGGGGAAACCACTTGTACCAAAATAAAGCAGGACTTAACCACAACTTAAAGGGATAGTTCACCTAAAAACCCTCATGTCGTTCCAAACCTGCAAGACCTTTGTTCATCTTCGGAACACAAATTAAGCTATTTTTAATTACTTAGGCTGTCAGTGGAGGGACAGAAAGCTCTCGGATTTCAGCAAAAATATCTTCATTTGTGTTCTGAAGATGAACGAAAGTCTTACAGGTTTGGAACGAAATGAGGGAGAGAAATGAATGACAGAATTTTCATTTTTGGGTGAACTATCCCTTTAATTTGATACTTTTACCTACGGGATTACTTTTTTATTATTATTAAATATATTAAAATACCAAACACATGCATTATGATATTTGTTGTGTTGCACTTCTATCACAATGTTTCACATGGATTGTAATTATAAAATTAAATGATATATTCAGTAATGAACACCAACAACTATTGATTAACTGATTTATTGACTGATGAATAAAGTACTGTAGACTACGATTTCCGTTTTTAATGTATTTATGTATTTGATGTAAAAAGTGAAAAAGCTTGGTGCTCAAAAAGGCAGGAACAACCTATGCTTTAAGAAAAAAAACTCTTTTTCTTGTAAAACTGATTTCATATCAGCACTATTGAGCTGCTTTTGAGACAATTTTCATGTAGCTGTCACTCAACTGCAGTCTTCCCTCTAAAAATGCATCCACAACTTTTGGCAGCATGTGTTTAAAGTAAAAGCTACGTGGCCTTTGCATATATGTGGAGACAAAACCATTGTCATAAGGCACATCAAGTTCCAGGTGCTGTACTGGGGTCCAAATAACAAGACAGGATGTTTTCAGCCCGAGACAGTGCATCCCTAACTGTATCTGCCTGTAGTAACCTCTGGGGCCTTTTGGGTTCACAATGTACTGCCCGCCCTCCACTCTGATGTCTTGGTTTGTGGCACTGAGTGCATCATTAAGGGATGTGCAAGCACTGAGTGTGATAGGACATTTAATTTCTAGCAGCTTGTCATCAATGATACCATCAGGGCTTGCTGCCAGCCATGGGTCTCCTGCACACACCACCAACCCATTGTCCATCACTATGCAGCCCCTCTCCCTAATCTGCTCCTTAGCAAGTCCCTCGCTTTCCTTCCCATACCTTGTGGCCACATTCCCCTGGAACTTTGGGTAGAGGTGCTCAGTGATAAACTTAGCCGGGTCAGTTGTCTCACGCTGAGGCACCTTGCTGGCTGTGCTTGCTGTTATGGGTTAGCTTGCGTGCATCATGCCAGAGTGGCTCTATGCTCTGTTTTCTAGTGTTTCTCTCTAGTTCCACCACTTGATCTGGGTTCAGTTTAATGAAGGCCTCATAAAATGTTGTGCACTTTGGACAGCTCAGAGCACTACCATGCTCACTGTGGGGCTGAGCTAATCTGCTGAACACGTTGAGTTCCTCTCCCTGAGAATCCTGCTCTCCGGTGAAATCCTGACTACCTGACTCAGAGGCTGTGTCTGTCTCACTGCTGTCACACATGACGGAAAAGAGAGCACAGCCTGGCACAACTTCCTAAAATAAATGGTGAAAAGACCTTACCTACACTGCCATTATTTATATATATATATATATATATATATATATATATATATATATACACTCACCTAAAGGATTATTAGGAACACCATACTAATACTGTGTTTGACCCCCTTTCGCCTTCAGAACTGCCTTAATTCTACGTGGCATTGATTCAACAAGGTGCTGAAAGCATTCTTTAGAAATGTTGGCCCATATTAATAGGATAGCATCTTGCAGTTGATGGAGATTTGTGGGATGCACATCCAGGGCACGAAGCTCCCGTTCCACCACATCCCAAAGATGCTCTATTGGGTTGAGATCTGGTGAATGTGGGGGCCATTTTAGTACAGTAAACTCATTGTCATGTTCAAGAAACCAATTTGAAATGATTCGAGCTTTGTGACATGGTGCATTATCCTGCTGGAAGTAGCCATCAGAGGATGGGTACATGGTGGTCATAAAGGGATGGACATGGTCAGAAACAATGCTCAGGTAGGCCGTGGCATTTAAACGATGCCCAATTGACACTAAGGGGCCTATAGTGTGCCAAGAAAACATCCCCCACACCATTACACCACCACCACCAGCCTGCACAGTGGTAACAAGGCATGGTGGATGCATGTTCTCATTCTGTTTACGCCAAATTCTGACTCTACCATCTGAATGTCTCAACAGAAATCGAGACTCATCAGACCAGGCAACATTTTTCCAGTCTTCAACTGTCCAATTTTGGTGAGCTCGTGCAAATTGTAGCCTCTTTTTCCTATTTGTAGTGGAGATGAGTGGTACCCGGTGGGGTCTTCTGCTGTTGTAGCCCATCCGCCTCAAGGTTTTGCGTGTTGTGGCTTCACAAATGCTTTGCTGCATACCTGGGTTGTAACGAGTGGTTATTTCAGTCAAAGTTACTCTTCTATAAGCTTGAATCAGTCGGCCCATTCTCCTCTGACCTCTAGCATCAACAAGGCATTTTCGCCCACAGGACTGCCGCATACTGGATGTTTTTCCCTTTTCACACCATTCTTTGTAAACCCTAGAAATGGTTGTGCGTGAAAATCCCAGTAACTGAGCAGATTGTGAAATACTCAGACCGGCCTGTCTGGCACCAACAACCATGCCACGCTCAAAATTGCTTAAATCACCTTTCTTTCCCATTCTGACATTCAGTTTGGAGTTCAGGAGATTGTCTTGACCAGGACCACACCCCTAAATGCATTGAAGCAACTGCCATGTGATTGGTTGATTAGATAATTGCATTAATGAGGTGTTCCTAATAATCCTTTAGGTGAGTGTGTATATACACATACATATAGTACTGAATCTTTTACACTAGACTAGTTGATTTGTTAGAGATATATGAACTATAATTTACTTTCAGGGCTTTTTTGGTGACCCATCTGGATTTAGTGGGGGAAGGCAGAGGGATGCTTGTAGCTTGATCTTCTTGCCAGGTTTCAAGAAATCACACTGAGCTACTGGTTGTGGATCAGCCTGAAAGGATATTTGAAATGTACATTATACATAAATATACATGATAATAAAAATAATTATAAAGGAAAATTGGCATATGTAGTGTTGTCCAAAATACCACCAATTGTACACTGATATTTGAAAAGACTAGGATATAATTATTAAATATAATAATTGTTAAAATGCTCCCCTTTTTAGTCACCCGTGACCAAACACTTGGTTTTGAAGTGACAGATGGGCCACTCTGGAGTCCATCCTGAACACACTGCTCCGCAGCAACCAAAATCGTACCCACATGGCTACACACCTCTCCATTGCTGCATAGATCCAGATAGACATTTTATCAACAGGATAAATATGCAAGTATTGAAAAAGTGTATCTAAATGCTATTGTAAAATGTAACGTTAGCTAGCCAGCCATACTTACCCTGCTATCCAGGTGCAATGCCCACTCTGGACTTCTTTGCAATGATCCAGGCGGAGTAGCTCTTTAAAAGCGTCTGACCCGCCTCGATTTCCCCGTAAACGACGCAGGTATTTGCCTCAAAATTTTGTTGAACGGGTCTGGTAGTCTAACGTTGTCACATTTAAGTTTGGCCAAGTAACGGCTCTTTTCTTCTATTGGTAGTCCCAAATACTACTGGCTAGACATACTTGCTGGCTAATGTAATTTGCTTGTTTCTACAGATGAACTCTGTTGTTATTGATTCTACCGGAAGTTAAGTTTGGGCCACAAAAGCGCGCATGCGCAGTAACGTTTGTTTATGTTGTTGCCATTGAAACCGTCTATATTTTAAACATTTGATCTTACAGATAAGAAATAGCCAGAATCAAAGCAGTTATCACTTCACAGTCTTCATTGCATAATTTAGATTAAAATATAGATACATTTTTAGTATAGATACAAGCCACAAAAGTTATTCAATTAAGAGCAGTGAGGTTTTTTTTGTTTGTTTTTTTGATTAACATTAATGGCAGACTGTAGAAGGTTTATTAGGCTGCTGTCACTTTAAGACCTGCCGCACGGATCTGCATCCTATTTTCTCACACAACTCTGTGTTCATTTAAGTCAAGTCACCTTTATTTATATAGCCTTTTTACAATAAATATTGTTTTAAAGCAGCTTTAGATTGATAACAGGAAAATAAAGTTTGTTTTGGCTGTACAGCAGTTCTAGAAGAAAATTGTTTCATGGTCCATCTTAAGTAAGTTCAGTGTTGTTTCATTTCTGTTGCAAAAAGTGATTAATTTAGGTAATTCATCTATATGGCAGCTTTGGAGAAAACAGTGATGTCATCGTCCAGCTCAGGTCAGTTCTCTTATATGGGTGTCAATGCAGACAGATCATAATGTAGAATATTAAGTGTCCCCAAATAAGCAAGTCAGAGGTGACAGTGCATATGGAACCCAAACACCATCAGGTGACAGAATGGAGAAAAATAAAACCTTGGGAGAAACCAGGCTCAGTCGGTAGTGGCCAACAACAAATGAACAGTTTTGATTTAGACTGCATTACAGGTCAGAAGTCAGATTGGATGAGAACATTCAAAATATTTATCCAGTTCCATCTGGTTGAAGATTGAATTCTTCACACCGGTATGGAGACGGGTTTGTTGAGGATCTGTGGATCTGCTGAGGATCACCAACGCCATCTCACGACCAATTCGTACAAATTCGTACGAGTGAGTCAAGTCAAGTCAAGTCATCTTCATTTATATAGCGCTTTTAACAATGTAGATTGTTTCAAAGCAGCTTTACAGAGATAAGTGTATAATTTAAGGTAACAGAGATTGTTTCGGCTTTACAGCAGAGTTAAGTTATTTCCATCTAAAGTTAGTTTTGATTGATTTGCTTCCGTCGCAATGATCATTTGTTATTAAATTAGGGGCTGCTAAGACGACACCATTCCCTCTACACAGACTTTAAACACGAACCTGTGAGAAACGCTGATGGCGTTCACATGAGCATTTAGAATGAGTTCTATAGTTATGTGCGTTTGAATATATGCAGGTTTGGAATTCCCTACAAGCCAAGCCTAAACAAAGTACTTGTCTTTCCCTATAAATTTTGATAAAGAATTTTATTTTATTTTGTTGCTTTGGGGTAGGAACGCAAAACGGATTTTCCCGACAACGCCTTAGAGTGGTAGTGGGATCCTCCATAGGGAGAGACTAGTTGGCACTTCAGCACTGCGTTGTCATCGGTCCAGGTGAAGGTCCTTCGTCAGATCTGGATACGGCCTGGATCCGGCAGGCTGCAGGAAAACCTCGGGATAAACACAGACACTAAAATTAGCGTAGATGCCATTCTTCTCATGATGTAACGAGTACATCAGGATTTTTGGGAAGTGTTCCCGGTTCCGGCTGACCTAATCTATGCAGCCTAACATTAAATTATACAAGTCTATAATGTATTATGTGAAAGCTAGGTCAAAGAGATGTGTCTTTAATCTGGCTTTGAACTGACAGAGTGTGTCTGCTTCCCGGACAATGGTAGGAAGACTGTTCCAGAGTTTTGGTGCTAAATAGGAAAAGGATCTACCGCCAGCAGTCGATTTTGATATTCTAGGTATTATCAACTGGCCGGAATTTTGAGATCGCAATAGACGTGACGGACTATAATGCGTTAAGAGCTCGCTCAAGTACTGCGGAGCTAAACCATTTAGTGCTTTGTAAGTGATCAGCAATATTTTAAAATTGATGCGATGTTTAATAGGGAGCCAATGCAGTTTTGACAGAACCGGGCTAATATGATCATACTTCCTGGTTCTGGTAAGAACTCGAGCTGCTGCGTTTTGAACCAGCTGTAGTTTGTTTGTTTATTAAGGACAACCACCCAGTAGAGCATTACAATAATCTAGCCTTGAGGTCATGAACGCATGAACTAATTGTTCCGCATTTGTCAATGAGAGCATATGGCGTAATTTAGATATATTTTTAAGATGGAAAAATGCAGTTTTACAGATACTAGACACGTGACTTTCAAATGAAAGATTGGTATCAAAGAGCACACCCAGGTTCCTAACCGACGACGAAGACTTAACAGAGCAGCCATCGAGTGTTAGACAGTATTCTAGATTATTACGTGAGGAAGTTTTTTGTCCAATAATTAGAAACTCTGTTTTTTCAGAATTTAGAAGTAGGAAATTACAAGTCATCCAATTTTTTATATCCGCTATGCATTCCGTTAATTTTGTGAATTGATAAGTTTCGTTAGGTTTTGAAGAAATATAGAGCTGAGTATCATCGGCATAACAGTGAAAGCTAATGCCATGTTTCCTAATGATATCTCCTAAGGGTAGCATGTACAGAGTGAACAGCAACGGTCCTAGTACTGAGCCTTGTGGTACGCCATACTGAACTTGTGATCGATGAGACATCTCATCATTTACTGCTACAAACTGATAACGGTCAGATAAGTATGATTTAAACCATGCTAGTGCAATTCCCGTAATGCCAACATAATGTTCTAATCTATTTAAAAGAACGTTGTGGTCAATGGTGTCAAATGCAGCACTAAGATCGAGTAACACTAATAGAGAGATACAACCACGATCGGATGATAAGAGCAAATCATTTGTGACTCTAACGAGAGCTGTCTCGGTACTATGGTACGGTCTAAATCCTGACTGGAAATCCTCGCAGATATCATTTCTTTCAAGAAAGGAACACAGTTGTGAGGATACTGCCTTTTCTAATATCTTTGACAGAAAAGGTAGATTCGAGATCGGCCTGTAATTGACTAATTCTGTAGGATCAAGTTGTGTTTTTTTAACAAGCGGTTTAATCATAGCCAGCTTAAAGTTTTTTGGTACGTATCCTAGAGACAAAGACGAATTAATGATATTAAGAAGAGGATCTATGACCTCTGGAAGTATTTCTTTCAGTAGCTTTGTCGGTATAGGGTCTAACATACATGTTGTAGATTTAGATGATTTAATGAGTTTAGTAAATTCTTCCTCTCCTATAGCAACGATTGAATCAAATTTTTCCTCAGGGAGACTACAATGCACTGCCTGATGCGATACAGTAGTAGACGGTTGCATAGTTATAATTTTGTCCCTGATATTATCAATCTTATAATTGAAGAAGTTCATAAAGTCATTACTGCTGTGTTGCTTGGAAACTTCTGGGCTTGAAGCTTTATTTTTCGTTAGTTTAGCCACCGTTTCAAATAAATACCTAGGATTATGTTTATTTTCTTCTAATAGGGTTGAAAAATAAGCAGATCTAGCAGCTTTTAAAGCCTCTCTGTAAGCAATAGAGCTCTCCTTCCATGAAATGCGAAATACCTCTAGTTTTGTTTTCTTCCAGTTGCGCTCCATTTTTCTAGCTGCTCTCTTAAGGGCCCGAGTGTGCTCGTTGTACCACGGCGTTGGACTATTTTCTTTAATCTTCTTTAAGCGCAACGGAGCAACTGTGTCTAAAGTGCTGGAAAAGAGAGAGTTAAACGTTTCTGTTGTAATATCTAGTTCTTCTAAGCTATCTGAGATGCTGAGATGATGAAACTGATTAGGAAGATTATTAATAAAGCAATCTTTAGTGGCAGAAGTGATAGGTCTAACATATTTATAACACTGAGTCGGCTTTGCAGCCTTGGCTAAATGCAAATTTAAGAATGACAGATTCTTATGAATTTGTACAATTTGTCTAAACCCCAGTGACGGTTAGGTTTAGGGGCGGGGTCAGGGGTAGGTCATTCGTTCGAATTCATACAAATTGGGCAACTCGTAAAATATGTACGATTTAGCAAAAATCGTACAAATTCGTACGAGTGAGGTCGTATGAATTCATGCGAATTAGCCACCTCGTAAAAAGGCCTTCACATGGGAGAGTCTGTTTAAGACTTTATTAAACTCATTTGAGACTGTGCTTGCGGGGATACTCGAGAAAACGGGCATTTTGACATACTTTTTTGTTTTTGTCCATTCAAGTTCGAAAGAGAACTCAGTGAGGCCGGCGCTGTCTGAAGGGGCTTTCTGTGCGCAGAAGTCATGTGTGTGTCACACATGATAGGAGATTCACATACCAGTACTGAACTGTGTTCTCTTTTGTGCCTTGTCATGCTTGAATAGTTTAAAAGCATTTGCATGAATAAGAGCGTGATCATATATGAAAAAAACAGATGCTGAATTAATTGTGTTGAACTGAAAAAAACTAATCGCATGCATTTACGCATTAATTTTGACAGCATTCATTTTTACATGAATTTGTAAAGTTTGATTGAAAGTCTGAGTCATAGGTAAATGATAAAGTTTATACATAAAAGGCATATGAAAGTAGAAAACAAATGATAAAGGCATTGTAAACATTTTAATAAGTACATTTTATTGTGATCTTCATACAATGGAAAAAAATATATCATGTGCTTTAATAAGTTTTAATAAAAATCAACTTTAATAGAATCATTGATAGGCTTTAGGAATTGTTGTGTAAAGAAGCACTTAAAGCATGATTAAGAATAAAATAAGTTTACACCAGTCTCCTTAGTGTTGATTTTAGTAGTTAGTACATTAATTTTTACTTAGAAAGTTACTTTTTAACTGGCATTTTCCTCACATAAACACATAATTCTTAGCCAGTGAGATATTTCTGACTTTATGATGTGGAATTGTTGTACAACACAGCCCAGTGAGCCCCAATGGAGGTAAGGGCAAATCCAGTATGTCGACCGCTGAGGAAGCGCAGTGCACTTCCATCATGGGTCGGGTAGAGGTTAAATGAAAGTCCACTAGGCTGCCCCACTTTGAAAGAGCGCCCCTCATTGGTGACAAACATAAGCTCAGTGATGTAACCAGAGTAATACTTTCCAGAGACCTGAACGAAATATTCGTTGTCGAAGAGTGTCATCGTCCTTTCATTGCCAAAACCATTCGTACCAACCAGTTCTGTCCAGTTACCATCATACTGCAACTGGAGCCTAAACAGATAGGGAATGTGTCATTATTGTTAAAATAATTCACACCAAAATACCATATAACTAACACAAAAGCAATACAGAGTAAACAATTAAAAGAAAACAGATTGTATATGAAGTGTATAATTTGTTGCAAAATGGATTTACGTGCAGGTAACATTTTTAACACAATTATGACAGATCAGGTTTTTTTGGAATTGATAAAATGTTGTATAAATGTGTAAATATCTAGCAGTGCTTGGGGAAACTTACCCATTGAGGTAGTTGTTGTAGTAGTATCCATAGTAGGGATATTCATAAACTCTGATTCCAGTGATGCGACCCTCTTGTGAAGTGGTAAATTCAGTTCCACTGCCGTCCCCGACAGCAGGGGAGTACGAGTAATAATCAGGTAAAGCTGGAAAAGTAATTAACAGCTATTGGTCTCTAAAATCAATGTTTTTTTCAATTATGATTAAAACCCTTTTTTATTGGACCTTTATTTTGTCTTTTTTAGTTATACACAGGTCAAACCCTGGCAATTCTACTTTTAAAATGTCCTCTAATGACTAACACTTGATGCATATTCAATTAGTCAAGACTGATTTATGTATTGAAATTCTGACTTTAAAAAAACTTGAGTTAGTGATACTCACGCATGGTCATGCTCATGGCATAAAGGCAAGAGAGTACCACAAAATAATGCAGCATTTTGGAATGCTTCGTTGTTCACTGCTCTCTGAGAATCTAGATCAAACCAAACACAAGTGTTGAGTTATTAAACAGTGAATTCTTTAAGAATGTTTTAGCAATATGCAGATGACAATAGTTTAAGACATAATAAATTATTATTATTAAATTATTACAATTTTTAAAGTATCTACAAAAAAAGAATAAACTAATTGATAAATGAAAATATTTAAGAGTATTTATTCATGATGTAGAGTATTGTTAATAGATGTCGTTACCTTAAGCTTGAGTGGATGTTCCTTGAAGAAGACAGCTAACCAAACCATCATTTATATGCTCTTGCTGGTCCAGCCTCTCTTTTTTTTTTTTTTTTTTTCTTCTTTTTTTTTTTTTTTTGAGATTCTTTCATGCTTGTTTCTGGAAGGAAAATATTTTTAGACAGAATTTCCTTGTTGATCATTAGTCACCTGATACATTTCTGGAACACATATTTCTTATTTTAAATCAATATATGATGTCAGATAATTATCATAACATGTTTTAAGTAATGTAAAAACGTTTTGATGTCAGTAAACCTTTTCCAGTAAAAATATTTGTAGTTTTCTTAAAAACGTTTGAACATCTGATCATCACAAACCTTTGCAGGCAAGAACATTATGTATAGAATATAATTTGCAATAACAAATTATATATTATATATTATATACTGTATATATACAGGTACAGGATGTAAAACACAGCATCTTGAGAGGTGCTCATCTTGAGAGGTGCTCAAAGCCCATGACATCTGGTTTGAACCATTATGGGTAGCCTTTGAACTGGAGAGTCACTGAAAGAACTTATCACCTATGGGCCCTTTAGTAAAACAACAAAGGGAAATATTCCTGCAAATATCCTCTTATTAGGGGATTATTCTTAATCTGTGTAAATTATTAAAGTACAAAGATTCTTCTGTAAAAACCAAATAAACTCCCAGTGTTTATGATGGGTTGTAACACTATTAGAAAACATGCATATCAGTTTAAAATTTGCATTTATTTTATTACTTATACTTTTTCTACCAAATTTCAAAGTTTTTGAAATGTTGGCATTTCCTCAGTCATTTAGATTAGATGCAGCATGAAAGAAAATAGCTGTTGGGTTATGTTCCCAAGATGGCCACAGAGTGAACTGACTTGCCTTCAAGGGGACTTTGTCACCTTTTACTTGTTTATTTATTATATTACATTTAGTAAAAAAGAAAGTTATGTGAAAGGCATATGCTATTGCTAGTTAGTCAACTTGTGGTTAACTTCAGTTAATTGAAAGAAATTAATTTGTTTAGACAAGCCAAACCAATTAAAATATTTTATTAAACTTTATTGACAGGTTTGTCCAACTTGCAGTGCTATGTTACAGTGGTGCCTCCAAAAAAATGTGGCCAAACCACTACCTTTAAAGGTATGACAGCTTGTCACTGAGGCAGTACCCTTAAAGAGGGTATGTATTTGTACCTTAGAACAGTAATAATTGCCCTCAAGTTATTACTATGCCCAAAGGCAGCAGGCATCATGCAGATAACTATTTTATAAACAGTTCTGACCAAGTCCAATTAAAATCCAACAAAATAAACAATGAACAAATAAAATATAAAACAACATGAAATTAGATCATTGACAGTCTTATATATTAAGAATATATTAAACCAAAAACTTTCATATTTTTAGAAAGGATGTGAATTAAAACAACCACATCAGGTAACAAGTTGATCAATTCTGTTAAATTAAATAGTTTAATTTAATTAATTAATAATTATTTAGTTATTAAACAATTAAAGGTATAGTGGAGGATTTTTTTACTTCCGGGTGGATCACCTATACTATTGGTCCTCCTAATTGTCAATCATTCTGGTGAATCAATCAAACTCATTAAAAAAGTGGATAGGGCGGGTCTTATCTAAAATTCGGAAAGATCCTCCACTATACCTTTAAGTTAATTTTAATTGACCGAGTTATCCATTTGTTTTCTGACAGCAAACACATGGAACGAATCACCGGTCCATATTTTGATTGACAGCTGTCACAACCTACTAGTGACCGTGTTTACTCCTTTCTTTTCAACCATTGGATAGGAAATTCAATTGGATATTGGATATTAAAAAACGGCTGTTGTATTTGTACTTAAGCGCTGTTAAATATAGGTGGAAAAACTACACCGCAAAAAGAATAAATAAAATGCTTTCTTAAAAAGGCAAAAGAAAGCATGCACGTTTTCTTAATATGATAATTAAAAATCAATAGACCAATGAAAATGCAGGACATATTCTCAATATGCGACGTGTGGGACAAGGGGTGAAAATGCTGTGCGGTACAACACAAAGCGGGACGGGTGGTCACCCTAGCCACCATAGTCACATGTTTGCCGGGAGCCAGAGCGCCTGACATCAAAGCAAATTTAAAAGTGCTGGCTAATGCTAATCGTAAATTCTCTAAGATTATTATTCACGTCGGCACTAACGATGTTCGACTTCGCCAGTCGGAGATCACTAAAATTTATGTTAAAGAGGTGTGTGAACTTGCTAGTACGATGTCAGGCACTGTAATTTGCTCTGGCCCCCTTCCTGTTCGCAGGAGTGATGAGATAGTTAGTAGATTGTCCTCACTCAAGGGCTGGTGTCCGCAAAATAATATAGAATTCATAGACAATTGGAAAAGTTTTTGGGGCAGACCTGACCTGTTGAAAAGAGATGGGGCCCTATTTTAACGATCTGAAACGCAAGTATCAAGCGCGAAACGCAAGTAACTTTGTGGGCGGGTCTTGGGCGGATTGCTATTATAACAGCGGATTTGCCAGGCGCGCGCCAGGAGCGCTTCACAGCCGGGCCGTAAAAGAAAGAGAAGTGACATTGTATGGGGATGGGAGAAACCCACCCAAATTAGCTACGGTTAAACAGGCGTATAAAAATTTGGGTAAATGTGTAAGCTAGATTTATGCCTATTTTTTCACATCTTCATGGACACAACAATGATTTCCCTTGTGTGTGTTAATATTTTTCCTTGTAATAATGTATGGTTTTCTAAAAATGAGAACTGCTGCGTCTGTGTGTAGATGAGATAAGCAAAGTGCATGCGCGTTGTGCACACGCTACATTGATTATGGCCAAGCGTGCGCCCTTAAAATAGCATATGAATAACATGCGCAACGCGCCACTGACTTTAGACTAGGTTTTTCCTGGTCAGTGGCGGAATTTTTTTCTAAACCTGCAAAATAGCACCAGGGAACGTTTGCGCCAGAACACGCCTCCTCTTTGCGCTGAACTGCCCCCGGCAGCGCACATTCATTTCTTAATTTACCGACGTGCATCTGTGGAGGGAAAAGTCCGCTGTGCGCAGGTGCAAATTAGGAATGATACATGCGTTGGTGTACAAAGTCAATTGCCCATGGTATTCATCCCTGCTGGGATGGTGCCGCTCTTCTCTCTATTAATATAGCACATAGTCTTAGAGCTCAAACATGAATTGGGGCTCAGGTCAGGAAGCACACAGACTGGCTAAACTGACCGTCTGCTAGCTGTCTCACGTCACTGAGGTCCGATAAATCCCATCACATAGAGACTCTTTCACCTAGATGTCATCATATAGAGACTGTGTCTGTTCCCAAAAAACTCCCAAACCCATTTAAGGGTAATAATTTAATTGATGTTCAACAAATAAAAAACAGATACAGTATATTACAGATGAACAAATGATAAAGCTCGGGTTGCTGAATGTTTGATCCCTTACTTCAAAAGCACTTATTGTTAATGATATGATTACAGATTATAACCTAGATATGCTGTGTTTGACAGAAACCTGGCTAAAACAAAACGATTACATTGCTTTAAATGAGTCCACCCCCCCAAGATTACTGTTATAAACATGAACCTCATCTGAAAGGCAAAGGGGGAGGTGTTGCTGTAATTTATAGTAATATCTTCAGAAGAATTACTAAGTCTAGTTTCAAATATAATTCTTTTGAAGTGTTGGTGCTTAATGTAACACTATCTAGTGTAAATGATAAATCACATTTGAGATTTGTGCTGGCTACTGTATACAGGCCACCAGGGCACCATACAGACTTTATCAAAGAATTTGCCGATTTTCTATCAGAGTTAATACTGGCTGCAGATAAAGTCCTAATTGTTGGTGATTTTAATATACATGTAGATAACGAAAAAGATGCATTGGGTTTGGCATTTAAAGACATTGTAAACTCAATTGGAGTTAGACAACACGTGTCAGGACCTACTCATCGTTGTAATCATACTCTAGATCTAATATTATCACACGGAATAAATGTTGATGCCGTTGAAATTCTGCAGCAGAGCGATGACATCTCAGATCATTATCTAGTCTTGTGTAAACTTAATTTAGCCAAGGCTGCAAAGCCGACTCGTGTTACAAATATGTTAAACCTATCACTTCTGCCACTAAAGATTGCTTTATTAATAATCTTCCTGATCAGTTTCATCATCTCAGCATCCCAGATAGCTTAGAAGAACTTGATATTGCAACAGAAACTTTTAACTTTCTCTTTTCCAGCACTTTAGACACAGTTGCTCTTTTGCGCTTAAAGAAGATTAAAGAAAATAGTCCAACGCCGTGGTACAATGAGCACACTCGGGCCCTTAAGAGAGCAGCCAGAAAAATGGAGTGCAACTGGAAGAAAACAAAATGTCTCGGTTACGTATAGTATGTAACCATCGTTCCCTGAGGAGGGAACAGAGACATAACGTCAGTGTAGTGTTGTCACGATACTAGAATTTCTAACTTCGATACGATACCTTAAAAAATATCGATATTCGATACCATTTTCGATACCACGGAGAAAAAAACTGCCACAATATTAAGGGGGTATTTTTTTTCATTTAAAGCTGAATATAACAAGTCTAGAACGTGACAATGAGGTATATTTTACAAAAATGTCCTGAGTTCTCTCTGTTAATATTTTTTCATTGGACCAGAGCTAACATGAGCCGTTGTATTTTTATTACCTACTGTTATCAAAGATTAAAATATACTGTAACAAATGTATTGTTTATCGGTCATAAATGCTGGTTAATACATTAACGTTATTTGATGAACAGATTTAAACACAAACGTGCGTGCATCACACATGAAAACAATGCTCACTAAACTAAGAACTAAGAATTGACATGAACTAAGTCAAGTCACCTTTATTTATATAGTGCTTTTAACAATAAAGATTATGTCAAAGTGCTTTTAACAATAAAGATTGTGTCAAAGTGCTTTTAACAATAAAGATTGTGTCAAAGCACTTAACAGTATCAAATTGGAGGATAGAGTGTCAGTAATGTATAATAATAAGATTAAACATTCAATTTTCAGTTAAAGGCATTTCATTATTGAATTCAGAGATGTCATTGTCAAGCTCAGTTTAGTTTAATTATATCTGTGTAATCAAATTGATGATAATCGCTAATGAAGGCAATTTGCAGAATTAAATAATATTTTTTTGAATAAAGTTAAATAGGCACAAGTTAACTTACATTTGACCACAGTTAAAATATTTACTTCTAAGATTCCTCAGATTATATTAACTTTAAGAATTACAGTGAAAAAACAAGACAACACACTCATAACAACTATACTAGGCCATCTTGGTTAATGTTTCAGAAAAGTTAAAATGAGAAGTTACAGGGGAGTTACAGTTAGTTATAGGGGAATTTAGAGGTGACCCATTGATGCTGAGTAGCATACAGGTTCATGCTGCTAAATGGTCCCCCCTGGAGCTTGTTCGTTAAGTCTGTTTTCAGAATTTAAAAAAAATGAGTGATGTGAGGGATATTGATAGCCAAACAATGTTTTGGGTGCCCGCAGCCCGCTCACAGTGTGAAGCGAGTTTCCGCGCTATTCTCCGACATGCCCGCTCGCGGTGTGTTTTTAACGCGTGTCTGTGCTATTCTCCGAAATGCCCGCTCGCAGTGTGTAGCGCATGTCCGCGCTATTCTCCGACATGCCCGCTCGCGGTGTTCTTTATCAACCAAAGCCGGTCACGAGGGCGCCATCTTTCCATTCACTTAACTTTTGCTATTTAACCAGAGCGAATGAGACGAGTGCGGTCACGTGTGGGGTTTGTCAACGCGCCTTTGGAGAGAAGTGAAAGTGACAGCTCGGCTAGTATGGAAGTATCGATACTTCGGGACATTAGTATTGGTACCGTTCAGATATTTCAGTATCGATATTTATCGAAATATCGATATTTTTGACAACACTACGTCAGTGAATGACGAAATGGGGGTTTCACTTAGAAGCCTATCACCTGCGAGTTCAACAAAACGAGCCAATGGCAATGGAAATGCCATGGGTCTGCGGAATTTGCATAACGCAACTCCACCCACCACGTGGGTATAAAAGGAGGACGCTGGCAATCTCGCATCATGTTTTCCACTGAGGAGCCAAGACTGAACTCCAGGCCGTTCCAGCGGTTGTTCCTTCCTCAGGGAACGATGGTTACATACGTACCCAAGACATTCCCTTTCGTTCAGTCACTACGAGTTACGTCAGTGAATGAAGAAATAGGGGTCCCAATTCAATCACGCCACAGCGACTTTCTTCCAGTGCCCTGCGCAAGACTGAGCTAGTCATGAAACTAACACAGACGAAGGGCTAGGCTTAACGCAAGAATATATGTAATACAGCGACTACCCGTAGGGAGGACTTAAAATACACATTTGACCCGAGAGCGGGATGCATATGGAAAACTCAGAGGTATCCAGCCCACAGGGTGGAATATTTCAACCTCGAGATGGCAAGAGGGGTCTTGCCGGGGGAAAACATGTGTTCAGAGGAGGCTTACCATGGAAATACACATGTGAGGGTTGCCCAACGGGGGAACCATGCACGTGGAGCACCTAGCCAATCACGAGGGCTGACCAACCGGGCATGCACTAAGGTGATGGCATCAACAGTGCCGGAGGAACTCAGGGTCTAAGGAGAACTCATCTGAGTGAAATAGCGCACGTATCCAGTTTGTGGAGTGGAATAGTGGAAGCGAATACATGAGAGGACACTGGCTCAACGCGGAGATTACAGAATCTCGCGAAAGTGTTGGGGGTCGCCCAGCCTGCAGCTCTACAGATGTCTGTTAGCGAGGCGCCATGCGCTAGAGCCCAGGAGAAAGCCTTCACCCCTAGGAAGCATGGTCGACCTTGCGTCTGGTAAGCCAATACAATGGCGTCCACTATCCAGTGAGACAAACTTTGTTTGGAGAGAGCCTTTCCCTTCAGCTTCCCACCATAACCGGGGTCTCAGGATCACATGAGAGTTAGCCGGCCCGAATTCCAGGCACGCTTCATCAACCGAAAATGCCTGCAGTTCCCCTACCCTCTTGATGGAGGCCAAAGTGACCAGTAGCGCTGTCTTCATTGACAGGAACTTAAGCTCTCTGATCACAATGGCTCAAAGGGAGCTCTTTGCAGGGCCTATAAGACCACTGCGAGGTCCCAAGAGGGTATGAGAGGAGAGCGAGGAGGATTTCGTCTCCTCGTCCCCCTCAGAAACCTGGCGACCAGGTCATGCGCAGGTCCCAACGTTTTCAACTTCACAAGGTCGTGGTGCGCAGAGATGGCAGCCACGTAAACCTTCAGGGTGGAAGGAGACAGCCTTCGTTCCAACCCTTCTTGGAGGAAGGAGAGCACGGACCCGATCAGGCATTTTCTGGGATCTTCTCGGCGAGAAGTACACCAGGTGACGAAGAGGTTCCACTTCAACGCATAGGCGTGTCTCGTAGACAGGGCCCTAGCGGAAGTGATGGTAGACACCACCTGAGGTGGTAGGGTACTTAAACCTGCTGTGTCCCGTCCAGGACCCACACATGCAGGCTCCATAGATTGGGACATGGGTGCCAGAGGGTGCCCCGTCTCTGAGAAAGGAGGTCCTTCCTCAGAGGAATTGGCCAGGGAGGGGCTGTCGCGCGGAGCACCAGTTCAGAGAACCAAGTCCGGTTGGGCCAATGAGGCACAACCAAAAGGACCTGCTCCTCCTGATCTTGCACAGGACCTGTGCAAGAAGGCTCACTGGGGGAAACGCATACATGCGGAGGCCCCGCGGCCAGCTGTGCGCTAGTCCATCCGTGTCGAGGGTCCCCTCGGTCAGGGAATAAAACAAGCAGCAATGGGAAGCAGATCTACCTGTGCATCGCCAAACTGTTCCCAAATCAGCTGAACCATCTGGGGATGGAGTTTCCATTCGCCAGAAAGTGGCTGAAACCGTGAGAGATCGTTGGCTGCACGGTTCAGCTCTCCCGGGATGTGAATGGCTTGAAGCGACCTCAGATGCTTCTGACTCCATAGGAGGATATGGCGGGTGAGTTGCGACATACGGCGGGAACGTAGACCACCTTGTTGGTTGATGTCCACTACTGTTGCCGTGTTGTCTGAACTAGTACGTGTTGGTCCTTGAGCAAATGCCTGGAAGCGGTGCAGAGCCAAGCGTACTGCCAGCAACTCGAGGCAATTGACATGCCAAAGGCGCTGGGTTCCTGTCCAGGAGCCTGCGGTAGCATGTCCGTTGGAACTCCATAGGAGGAGTTCCAAAGCTATCCCAAAAACCAATCATCCAGCCGCGAGCACTCGGGACATTCCAGCCCAATGCTCGCAGCTGGCCGGGAGAGCATGGCTGTCAATTCCGGATCAGACTCGGGCAATGTCTGTCAGACAACGGGCACAGCCGAGTCTTCATCTTCAATTTCATTCAATCAAAATTACTTTGACACGCGGAAAGACAGTAACACGCAGAGACCTTCCCTGATGGTCGGATGCCTGATTTGGACTGATCGAGTGTGGGCTTACTCAAAGCATCAAGACCTCAGACCAGCTCTTTGTCTGTTATGGAGGCCAGCAGAAGGGAAAGGCTGTCCAAGCAGAGGATGGCCCACTGGATTGTGGATGCCATCGCCTTGGCTTACCAAGCACAAGGCGTGCCCTGCCCGCTCAGGTTGCATGCTCACTCCACGAGAGGTGTTGCATCCTCCTGGGCGATGGTATGTGGCTCCTCACTAACAGATATCTGTAGAGCTGCGGGCTGGGCGACACCTAACACATTCACTATATACTAAAGATAGATACTCTAGATACGCTAGATACTCTCCTCCCGTGTTCTCACCCTAAATGGGTAGAAGCACTGAGAGGCCCGGCTCTGGTCGGCTTGCTACACCCTACTGTGCACCCTTATTGCTCCAGAGTGAAAACCTGTTGAGTCCTCCAACACCCTTGGCCCGGACATGGCGGAGCGTCAGGCGCCACACTTCCAATATCTTTTTTTTCCAAAGATGTTTTCTGTCATTTTAGGTAGTTTTTATCACGCTGGTATAAGTTTAAGTGTTTGTTTTTAAAATAAGTTTGGTCTTTCTTAGTTATTTGATGCTATAAAAACGGTAATGTGACGTCTCTATTGACAGCTGTGATTGACAGCTTCTCTAAACGAAGTAGTGACTGAGGCACCAACAGACTTTTTGGGGAATTTTCGGGAGGAGATTGGAGCTTTAACATTAATTTCTACATTTCCATAACTGTTTATTTCACACCGACATAATGAGTTGTTCTGCAGTAAACTGCAGCTACTAACTGTTTCTGCGAGAGTGTGGGCGGGAACTTGATATCAACTCACAGTTTTTAGCCATTGGAATGGTACGGGATGGAATGAAACTGTTCTGTAACAAACAAATTCTTACTGAAAGCAAATTTTTTGAGATATCAACCTTCTCACAGTTTGGGAGTAAAACGTATTTTGGAAAATATATAGGCTATTTCATATAAAAATTGTAAATGTTTTTTTTTTGTGTGTGTGTGTGTGTGTGTGTGCATTTTTCATAACAATAAATGTAAAATCGTATTACTTTTTTCAAGCTCACTTTTTAAATCACTGACACATCTTTTTTTCACTTCAGCAATAATCTGCCAAGTGTCATCTTTAAAAAGAGACCAAACTTAAGTCTGTGATCCAGTATTTAGTATTTAGGTTTGTTTAAAGTTTAAGTTGGAAATTTCATTTTCGGGTCCTAGCTCAAAAAGTTAATAAATAGATTATAACTACTGCATAGTTCTAATTTAGTACTATAAAATTCCCTAAAATACAAAATATTAAATAAAAAACATTACCAAACTAAAATATAGTACAATTGGTCAATTATTTTCATTGAAATAAAAATGAAAATAAAAAACCTGAAGTTTTTGATGATACGATGAGTACCAGAGGGTTAACCCCGCCCATCTTGTTACCTGATTATTGGTTCAGTTGCCCCACCTGTCCTCCCTCCTTACCTGCCTTGTTTGCTCCCTATTTATTCTCCTTGTGTTTTTAGTCCTGTGCCAGTTTGACATCTTATGTACTGTTTGTGTCCTGCCTTGTCTGATCCTGTAACCATGTCCAGGACTTGTTTTTCCCTTCGGGGTAGTCTTTTGTTTTGTTTTTGTTTTATTTTTTATCAATAAAGTCCATATCTCTGCATCTCTGAGTCCTCTCCTCATCACTTTACTCTAAACTCTAACAATATAATAGTATTCCATATATGATAATATATATTTTCAAATCCAAAATATTTTCAAAATGTTTTTTGTTTTATTCTACTGCTTGCAAAATAAAAACTTGAGCAACTCTTTTTGTTTTTTTCAAGCTGCTCAGATTTAGATGAACTTTAATGATTTTGAGTATTATTTAAAAGTTACAGTTTAATTGTATGGATAAACAGCTTTGGATTTTGATAACTTTATTTGTGCTATATAAGAAAATATTCATATTATTTTAGAGCAACATGAGGTTGATGACATGGTTAATGGTAAATGATGACAGAATTTTCAGTTTCTACTGAACTCTTTTCTCATCAAATCAGAAAATGAAATAACAAAACAACATGGCCTGTTTTGTCAACCGTTTATTCAAATCATATTTGTAATGTTTGGAATTAGAAGTTACAAATTATAAGATCTTTCACAACAGTTTACAGCAACTTTTACTGCACACAGATCATCCTGTAATATTCTGCTTCTAGCAACGCTACACACAGTTTACTGTTCATAAATCAATTGTTTTTCCCACATGCACATCCATACACAAAATATAACATTTTGCAAAATTGTATATATGACACAACTGCCATCAAGGCTATGCAATTCAACCTCAGAAATGATTCCAGAAACAATATATCATTAAGTCATGCATAAACAATTTTTAACATGCATATTCCATTCATTGTTTTTCTTTACATTATGCTTGTGTTTATGCTTCTTTTCTGATTGTGGCAAAATAAAAATGTACTTTAGAAACAAATTAATACATTTTCTGAAAGTTGATGACACTGGTATATATGTCAAGTCCTCAGTGGACAGTTCCAGCAAATAAAGAACACAATGTAAAAAATGAGGAAAAGCAAGAAACAAATAGTTTGACGTCATTTCCCACACAGTTGTTGTTAAAATATGTAACCGGTTACACAGCATAAGGTCATTCATTGTGAGAAAATACCTGAAGAAATCTGAGATTTAAGGATGACAGAGGATTGATGTCTCAAAAATTAAATGTGCGGATCATCATGGTGGTGGCACGTAAAGAGTAGTTGGGGCCTTTAAAGTAGTGCCACTTGATGCCATCAAGTTTGCCCGAATTTTGCCCAGAGGTGTAGTACATACCGTTGAGGTTTGATGGGCCACAGGCATCAAACCACCAGCCTTTAGAAGAACAGAGAATTTAGAGACATGGATGGATGGATGGATGGATGGATGGATGTAATGATACTGAACTCTGAAGCCCTTACAGCTGCAGGGCTGCCAACTCTCACGCATTGAGCGTGAGACTCAGGCAATTGACACTTTTTACACGCTCTCACGCGACACATCCATTTTCTCACGCACAGAAAAATTGCGGAGCAAAGAGGTAACCTACTTTTAATATTAAACTAATTCTCAGCTCTTAGATTTCGTCAATTTTATTACGGAATTCAGACAAAAATACGTTTGGCGCTTGTAAATGTGACGTGACAGATCGCTGAGCGCCTCAGTTCAAGTGCACGTGAACCGATCATCTGTTACTTTTTTATTTAAAGATGCAGTACAACTTACCGAAAGTATACATAATATCGACCAATTAGTGTTTTTCAACCACGGAAAGAGGTCAATATAACAGCAGGAGAACAATTATGTCACATAACGTTACATTTACCTCAGGAAAGCCATTTAATGACCATAGCATGTTATAAATAGCTAGACAGGAGATTTTGCTGAGCACTATATTACATATTTATTATATATTTTACTTATGTCATTAAATAATTGTTATTATAACAAAAACTGCATTATATTTAATTTAATTTGTTATTTTTAACCTTTAATAATACCAGCAGATTGGGCCCTCTATGTTTACAGCATTAGGTGAGATTATTTTTTTTAAATAAAATTAAAATATCGGAATAAATTCCGATAATCAAAATCGGAATCAAATCACAAGAATGGAATTGAAATCTTGAAATTTTTGTCAAGCAATAATAAAAACTGTATCCTACCAGTCATTGTACAATGTAAACATTGTAACATGTTGTCACTAAACTTCATAAAATTCTATTTAGTTACCAAATGTTTTGACAATCACAATTACATACCCCCCCCCCCCCCCCCCCAAAAAAAAAAAATCTCACTCCAAGCTAAACTCAAAAGTTGGCAGCCCTGCAGCTGGATCTCAATCATTCACATTGTTTCTTACAGGTTAAACCTGCTTGCTTTTAGGGTTTATAACACTTCAAAGAACTTAGCCTTATGTTTCCATCTGCAAGATAAAACTAGGGTATAGGACAAAAACAAAAGTCTATATTCTAATTTAGAACATATATATTTTTTAGCATGGATCATAAATTTAAGTCTATAGAAGAAATATAATATCCGTTTGTCTACTTAATTTAAAACACATTTGAATATTTTACAGTGTTTACAGTTTTTTTTATTCTCTTTGGTACTATTTTCACAAGTTAGGTGTACATTTTCAAAACTCTTAGTGCTAATATCACAACAGATCATCAAAAGTGCACTTTTTTCAAACATTTCATCATGTTTTCAATTGTGTAAGTACAATACACAAAATCACAAAGTATCCTTTTCACAACACAAAATAAGTGTTTCATCTACATAGTAACTGCCTTTCATAAACCTTTTACTTTCAATCTTTTGATTTGCATCTCTTCTTGTTCAGTTTACAGTTTTTTTTATCAATATTAAAGTCACTTTTTCAAAACTCTTCACACAGTTCTCCTAACCAAATTTCAGCTCGGCACAGCAGTTCATTTCACATTCAAAATGCACTAAAACTACCAAATCACTTCATACATGTCTCAAATCAACACATTCTTCCACAACACTAGCAAAGGTTGACAGCCAACAAACACACTTTGTCACCCACAAAACAATGACCTAAAAAACACTAACAACATGTAGCATTATACAATGTTTTCTTGTTTACAGTTTTTTACAATCGCTATGACAGTTTTTTCAATACATTTAACAAGTTTCCTAAACTCTTAACGCACCAACACACCTAAAACACACAACTGGCAAAACGGTTCATTTCATGCTCAAAATCACACATTGTAAACTAAACTCCAAAACTAATTTTCAAAATGCAATAATACACTAACACAATACACTATGTCTACCAAAACAAACATGTTTCAAAATCAAATAATTATTCAAAACACTAACACATGTTCTCTTCCAACAGGAACATTTAGTCAATCATAACACAATGACAAAAAAAAACACTAACATCAGATGGAATTACAGAAACTACATTATTTTATATGTGTCAGGTATGCCCTTATACAGACAGTATATTGTATTGATCATAGATTGTGTTTTGCACTGCAGGTGTTTTTGAAGTCAGACTACATTTTTGTTTTGTTTGTAATGTAAATGCATGCATTTTGTTGTTGTTGTTTTTTTTTTGCAGCAGCAGCAGCAGCAGAAATTCAATACAACAAAATAAATGACCCTTCTTAGAGTAGCTTTATAGAATGTATGGTTTATGAAAAAAAGAAGACAGAGACAGAATTGCTGCAGTAACGGCTTTATTTGCAACAGGACATTTCTGCAAGATAACAAAAATATGCATATAGCTGCCATTTACAGTATTACACTGTACTGTATGTGAAAATACAAAATATACAAACAGAAAAAGCCATCTTCTAATCTGCCCGGTCTTCTGCATTTGTCCACGTTCTCATCCACATCACACCTGATATCTTCCCTGGCAAGGCATCTTGGGAAGAATCTTTTGGCTTGCCTTACTGTATCCTGGTAGTGTTCAGCTGTGATGTCTTGGTATACAGCATCTTTTGCATACAGGAGGGACATTTGGTCCTGTGGACTATGGTCAAAAACCTTTCATCTCCAGGCTGAGAAAACTCCTCAATGGGGTTGAGGAAAGGGAAGTAAGGGGCAAGGAAAATGGACATCATCCTCTGATGGGCGTCAAACCAGGCTGTGACTGCACGGGAATGGTGGAATGCCACATTGTCCCATATTTGCATTACTTCAATCAGCTGTTTCTCACTACCAATGGAATAATGTGAAAATACAAAATATACGAACAGAAAAAGCACCAGAAGAATAAAAAAAGAAATAAAAAAAAGAGTCATCTTCTAATTATTTGCATAATTCAATCAGCTGTTTCTCAGTAAGAATAGAATAAAATACAGGGGATATATTTGTGTTTCAGTTCACAGTATAAACAGCTGTTCACCTTGACTTTAGCCTGTAAGGTTCGGTTTAGAACATGGTGTTATCTGTTCTGACATACAGTGTTAAAGCATTGGTAAATTTGGCAGTAAAAATCCATTGTTTTGGTCTTTTTTGAGCTTGTGTGTAAAAGAAGTTCAAGCATTTAAAATTGTGTTAATTGTATGCATTTTGTGTTAAAGCAACAAGAAATGTGTTAATAGTATAGCTTACACAGACGGATGTAGTGCTAACTGTGTTAAGAGTTTTGGAAAATTGTTAAATGTATTGAAAAATCTGTCATAGCAATCGTAAAAAACTGTAAAACAAGGACACATCTCTGTTTATAATTCACTGCAATATATGTTACTGGAATTAATCAGACATGATGCAGAATGCTTCAATATATTTTATGTCTTTTATTTTATTTAATTTTTTTGCAGTGAGTAATTCCAAAATACAAGAAGTTGTATACACACCATCCACTGATACAGATACAATAGTAATGCTAATCTACTCGTTCTTCTCCATTTGGCCACAGGTTCTCATCCACATCACATCTTATGTCATCTAGGGCAATACACCTAGGAAAGAATCTTCTGGCATGCCTGATCCATCCCTGGCAATCTTCTGCTGATATGTCCAGGCATCCAGCATTCATTGCGTCCATGAAGGGACATTTGATCATGTGGATGGTGGTCAATTCTCCAATTGTTTTTATAGCATTTAATTTTAAGATTTAAAATATATTTCATTAAAATATTACTGTAGAAATGGAGCAAATTGCTGTCTTATTCAGTTTTGTATTATGTTATTGTTTTGAACATAAGTTTAACAGTTTTGAAAACAGTATGTAAGCATGTGCAAATTGGCCTGTAGGTACACAGAGTTTTGGCAGTCGAAGTGAGAAAAGAGTTCATGTAATTTGAAAGATGTAGTCATTGAATGCATTTTGTGCCAAAGCAATGATAAATGATCCACAGTTTAGCCCACATATACTTCTGTTGTGCTCACTGTGTGAAGAGTTTTGAAAAAGTGACCTAAGTATTGATAAATGTGTCCTAGCGACTGTAAAAAACGGTTAATACATTTGTCTATTATTTAATCCAATTGATCTTAATGGTTAATCAATGAATCATTTGGTACACCTATAGATTTCTATAGATATTGATTCAATACACAGTTTCTAACTTGTTTGCAATTTCTGATATGGATAACCAAATGTAATGAATTATTTTTACATAAGTGATTTATAACCACCACGATGTTCAAAGTGTCTCTGAGAGAGAGAGAGAGAGAGAGAGAGAGAGAGAGAGAGAGAGAGAGAGAGAGAGAGAGAGAGACATTTTCCATTTGTGCAAATACTGTAAAGCTGAATAGAGTGTATAAGGGAGAGAAAACAGTCAATGACTGTAAAACATCAGATTGATCAGAGATGCATCAGTAGAAGGGAGACAGATGACATCAAATACAGCATTTTACATTACAGTATGTATGCAATACTGTATACAGATTACCATGGTAGAGACTGCCGAATTACTGTAACTCAACCTTCATCTGTAAAGGTCCACTACAGTATAGATTCAGTCGAATGGTAGGCTATAGAGTGAAATCATTTACTGTATTGCCTGCAAACTCTGTTAGCACAGAACCTCATGGCTGTACTTCACACCTTTTGATAACACACTAGATAGTAGGGGTGTAACGAAACACGTATTCGTATTGAACCGTTCGGTAGGCTTTCGGTTCGGTTTTCGGTACGCATTTTCAAACCGAACAGTTCGTTGGACCATTTTTCCTGCCGACCATAATTTCGTTATTTCAAATGTAGGCGCGTTGCGCGTGGCACGCGCGCTCATAATGTAAGAGACGCCGGCGCGACCACAACATTGGCCAACATCAAATGGCAAATGTAATGCAAGCAGAACGAAACAGCGCGTTATTGTGTTTTGACGGACCGTTTATCAGTTTGAACCAAAGCAGCGCGAGCCGATCTGAATCAAGCGACACTGTTACTACACAGCGCTAATAAGAGATCCAGTAAAGAAAGCATTTTAACGCCACAGAAGTAATAGCATCGCTGCGAGATCTAGTGAGAAACATTCACATTTCTCCGTTATTAACGGATCAAACAGTGCGTGGAAACCAGGAAGAAACATTGTGCCAAGAATGAACTATCCAGTGTCCACAGATCTGCAACATTCACCATGGATTTACTGTAGTAACACAAACTGCAACCATTGAAGTTTGGCAGGAATATAGGCTATAATGCCTTCAAGTAACATTACGTCGGTTTTATTTTGACATTATGAATACAATTGCTGCCCTCAAATGTTAAATCTGAACTAAATTAAACCTTTGTTTATAACTACTACAATATTACATTTCATTTTTCCAAGGAGCTGTTTTGTTTTATAAGCTCCTAAGAAGAGTCAATTATAGCTCCATCATTGCTCAAAATAAAAAAAAAACATACTTTATTATGTTAGTTTTAATTAAAAAAAAAATCTCTGGCATTTCTTTCTTTTTGCTGTATCGAAAACGTACCGAACCGTGACACAAGTGTATCGTACTGAACCGAACCGTGAATTTTGTGAACCGTTACACCCCACTGGATAGATACTATTACAAACATTATGGATTCAATTACTTCTAATGTGGCAACTGTAGCCTGTATTACTGTAATTATTTCAGCAACAACGGTGATTTGAAACATGTATCTTGCATTGTTTGCTGTTGAATTAACTGATTGATTGTTAAAAGTACTAAATTGAAAGAAGATCATACTGTTGTGTTTATGTGATTAAACCAAATGTTCTCATTACATATTACAATAATCATGTGTTTGAAAGAATGATTATGTGGACTGAAAAGTGTATAAATGTAATGAAAGCATGAGATCAGGTTTTGAAAGAATGACTAGCTGTGTTAAAAGTGTGATCAGTTTGGATTTTTGTACTAAGAGTTTTGAAAATATACACCTTACTTGTGAAAATAGTACCAAAGCAAATAAAATAAAATAAACTATATTATAAACACTTTGCACATCCCTGTTAAAACAGCTGTTTGTTTGTGTGTGTGTGTGTGTGTGTGTGTGTGTGTGTGTGTGTGTGTGTGTGTGTGTGTGTGTGTGTGTGTGTGTGTGTGTGTGTGTGTGTGTGTGTGTGTGTGGAAAACCTGTGACACATTTCAGAGAAAAATAAAAACTTACAGGGTGTGCACACCCTTTCATAATTGGTATGTTCAGAACTAAACATCAATCTCATGTGAAATAGTGCACATCTGTCCTCACCTGAAGTGTCTCTCATTAACTCCAAATAAATGTCAGCTGTTCTTATGAGATTGTCAGATCTCTTGCAGTTAAATGCTACTAAAATAGCTATTGGCCACAAAGAGCTTGCAAAGTATCAATGTATCTCTTTGTTGAAAAGGGTTGCTCAGGTGAGGGTTACAAAAAAATACCAAAGTATTAGAAATACCATGAGACACAATGAACAAAGAAAACTGGTTAGGGTGGCTGTCAAGAGGATTGCGGGAACATTAGAAGAGTTACAGCTTTTTCTGGCAAGTACTGTTTGCTCCCTATATGATCTCTACACCACTGCTATCGTGCTGCTTACCGCCTGTGAGCATGAGTGCACACTTGCAGATGCAGTTGTCGTTATCCATGTCTTTAGTGCTAAAGTCTGCCCCATTTATCACCAAACTGCTATGCCTTCCGGCTGTACCACTGTAGCTCTTCAGGAATAACCTAAAAGAGAAAGACAGATCGTGAATAAGAGAGTATAAATGTAACTGTGGCTGTTTTAGTAAAAACAGGACAATGGATCCAAATACAGCTGCCAGTTTATTTAAACAAGACAATAAAGTAAATCCAGGCCAGAACAAAATAATCTAAACAACAGGAACTAAAACAAATGCATGCACACACACACAGTACATCCACATTGAACAACACCAGATAAAGAACAAGAGAAACACTGGAGATCGTGACAATAATAGAAAGTATTACAGCATCCTGTTTCTTTATTTATTGATTTATGTATTTATTTGTTTGTTTGTTTATTGTTACACTTTACAATAGGGTTCAATTCATTAACATTAGTTCATTCACCAGGTATCATGAGCAAACCATAAACAATGCTTGGTTAATGCTTGGTTAATGTTAATTTACAATTGTAATATATTTTTACTGAAATATTATGCTGTATAAATTAAAACAGTTAATTTATTAAAAACTTACATGGATTACAAAGAAAAATGGTATATTTATAAATTAACATGAACCTAGATGAATAAATGCTGTCAGTATCAGTTATTTGTTAGTTCATGATATCTTATGCACAGCAAACAGCACCATTGTAAGACAGCATATCAAGTTAAAACATGTCCAGTTTATGGGTTAAACTAAAATAGTTCAGTGGAGCACAGTCAACAGAATAGAAGCCGACTCATCTTCAAAAAGTTGGTGCTCATGTCATGAGCTGCTACAAAACAACAATACACAGAGGTGTCTGACTGATGCAGACAAATTGTGAAAATGTGTCTTTTGTAAACGGTCCACAACTTTTAAAAATGCATCTCGAGACATATTCCTCTGCGTTGTGTCTAGCTTTGACTGTGTATTGTGTAAACAGCACCATAAAGAGACAAATTAACTGTTCATAATCTCTCAAAATTGATGATAAATAAACAACACTACAGCCAAACTGAATGTATGAATGTTTGTTCTCTGTGAAAAGGATGTGAGTGAGTTTGATCAAGCAGCACAAAGCTATGCACTATGGGGTTTTAATACTATTTGAAAAAAGGACCACGAGAGCTTTCTAGCATACTTAAAGTTTGTCATGACTGAGTTTTAATACATTAATTTCTCTACCTGTAGTTTTGCTTCTCATTCCCAAGGTAAAACTTGTCGTACTGGGAGAAGGCCAGTTTGTCATCCCAGTCTGTCAACTCCAGTCTAAGAGTGTACTGCCTCTGATTGGTCAACTGGTACACCAACTCATTTCCCAACCAATGTTCTCCAGTCAGACTCCCAAAGCCCTGAAATACACAAACACACACATTTGTTTGACGGTAGAAACTTTCTATTGACTTCTACTGTTTAAAAACAATTTTATGATAATTTGTGTACATTTAGACAAATATTTTACAATTCAGCAAATTGATGAATTGCAGGTATGTTTTTGTAAGATCTGCTTACACTTATTAGGTTTAGGGGCCAACCTTCATGGTGACGCTTTACCTACAAATAGTGCTTTTTCACACAAGTTACATTATATGAAATCACCAACTCAAACAATATTTTTTAACTATCATGAGATGTTTTAGATGTTTTTACATTGAGCTAATATTCTCTATTCCCTATAAATGTTTCTGCATTTTTACATTTTCCTTATTATTTGCTATTATTTGTTGACGTTATTTGTTACATTGTTCCCTTATCGGTCGGTCTTTTATACGTGCGTCATGACCGACTGATAGGAATCTCGCTAGAGTGGCCAATCTACTTCGAGTGAAACTAAAACAAGCCAATACACATTGGCATGCAATCATTTGCCTGAGCTGTTCAGCCTCGCAGCGCGGGTATATAATGAGTAGAAGGTGCGATTGCATTTCAGCTTTTTGCTACGGAGCCAAGCACTTCGATGCTCTCTACAAACTCCCAGGAGATTGTGAAACTTCAAGCCAGCTTTTTTCTCGGACCTCTCCACTTTGGTGCGGGCGTGACGGCACAGGCACGGCAAAAAAGATGACGTTCTATCTGTGTGTTTCTGGATGCGGTCGTTACCTGGGATCGTGGGATGGTCACAATCGCTGCCTCGTTTGTCAGGGCCTCGAACATGCTGAGGCAGCCTTCGTGGATGACTTATGTACCCATTGTGAGAAGATGACCATCTCGGAGCTGCAGTCGAGACTCTCGTTCCTGCAAAGGGGCGGAGTCCCCGTGCCTGCGTCTCGATCTAACCGTCCAGGCCCCCGCAAGAAGGGCGGCAAAGCCAAGAGCAAGCGGCCCTAGGACGGGCGACCCAGAGATGGATGGGAGTGCTTTTCGAGAGATGGTGACCGCACCGCTCCCTCCCCCGAAGAGGGCCGGGTGGAAAACCTTCAGTTTCCCTTTATTTGTGTTCCGCCGCTGGCCTCAAAACCAGCGGTACCCAAATTTTCAATAAAAGAGCAGTTTCTTCCATTTCTGGAAGAAATGCACATCTACGGTCCCTTTGGTCACGCTTGTACGGTCTTTGCAAGCCTGGTTGGCACTCCCCAGTCCGTCTCGCTGGCTCATTCAGACCATCAGACTCAGCTATGCGATTCAGTTCGCCCCGCATCCCCCCAAGTTTCGGGCCATCCACTCCACTACAATGAGAGCAGCCGATGCCCATGTCTTGCGGGCGGAGATAGAGCTGGTCCCTCCAGCCGATATGAGGTCAGGGCATTACAATCCCTATTTCATTGTACCCAAGAAAGGTAGTGGGTTATGACCAATCTTGGACCTGCGAGTTTTGAATTGGAGCCTCCACAATCTACTGTTCAAAATGCTCAGGCAGAAACGCATTTTCGAATGCTTCCTTCCCCACGATTAGTTTGCAGCAATCGACCTGAAGGACATGTACTTTCATGTCTCGATTCTTCCTCGACACAGGCCGTTTCTGCGCTTTGCGTTCGAGGGTCGAGCATATCAGTACAAGGTCCTGCCCTTCGGGCTGTCCCGAAGACACCCTGTGTCTTTACGAAAATGTCACAGAGATAGGTAGATAGATAGATAGATAGATAGATAGATAGATAGATAGATTTCTTTATTGTCATTGTACAACATACAATGAAATTTTTATACTTTCCAACGTACACAGCAAAGAGTAGTTAAATTCATTTTGCAAACTGCCCATTATTAAATAAGGTGCTTAGTGTTATTTCACTTAATTGTCTAGCATGTCAAAAATGTCTTGTGGTAATAATTTGAGGATGTAGTTTCAGTTCATGGTTCATTATCCTGATGGCATTGGGATAAAAACTGTTCTTGAGTCTGGTTGTGCGTGTTTTGATCGATCTAAAGCGTTTTCCAGATGGCAACAGTTCAAAGAGCTGATGGCCTGGGTGATTCGGGTCCGTCACAATATTATGTGTTTTCTGCAGGCAGCGGGAGTTAAAAATGTCATCCAGAGCAGGTAGCTGTTGGTTTGTGATGTTCTGTGCGGTTTTTATAACTCTCTGCAAGGCCTTTTTATCACCAGCCGAGCAGCCTCCATACCACACCAGCATATTACATGTGAGGACACTTTCAATAGAATAGCGGTAGAATGACACCAGGAGCCGCCCTGACAGGTTTATTTTCCTAAGCATTCTGAGAAAGTACATCCGCTGCTGCGCCTTCTTGACTGATGCTGTGATGTTTGTTGTCCATGAAAGGTCCTCAGAAATGTGTGTGCCCAGAAATTTAAAGCTTGATACTCTCTCCACTATCCCCCCGTTGATATGCAGTGGTGTGTGGACAATCTGTTTCTTCCTGAAATCGATGATGAGTTCTTTCGTTTTCTTGATGTTTAGGGTAAGATTATTCTCTGTGCACCACGTCGTCAGCCTCAGTACCTCCTCTCTGTAGGCATACTCATCTCCTCTGGTGATCAGCCCCAGCACAGTCGTGTCATCCGCAAATTTAATTATGATGTTGTTGTCATTAGATGGTACGCAATCATGAGTATACAAGGAGTAAAGAAATGGACTTAGCACACAGCCTAGTGGGGCTCCCGTGCTGATTAACGTAGTTGTGGAATGATGTGAGCCCATCCTCACTGACTGTGGCCTCTTTGTTAGGAAGTCTTTAAACCACAGGCAGATGTTATGCTGTATGCCTAGGTCAGACATCTTGTGAAACAGTCTGTTTGATAAGATGGTATTAAAAGCAGAGCTGTAGTCAATGAACAGAAGCCGTGCGTACGTCCCTTGATGTTCCAGGTGGCGCAGTACAGTGTGGAGTGCAGTATTGATGGCATCGTCTGTCGACCTGTTGGCCCTATATGCGTACTGGTGGGGGTCCATGGTGGGTAGCAGAGCAGACTTGATATGATATAAAACCAGCCTCTCCATGCATTTCATAATTATAGATGTTAGTGCAATATGCCTGTAGTCATTGAGAGATGTTATAGCAACCTGCTTTGGCACCGGCACTATTATAGACGTCTTCAGGCAGGTTGGGACAGTGCACTGCAACAGAGACAAGTTGAAGATGTTTGTGAGTACCTCACCCAACTCATCTGCACAGTCTCTGAGTGTGCGCCCTGGAATGTCGTCTGGTCCAGATGCTTTCCATTCCTTGATTTTACGAAGAGTGCGTATCATCTCAGCAGGTTGAAGAATGAGCACCTGGCTATTTGTATCTGGAACAGGGTTGATGGTAGTCTCGGTACTTTCCACCTCAAAGCGGCTGAAGAACTGTTCTGCCATTGAAGCACTGCTATTAGACAGGCAAGTGGTGTTAATCTGCCCAGTGATGTGCCGAATCCCCTGCCAAGCCCGATGGGGGTCGGAGTTGCAGAAGTGGTTCTCAATCCTCTGCTTATAGGCGGCCTTAGCATCCCTGATGCCCTTCCTCAAATTCGTCCTGGCTGCACTGTAAAGCTGCCTGTCACCGGACCGAAAAGCAGAATTACGGGCCTGCAGCAGATGTTTTACATTGTTGTTCATCCACGGCTTGTTGTTAGGAAACATACAGATCCGTTTCGTGGTGGTGACATTTTCAATGCAGCATTTTATATAAAATAGCACAGAGGATGTATAGATGTCGATTTTATTGTCCACAAATACGGTCCAGTCAGTATAAAAAAAGTCTAAAGCAGTCTAAAGCAGTCCTGCAGCTGCTCAGACGCTCCTACCGGCCAAATTTGTATTATTCTAGCAGTAGGTTTGATCCGGTTGATAACTGGTCTATATGCTGGATTCAAAAACAATGAAATATGGTCAGACAGTCCTAAGTGGGGGAGACGTAATGCCTTATATCCATGCTTGACGTTACTATAAACATGGTCGAGTATGTTTTCCCTCTTGTGGGGCACTTTACATGCTGGTAAAATTTTGGGAGAACAGTTTTTAGGTTGGCTCTGTTGAAATCACTTGCTATGACAAAAGCTCCTTCTGGATAAGCCTGCTGTTGTTTTCTAATGGCAGTTAGCAAATAGGCCAAAGCTGTTTTGATGTTGGCATCCGGAGGTACGTAAACAGCAGTGATAACAACAACTGTAAATTCCCGCGGCAGGTAGAAGGGGCGACATTTTACTGTTAAATACTCCAAGTCCGGGGAGCAGTAAGTGTCAGTTATTACAGCGTTTGTACACCAATTGTCGTTGGTGTAAACACAGAGCCCCCCTCCTCTGTTCTTACCGGATTCCGCGGTCCTGTTGGCTCGGTGCGCTACACAGCCTGCTAGTTGAATAGCCTCCGCTGGGATCGCTGGCTTGAGCCAAGTCTCCGTAATTACCATAGCACAGCAGTCCTGGATGGTTTTCTGTGTGGATGTAATAAGTTCCAGCTCCTCGATTTTATTGGTAAGTGATCTTGCGTTTGTGACGAAGAGGCTCGGCAATGTAGGCTTGTGTGGGTCTCTGCCTAGCCTAGCTCGTATCCCGGCTCTGCAGCCCCGCTTCTGCCTCCTCTCACAGCGCCGCCTCTGTCGCTTCTCGGCTGGGAGAGAAATCCATGGAGACCCCGTTGGTCTGACGAGCTCAGACGGTATGTTGTGTCTAGGATCATCCTGGTTAAAAGTACAGCCCCCGGGCGTCAAACTGATGACGAGAAGTTCGTGCCGGCTGTATTTTATATATACTTGTGCATACGTGTTTCTTAGAAAGAAATAAACTATTAGTAAACTACTCAAAACATGTCGATACGTGGGGAGCTGAGCTGCTGCGTGTGCACGCGCCGCCATTTTGTTGGCCCTTGTTCCCATGAGAGAACAGGGCGTTCGCATCCTCAACTATCTCGACAACTGGCTCATACTAGCACACTCTCGAGATCAGTTATGCGAACACAGGGACCTCGTACTCAGGCACCTCAGCCAGTTGGGTCTTCAGGTCAACTGGGAAAAGAGCAAACTCACCCCCATGCAGAGGATCTCTTTTCTCGGTATGGAGTTGGATTCGGTCGAACAGACAACCTCAGTCGGTGCTGAACTGCTTGAACACGTTCAAAGGCAGGACGGCGGTCCCACTGAAATTCTTTCAGAGGCTCCTGGGGTATATGGCAGAATATGCAAAAATGCCTTTCCCCCCATGTGCCTACTTGCACAGACCCTGTGCAAAGTCAGGGAGGATGAGGAGCAGGTCCTTCTGGCAGCTCCCTATTGGCTCACCCGGACTCTGTAGTTTTTACTCAGTTTCTATCATGACAACTCTCCGGAGATTGGTACGGTAATAGAGATTGGCATGGTAATGCATATGGCAATGTTAAAGTATTTGGTCTTGGCGGAATAGATCTGCTATGCTGCTGATGCTGCTGCAGAGCAAGTACTGAGACTTGCAACTGCCAATACATTCACAGAAATTGCTGTGAGCATGTAAGACATGCTGCTGCTGCACAAGTAACATGTATAAATTACCCGTAGCAGATCTATACATGTGGAGCTGAGGAAGGTGCAGGGTTTCTGAAAGCGCACTGCATACTTCTACCAGAAAAACCCCGGTATTTGTTTGCATGTTGAGCTGCAGCTTATTGGATTCTGATGCAAAAGCAACCAATCAGCTGTGCCATGTAGATAATGATGTGATCGCTACCAAATGAGTCAAAGACTTATCAGCCTGCGCCATCTAGAGTTTCATGCCAGAACTAGGTATTTTCATAATTCTTAGAATATTTAGTTTGTATTTTTTTTCTTTCATAAACACCTACAGTAATAGGATTTGTTTTGTGACAGCTGCTGCATTGTATCATGGAGATATTATCCATTACAGGATCAGAATAGTGAAAATTGGCTTGCTCACACTACAGGCAAATCATGTCCTCTCTATGAGTCAAATCAGGATGGCAACTGCTGCCTCTTTGCGTGTGCCAGACCAGTCACTTCTGGGAGTTATGCCAGGCCTCGATCAGCACTGCTAATAAGTACAAACTTATGATTTGTCCTTTCAATACCCTTTGCACATGCTGAACTGCACTGCTGGCTTGCTTTGTTCAAAAATGATGTTCCTTAATATTTTTAATAAGGCCTCGTTCGTAATTTCATTCAGAGTAAAAAACCTAGAATCCAAGAATGTGTCTTGTTAAATTATTTGTTTCACTCCGTAGGACAGCATTTTACCATCTTATACTCTTTCCAGGTTCTGTGGAAGTCCACCGTTCCATCTTTCCTCGATTGTATGATGGTCCAGCCCCCACCAGCACTATCCATGTTGCAATAAACCTAGTAGGAGGAGATATAACAGGATAAGACATCGGCTTCTAGTATTTATCTTCTACTCCTCAAATTCAGAGATTTTATCTCCATAATTTAGAACAGTGCATAAAAACCTGAGAGTAAGCATAAAAATGTATGTTTTTTTTAAGGAAGATTGTGCTTTGAGTGGAAAGTGATCATTTGTGCACTTACAATGTAAAAAAAAAAAGTAAAATTGCATTAAAAATTACAGATTTTTGAATGACCTTAAATGTAACTAATTTTAGCTGGTTGATTTTTTTTTTAAGTATATCACTCTTTCACTAATATAGGCACTGACCAGGTCAAATGTAATAATGGGCATGCCAATGACAGCATTTGAGCTCAGAAATAAGTTACGAGGCCAGTGCAGGTAGTGTAAGTTCTGGAGTGCAGCATTTACCCAGCTGTTACTCTGAGAGTTCAGCCAAGAGTATTTCCAGCTCTTGCTCTTCCTGAGCCAGTCAATACCTATTCTAGTGTAAAGTACTCTGGCACATAGATATACTGTAGGCTGATTACTCCAGAAAAACAAACAAAAACAACATTTCTGGTTTATGTGTACGACCATGACTTCTTTCAGTGTGTCACCCATGGTTTATTTGGAGTGTATGCTCTACAATTTGGAAGTATTGCAAAACTTAACAGCCATTAATGTGTCTATATAGCCTATTAATTAAAGTATTTAGGCCTGTTAATTAAAACGATAACACTTTACATTACAGGTAGTTACAATATAGTAACTAAAAATTATGCATAATTGCATGCAACTAACCCTAAACCAAACCTAACATGTAGTTAATTAATGTTACTCAGTACTTTAAGGGATAGTTCACCCAAAAATTAAAATTCTGTCAGTAATTACTCACCCTCATGTTGTTCCAACCCCGTAAGACTTTCGTTCATCTTCGGAACACAAATTAAGATATTTTTGATTAAATCTGAGAGCTGGATCACTCCTCCATAGACTTCTATAGACGTTATAACTTGCTGGCCCAGAAACACAAAAAGTATTCTCGTCACTTTATAAACTTAAGATTGAGCCACTGTAGTCACTTGGACTATATTAACGATGTCTTTAATACATTTTCTGGGCCAGCAAGTTATAACGTCTATAGAAGTCTATGGAGGAGGGATCCAGCTCTCAGATTTAATCAAAAATATCTTAATTTGTGTTCTGAAGATGAACGAAAGTCTTACGGGGTTGGAACAACATGAGGGTGAGTAATTACTGACAGAATTTTCATTTTGGGTGAACTAACCCTTTAAACGTATAATTACTGTAACAAGGACACCTTAAAATAAAGTGTAACCATTAAACTTATCATAATGTGTCATATATTGAAAAAAAATGCATAGCAAACAATGTACATGGCAGAACTTTATTTTACAGTGTACCTGTTACACATCTTGTACATGCTATAGTAACAACAGTAAATTATGCATAATTACAAGCAAATAACCTTAAACCAAATGCTAAGCCTGATTATATAGTAAATTCACTAATTAATATTATTCAGTACTTATTTGTATAATTACACTGAAACTTGGGCACCTTAAAATAAAGTGTAACCACTTACACTTTAAAACAGAGAAGACATAAGTTAGGTTAGTATCTTGATGTTGGTTTAAATAAAGATGGAGTGTATAATTTCTGTGTCAGGACCAAACAGAATTTCAAAAATAATGACTTTCAAACAAGGTACACAAACACTACCCCGCCCCCACCTGTCATTAGTCGATCAAAAAGATAGTCCCGCCCCAAATGTGTGCCAACTCATCCCATTGCCATTGTTGCTATGTCATACTGCTCAAACAAATAGTAATTCACAACCCAAACTCATGAGAAAAGTGACTATTTTAGGAGCTGCCATTTTGATTTTTAGGGGGGAAAGCATGAAGGTCAAACCCTAACATCTAAACATCTAAATCTAACTCTCAGTGGGATGTAAGCAGGTCATACGAAAATATATGAATGAGATTCATATGAATTCGCCAACTATCATTGCCATAAGAGTGTGTTGGTAATGTTGAAAGTACCACAAAAAAAAGTGTTGGCTAAATAAATGGCTTATTTATAGTTGTCTCTGCACATTAAGGTAGGAGAAACTATTGTATAACTAAAAGAAATACTCAGTTTACTTAAGAAGGGGGAAAAAAGTGCTGTATAGGTACACTTTCACCATAACACATGACAAATGCAACACTATTGGCCTCACTACTGTAGCTCTGTTATCAGATCCCATTTAGACTGACCTTATGCATGTCTTGCATGCTAATGTAGATGGTGTAAATTCCACTCCTGTTAAATCCAGCCCTGAAGAGTTCGGCACAGTCTCTGTATTTTATAATATCATCCATTTGTTTGAAAACATTTGGACTCACTGCTTCAAACAGGCATGAATAAAAAAAAGTAAAGAATGTGTTAAAATTTTGCAGAAAGAGAGAAAACAAACGGGTTTGTAAGTAGGCAAGCTAACTAAACACAAATAACTGTCGTCATAGTCTTATGGATATTAAAATTAGATGTTTGCTCAATTCAGTGTTGGGCTACCAACTGAATCTTAAAAGCCTTAAGTGAATGAACAAATCTCTCTATATTTATGATTTGCTCTAACTCCTCAGACTCCTATATCAGTGCATGGAGGTTGAAGAGGGACGTGAGAACTGTGAGACTCTGTGATTTTCACACAATGTTTCAGATCCAAGTTTTACTTGGCAGCAAAAGAGGTTATTCATGGTCTGCAAGAACCCTGATGTGGGCCAGTCAGATTTGAAGTCTACGTGATGTAAAGCAGACAGGTTTAAAGAAATTAAGTATGAGCTGTGACAAAACTGTCAGTGCAAAACAATCCTGAGTGTTTGTGATCTCACGAATGATCTTCTGAAAATATAAACTATGGATTAGGGGTTAATTCACACTAGTGCTTATATTTGAGCAGGGTAGATGGTGGTGTATATACAATTCCAATGGATAATAAATGAAATATGACAATGACACAGTGAAAATTTATAAGGCTGATTCTTATAAGATATTAACATACGTTCATGAGTATACATTCATTTGGTAGCATTTTGGTAGAATATTTTTAAACGATAGCATGGAGTCCTGCACATGACATGCAGAAAATAAAAATAGAATTCATTCACACGATTTAATTTGTGGCCATGTTGTACAAATTCGTTCTCTTGTTTTAGTTAAATTGTGGCCACGTTGTACTGATTTGTTCCCTAATTTTAGTTTCCTTGGCCACGTGGCCACAATGTGGCTAAATTAAAACAAGGGAACAGTTGTGGGAACAAATTCTAAAAATAACATTTCCCCTGAATGTCATGTGCAGTACACAATTTGTTTCTCCAATTTGTGTACCTTTGTTCTTGGAGCACAGTTTCAACAGATCATTGATGGTACTATACATTTGTAGTTGCTCTCGGTAGAGGGCGCTGTTGTTTGTGACGACCTGCTCTAGATTGAGCTCCAAGCTCTGTATTGAAGAGCTCTGGGAGGCCAGGAGTCTCTGAAGCTCTGTCCGCTCACCCTTTATCCAACCCAGTTCTGCATGGTGACGTGCCTCCATGTTAAGAATACGCTGCTCTAGAGTACTGAACACAGACACAGACATGAATAGGACAGAGTTGCATTTGACAGTTACCAGAAAACCAAAAAAAATTAAAAGTAGAAAAGTAGTGTCAGTGAAAAATACCCTGTTTTGTCCCAAAGCTGGTTGATCTCACTGGTTTGCCAGAGGAGTTTGTTCTCAAGTTTGTTGGAGGACAAAGCGTTTTCCAGTGACTGAATCTCAAGTCGAGAAGTCTGATTGAAAACCTGTCATATATATAATGACATACAGCATTTGATGTGTTTTAATTACACTTTTCAGTTTCATAAATCCCTGTGGCCATCAATGCACTTTAAAAAAACACTGTGGTGTTTCTTATTATGTAAACTCATGAATTCCCAAGAATACTTATTAGCCAATATTAGCATGTTTTGATTAATGTTTTTGGACATTTTGGATATGCATTCACACCTGTGTCTCCGTGTCTGTTAGTCTCCTGATGTGTTGGGTGGACTGGGAAAGTAGCTTGGTGCCAAGATCCAGCATGGTTGTCATTTCATTATGTAGAGCAATATTCTGCAGGTGTGTTGTGTCTTTTGTCAGACTGTCCTTTACAAAGACCTCAATCTATATGCAAACACACATATGCAAAGAGAGAGAATGAATAGGAGCATACATTATTCATTGTGGTCTTTATATATGGTCACATATATTATATCTAAATACTTGCAGCTGTGCTTTTGGGGGCAACTGTATGATATTGAATCAGCCTAGTATTGAGCAGCTACACACTCTGAATAAGACTGTTTTTATTATATTTTACAGTCAATTTTCTCAGTTTAAAGTGTGGGAACCAGATAGAAAAAACAATGAGGAATCCTAATCATAAATTCTCAAACACCCAGAGTATCATTAGTAATGTCTCTTTGTGAAATATTTTTTTTAAATATGAGGCACTCTACCACATTTTTGAGAGGGAATGGGGATAAATACTCTATTGAACAATGAATATTTATCTATAAACTCCAGTAAAAAAAAAAAAAAAAAAAAAAAAAAAAAAATCATCTGCAAGAGTCTATTTGGACAAAATAGACAAAGTCTATTTGCAATCCCATGTTGGTGATATAATAGAGATGTGTTTGTTAGCTCTGGCAACCTCGTGCATGAAAACGAAGCTTATGCAGATAGTTCCACAACATGATGAAATGTGTTCGGCTGGATCACTTATATGAAGGCAGTATAGTCCACTTTTGACTGTCTTGGCACTTCAATTTATCCCAAAAGTTCTAAATGGGTCAATGACCTGAATACACATCTTCTGAAAAGCATGATTTTAATTTCTTTATAAAACATACCAGGAAAAAGCAGGACATGATTTAACAGAGAGGAACCCTGAAGACCCACATGAATGTGTATCAATGTCAGCAAGTCTCTTACAATATAAAATAATTTGACCTTTTTATGACAAGGCAAGGCTAGTAAAATGTATGTGGTGCAACTGATGATAAAAATTGACGTTATTAAAATTACATTCATAAACTTTTGAAATTAGTGTACCGGCACTTGTTATTACTTTGTACTTGATGGTAACTTCACAAGACATTTTAGGTGAATTGCTGTTTCATGCATACTGAGTTTTTTACACTGTTAAAGAGTTGGATTCCCATGCTAAACATGGACAAAGTTTCAAAAGTTAAGTTGTACGTTTGAAGGAGTATTTTTGTTCCAAAAATACTCCTTCCGGTTTGTCACAAGTTTCGGAAAGTTTTTTTCGAGTATGGCTCTGTCTTACGTAAGATAGAGCGGAATTTCCTTATATGGGTCCTAAGGGCACTTCTCCGCGGCCGCGCGCGCACTCGCAGACCAGAGAGAGAAGAGAGCGAAAGCAGTACGTTACCTCAAAGCGCTCTGCTCGGCTTTAGGGAAGTCAATGTCACCAAAGAAGTGGGTTTTTGGTTGGCAGGGCAAGACAACCCTGCACAGATTCCCAAAGAACCCAGCGTTAAGGGAATAGTGGATGGAGTTTGTTTTTTCGAAGCATCAACGGAGGTTGTGCACGACACTTTGTTCCCTGCATTTCGACGATGATTGTTTTATAAACAAAGCCCAGATCGACTTATTTGCAGATCGTCTAATGCTTAAGGATCGAGCAGTCACGGTGAGTAAACTACTTCAAATGTCTCTCTGTGTTGTTGTTAGATCAGTTAGCACAGCTATAGCACACCGCCCACACGGCCCGCCCCCAGCCGCTCGGTTTTTTCCGGAAAGACTCGGTACAGCCAATCTTTAACTTATAAATATAATAAAACTAAAGACGTTTTGGAGATATGAAGGATGCAATACTACTCTATAGGTACTCAAGATTAACAGGAGATTGAGTGAAAATGAGCATTTCACCCCCCCTTTAAATTGGAAAATGGTATAAAGGCTTTTCAAAACCAAAAGTAACCAACATGAATACACTTCTAAGATCTTTTCACATGTTATCATGGCTAAGTTCAATCATTTTTGATCTGACACTTTAGCTGCGTCTCAATTCAGTGGCTATGCTTCGAAGGCTGCATGCATGACCAGAGTGCCTCGACGAAGACTGTGCCAATTTGAAGACTCCTTCGAATGTGGCCAACAAATGTGTCTTTCTTTCTCTGGGCCCTAAAGGATAGAATTTGTGGATCCCTGTAAAAACAACTGTTTATATTTTAGTTGATTTAGTTGAGTTAAAATGCTGGATTACACTTTTAAATGTAAGTATTGGATTTCAACTTACTCAAATATCTAACTATATTAAAAAAATCTTTAAAGCTGTTCAAATATTGACTTACATATTACAAGATGCAATTTTATAGTTAGTTTATACTCTTTATTATGTACATAAATGGACCGGGGTGAACCTGTTTAGACAGGTTGTGAACTAGACAAAGCAGGGTTCGCAACTATTAATACAATTACAGTTCACTATTACTCTCTCAAACCACTCTCTACTTAACCATAAGTCTCACACTTCTGCTATGTAGTTTTTTAACACTTTTTATTCATGTTTGTAATTCTAATTAAATCCTGTGTAATCCTGTTGCCCGCCCTGTGTATACCCCTCAGTTTCATCAGTTCATGGTCAGTTATTGTCTTTATGCAAAGTTGTTTACGCTGTGTTGTTCTTGTCACAGTATGGTGGCTGTAGTAAGTGCACAATCACAAAGGAGATCACACAAAGGAGTCCTTTAATAAATTCAACAAGGAACACATAGGAGAATCACAAGAAATAAAGCTTAAAGGAGGGGGGGGGGGGGGGGGATAGACGTGAATAGATAGGCCATTTGGCCCTGGACTAATAGGGTATTCTATTTGTCCATTCTATTGGCTCTATTCTATTTTGAAGACTTGTGCTGGCTGCACAAGTCTAATTTAAGGCTCTCACTAATAAATAGTATGGGTATATTATACATTTTCTGAGTCATCAGAGTGCCTTGAGTATTGAAGTTGTTGAGTTTTGTGTCCGTGGTGTTCTTTCATGCCACAGGGATAAAAGAAAGCATACAGTTTAGGCGGAAATTGTGGAAAAATGTGTGTTATTTCTGGTTTAAAGAAGTCATGTGACTTCTGTATTTGTCAGACAGATTCAGTACTGGGCTTAAATGAAAGCCTAAAGGGTCCCCTTTCCAACGATACCAAGCACCATATTATTGACAATAACCCTAGCATGAGCCTAAACCAGATATACACCAGATTTCAAAAACGGAATTTATTTGAGGGGGTTAGTTACTTCATGAGCTCAAAAAAGTGATTTCGCTACCACCGCTGCACTGCTATCGTGATTTTTCTAATACTAGGGGTGTATACCTTGCCAAAAAACAATGATAGCATTTGCCCCCCCGTTGATACCGATGGACCAAATTTGGGGCCCTGGCTCATGGACTATAAGTTCACATACTCGTTTCTCTGAAAAACACTTCTACAGCCAGTTATTTTACTCATTATTTTACACGTTCACGTTTTTGTTTTGGATGTGTGATCTTGCCCACTGCCAGTTCACCCAATAGTATTTCGACACCCCGGGATGCCAGTTGGCAGGAAACACAGCGTATCGCAGCCCTGGAAACGAGCAAACAAACTAGGTCAGAGATTGCAGATTCTACACAACCTAAAAAGCCTCGGTATCCATCTAAAAATCTCTATGAACGAGAGCATATTAAAACGCGGATAAATCAACTCATTAACTCACAGTCTATAAGTCTCCTCTGCTTTCATTGTCAATTGCGCTCGTTCCTGTTGCGTGTCGTCAAACTGGTAACCCGCGTGAGCATCGAGTCTGAGGAGGAGGGGTCGGGGTAAACAACAATCTCCTATTTTGAATTTGGACTGCAGTACCTATTTGGACCACTAGCTGTCATTCTTACAGACAGCACCTTTAAATACACTAGGAGAGTAATCAACCGAACAGAAACAGGTAAAAAAAAAAAAAAAAAAAAACCGAACTAGGGAAAACAGGCAGGCAAAAGTTAAAACAAAACCAAAACTCAACGGTTCTCTTGTCTGGCTGTCTAATTCTCTCATTTGTTTGGAATACATACTGCTACTTTTCTACTCTCCCTTCATCTTCTGAACACTGCACCATTGCAGATGATTTAAATTAGATTTTAAAAATCATTTTAAATAGACTTAAAAAGAACTGTGATCACTCTTTTAATTGACCCAGATGAGGGTCAGTTCATGCATGCCAGTCAAACTTTTTTTTTTTTTTATGAATCTTGCCTTGTGTACACTGTAGGGACAGAAAAGGTGCAATTCAATCTACTAAAAGCATTTTTTCTTTCCATGGCTGAATGCTTGATTTTGTGCACCTGCTAGTAAACACTTATCAGTTACAAACTGAACATATTTACAAATGCAATGATATGACGCTTCTGCTTACTGTTAGTCTTCCATCACAAAGATAATTTGAACACATCCCACAGAGTACAGCTACAGTTCTGGTACATTCTCTGGGTTCCTTATCAGCACTTTATACAGTGTTTACAGGAAGAGATATTTTCAGCTGCTCTCAATGAGATGGAGTCCAAGATGTATAAATACTCACTGCATTGAAGTGATAGCTTTATGTCCTCTGGGCCTGGAGTGTATAACACTCAGCTGAAGTGTTGTAACAGGATGTGTTTATCTAGTGCCCTGCATCCTAAGATTGTTCTAGCTGGACCAAATAGCCACAGGCAGAGATTAAACAGGTCTCAATCTTCTTTCAGAGCATATCGGTGGTTAGAGAGCAGGGGCTGTGGTTTGCAGATGGTGAGGACAAGAACATTTTTCAATGGGTCAAGATAATGCAGACTCACTCAGATGCATTAGTGTATCATCTGAGGTAAATCATCTCAAATTATGTATTTGTTTGATAGAGTATTTCTTTGCACTATGCTATTTGCACTAAATAACTATTTGATTGGAGCGAAATTGATTTGATAGAAATTATGCCACAACTTTGAGTAAAAAAGTAAACAATAATTAAGTTTTATAGTGGGTTTTCATAGATTATGGCTAAAAGTCTCAGTCTCAGACAAAGGTAAAACACTAAAATCTAGAAATAAAGGACATTTTATAAGAATAAAAAAAAAACTAAATTAATGTATCCATACCACGTCTAAATGTAATCATAATATACCAAAAAGAAAGAAAAATCTGTTCGCTTTAATAAAATCAACTCCCAAAATTTAAGAAACAACCTGGGGGGGAAAAAAACGGCATTAAACTGTAATAAAGTGCATTGATCAAAGCATCACAAAATAAAAATCCTATGGCATGACAGGTGGATTTGGATTTTTTTTTTAAGACCAAAAATATACACATGTAGGCATACAATGGCAGTTTGAATGTTTATTTTCATTTTTTTCCATTAATCATCAGTCATTAGTCTGAAAAGACCTATATTTAAAAGAAAAATACATATAAATCTGGGCATTTGCTGTGGTTTTTCAATCTTCAGTTCTCTGATTTTACGTAGAACATAGTTCCTAGGGGATAGCATTCACCAATAGCTGGTTTGGCTCACTGGGATTTGAAATTGGGGACAGAGTGTGTTTTCTTAGGGACGGATCATGTCTCCCCCATCAGCCCAGAAACACACAACCCTTCCCATTGGGGCGCCTACTCATTAGAGAAAGCTCTGACAAAGCACTTGACCGATAGGAATGCATAAAATCAATTTTGAAGGTGTGGAAAGAGCCGTGTCAGTTGGAAATCAAGAGGGAATACAACAGTCCAGTTGTGTATACAAGGATGAGAAGCACATTCTCATTGGTCTCATTGGTCATTGCAAGCAATTTCTGAATTTTTTGTAACATATTTTGAAAGTTTTCTGTGATGGGTAGGTAGGTAGTGTTAGGGTTAGGAGACTGACAAATAAAGGATGTTGATAAGCAAACACCAGAGCTAACACAAGTTAGCAAAGTTAAAACAGCACTCCTAAGATGTCAAAATCTGCTTCCTAATCTACAATAGAACAAATTCTTACTGATCCATGAAACTTCACTAAGACCAACCCGAACTCATGAGAAAACGTAATTATTTTCTGTTTGGGTGGATTGGTGGCAAATTCATATGAATTTGTACAAATTAGCATTATGGTCCAGCTCTAAACCTAACCCTCAGTTGGGTGTCCGCAGAAAGTAAAAAAAAAATATGAATGAGATCGTACGAATTCATGTGAATACCAATTCGCCGAAGTGTAAAATACACTGTAAATTTGACATTAACAGTAAAACAGCTGTGCTTGCCAGAACTTTGCAGAAAAAAATGATAGCAACATTTTAAGTTCTATTGAACTTAAATTATCATAAAAAAAGATCATGACATATGTTTCATTGACTGAAATAACCAAATTACTGTCAAATTATGTTTTTTCCCTGAAATTATAAGATTACTTGTTCTTTTTCTACAAAATCTGTACATTTAACAACATTTTACCCTAAAGTTACATGAAATGTCCCTTTTTTTTAAAGCTACACTGTGTAAGTTTTTCTTCCATCTAGCGGTGAAATTGTTTATGACTACCAACTGAATATTACTTTCCAGCCCCTCCCATTCCGAGGGCGTTTTAACTCCTACGGTGGCCGTATTATTTCAAATCTGCCGGCAGTCGCGAGTAATCTCCCCCTCGCATTCGTCACAGTGCCACTGAGTGTAAAAACGCGAAAGGCGAAGCTTGAATTTCCAGGTATGTCTCTCTTTGACTAATATATTTTCAAGATAGAGGCGCAACATGGCTGCTGCCATTCGAGCGACTCGCTCGTATGTATTCTAAATGGCAGATTCTACGCTTACGAGAATACTTGATTAGTTGGTAGAAGTAATTACACATTAATGAGTACATATCATTTTGAAAGAACAGTGTTTTTTGCTAAGAATCAACTTTAATACAGGTTTTCACTATAGGCTAGTAAGGGCATTTTCCGGTAACCAATTAAAAGTCCTTTTACCTTTTTTTTTTTTTTTTTTTTACAGTAAAGTGAGAGTGTGTTGCACTTAGAGGTCTGCACGGGCTTTAAACTGAAGCCCGAACCTGGCCCGTATCCGCGATCATTTAACCCGACCCGACAATTACATTTACATGTTAAGCCCGAACCCGACCCGAACCTGAGGTCCACTCTGTTTCTCACAGCAAATAGGCCTACCATTTTTGCAATATGTTGTATTTAATATATATATATATATATATATATATATATATATATATATATATTTGAGAGAGAGAGCCTGTGTGTCTGTGGTCTGTGTAGCCTATGCACATTGCACATCTGCGCACGCATGTACTTTCTCTCTCTCGCGTGCCGGTCACCACAATACAGCAAGCAGGCAAAGCACACGGCACGCAAACTATATATAGCCTATTTAGTTTTTCTTAGTTACAAACCCGAACCCAACCCGAACCCGACCCGAAACCCGCACATTTTTCGGGACCCGTCGGGCTCGGGTCGGGTAGCAGACCTCTAGTTGCACTAGACTTTATCATTGACTGTAAAGCTGTTCCCCAAAGTAATGCTTGACATTGAGAGACTGAACAGAACCTAAAGTGTTTCATTCTTATTTATGTGAGCTCTGCGGTTAAAACCCACTTTATAATGAACACATATAGCTAAGATAAATTCATTCCACAACTTTCCACAATTTATTGGTGCATTAAATGTGCTTAAATGAAATGGATGACCAGGGTCCTAGCCATCATTTCAGAAGTGAGGGGAAAAGAAATGTCAGGTGTGCTACCAGTTTTAGTCTGTCCTTTGTCTAACTGACAGATTTTTTTTATCATCTCTTGCTTTTAATTGGTAAGAAATCACATACACCGCTGAATAATAACCATTAATTTCTATAATATGTTTCCCTATATTGCCTATACAAACACTTGAATGAATGAATGAATGAATGAATGAATGCTTTTGCTCTCCAAGGCTGCATTTATTTAATCAAAAATACAGTAAAAAAAAAAAAAACTGTAATATTGTCAAATAGTATTACAATATATTGTAAAATGTGATTTATTCCTGTGATCAAAGTTGAATTTTCAGCATCATTACATCAGTCTTCAGTGTTACGTGATCCTTCAGAAAGCATTCTCATAACTGATTTGCTGCTCAAGAAACATTTCTGATTATTATCAATGTTGAAAAAAGTTGTGCTGCTATTTATTGTCCACGTTCCATCAGTAAAAACGTTTCTGCTTTTTATTCAGCTGCTGCTACAGCGAATAGCTGGATGCCTTTGTCCATATAAGGGATTTCCTGGAAGGTCATAAGTTATTTCTTATACGAATACGTTTCGGACTTTCTGTGAGAGAGTATGAATGAAACACCTCACACGATGTACACCTTACATAATGTGAAACACATTACATGAGAGTGTTAGCTTGAAACCTGGAGGAACTGTGGTAGAAAATGTGTTAGCGTTCCATAATGTTCAGATCGCCTTGTTTTGGATAAGAATAAAATTACAGCTCATGCAAAGACTATCTTGTCTCTTCGAATTTAAATCTAGATTTATTCACATTGTCCTCTTCATGAACGAATGTATGTTTCATTTACGTTCCTCCCACCCCAAGAGCAAAAGAACCTTTTTACACTAAAAAGAAGCGTTTGTGCAATAGAAAGATTACATGAAAGGATCTTCATGAAACAATAGATGCTAATAATGAATCTTTATTTTTAAGAGTGTGTGATCCATTCACTCTCCTCTCGCAGAACATTAAATGACATGTTGACTTACCTTTTGGAGCCAACGGGTGTAATTTTCCATGGCAAGCTCCAGGTGTTGGATCCGCTGGTTTAAGTGGCTTTGCTTCCCCTGAGGAGATTCTTTCTGGACATGTTTTTCTGGCCAGCTGTCAGTTCTGCTCTCCTCAGGTTGTGGCAGTATGAAGGAATAGCTACATTCTCCATGCTGAACAGAGTTTAAATGCTGACTGCTTCCACCAGAAACATCTGTTAATTTGTCCATAGGTGAATCTTCAAGGCTTGATGTCCTCACCAGCAATAGAGTCAGATGCAGAAGAACAGTGATCTTCATCTTTATGGTAAAGCAGGTACAGTCTGCCAAATCTCCTTTTATGGATTGAATGATCATCTCTAAATAAATGTATTTAGGAAAGGTCCATCTTGAGATACAAAGAAGACATTTTTTCCAGACACTGTGATTCCTGTGAATGAATTTACCATAAATACACCAATCCTCTGTCCTGCTCCAGAACCCATAGAACAAGTGATTGCCACCTCTGCCTCCACACTTATGTGTGTGTGTGAGAGTGAACAGCAGGTTTTGTAGACTGTGTGTTCAGAAAAGACGACTGGTCAGTGTGTGTGTGTTTTAAAGGGGTCTGAGTGTTGTAAGAGTAAACTGCTGGCAGACTGTGAAAGAATGCGAGTGAGAGTATGTGTGTCAGTGTGTGTGTGTGTGTGTGTGTGTGTACCTGGTATTTCCTATTTTATGGGGACCAAATGGATACAAGGATAGTAATAGCAGTAAATATTGACCTTATGGGGACACTTTTGGTCCCCATGAGAAAAACAGCTTATAAATCATACTACATGTTTTGAAAATCTCAAAATTCAGAAAGTTTTCTGTGATACGTATGTAGGTTTAGGGGTATAGGGTTAGTGTAGCTGGATGGACATAAATAAATATACATAAAATCATTACATTCATAAAACATGGAGAACCAACATGTGTGTGTGTCAGAAGCATGCGGTCCATATAAGCTGTGAATGCTCTGCATACTCAAGCCATTTGTTAACTCGCTGATAAATATTAACACTATAAATTTCTATAAAATCCCTTATTTGAGGTATCATAAAGCATACATGATAACATTTTGGTAATACATACTGTCTGTCATTTATTTATTTGTCTAAACAACGGTAATTTTCTTTAAATCTGCCAGCTACGGAGGGTTTCAGGTAAGCGGATCCACTGCAGCTTTGGCGCCTACGCTCTGTAGTTTTGTATCATCATCATTGTCCCTCGTTCTCATTGGTTTGCTGGCATTTGGGGGATTTCATGCGCTGGGAAAGTTGTCTGTGAATCGCTTACCCATGAGGAAAAAGCTGTTTTATTCGGATATATACGTACAATAGGGAAGGAAAGACTATCACAACATCTGTTTCATGTCAAATTTGAACACACACTGCTTGATACTGATCTAAAACTAAATAAATCTGAAAGATAAATGTTATGATTTAGCACTACTGAAAAACCCTGATCCCTCAAATCAACAGCTTTTTCTTAAACAATGTTTTACAATATAATACAGTTTCTTTATAATACTATGGCAACTTTTATTTCTTTGTCATTATTCATAGTAAAACATTCAAATGTGGTCTTAAACATTATCATTAAACATTATTATACATTAAACATCATTATATAAATAGACCTTTTTGTGAATACACTTTTTGTGTGTTGTTTTAATGTCAGTAAAAGGCAAGGGTTTTACATTTCTGTAAATTATGAGAATAATCTCATGACCCCTATAACTTAAAAACTGATTTTCCTATAAATAATTGCTCTACAGGGATGTTCCAGTTATTACTCAACTTTTAATGTATCATTGGTGGCATGCCCAGTGTAATTAATAATTATTTTTCCTGTTCTTTGACCTATGAAGCAAAATAAAGATACATTTGGAAAACAATCAAAACTGTAATTATGTATTAAAGGGATAGTTCACCCAAAAAATTAAAATTACTCCATGATTTACTCACCCTCAAGCAATCCTACAGTGGTGTATATGACATTCTTCTTTCAGACGAATACAATCTGAGTTATATTAAAAAATGTCCTGGCTTTTCCAAGCTTTATAATGGCCGTTTATGTTTTGAAGTCCATCAAAGGGCATCTATCCATCATAAAGGTGCTCCACGCGGCCCTGGGGGGTTAATAAAGGCCTTCTGAAGCAAATCGATGAGTTTGTGTAAAAAAAAAAAAATCCATATTTAAAACTTTATGGACTAAAATAACTAGCTTCCGGCCGACGGCCGTACGCATCAATCTACAGAAAGAGTAACCTTTGACATATGACGCATGACGCACTGATGAACGAGGAAGCGCAGAGGATAGAGCAAAACAAAACACCAGTCACGAATTAGAAGTCTAAAATGACCATTTTTAAAGAGAAATGTGGGAGGAGCTTGAGTTTGTTGCCCAGCCCTGTTTGTTTGAACCTACTATGGTACTCCTACATCCTACATCATACATCGTCAAGCGTTACTCTTTTGGCGTAAGTCGACTTGTGTAGGCCGTATGCCGGAAACTATTTATTTTAGTCCATGAAGTTTTAAATATGGATATTTTTCTTACACGAACACATTGCTTCGCTTCAGAAGGCCTTTCAGATTAACCCCCCAGGGCCGCGTGGAGCACTTTTATCATGAATGGATGCACTTTTATGGACTTCAAAACATAAACCGCCCTTCAAGTCAAGACACCTTCATTTATATAGCGCTTTTAACAATATAGATTGTTTCAAAAAGCTGTGCTAATAGGAAATTAAAGTAACAGAGATTGTTTTGGCTTTACAGCAGCTCTAGAATAAAGTTATTGTCCAGCTAAAGTTAGTTTTGATTGATTCACTTCCATTGCAAAGATCATTAGTTATTAACTTAGCTAACACGACACCGTTCTAACAGAAAACCCTCGCTCATTCGCACAACAGTGCCTGGTGGCTCGAGAATGCAAACTTAAAAAAAAAGTTATCTCTGCGGAAACTTCGAAAACGCAAACCTGTGAAAACGCTGACGGCGTGCACATGCGCATTATACATGATAATACAGAATTATGTATCGCTTCCGCGTAGCCATGTGAACTGGAATTATTTTGACAACATTTTATCTGCACAGAGGTAAAGGGAAGGAGGTCTTCACAGGGAAGAGACTAGTTGACACTTCAGGACTGCGTTGTTGTCGTGTCCAGGTGCAGGTCCTTCATCAGATCTGGATACGGCCTGGATCTGGCAGACTGCAGTAAACCTTGGGATAAACAGAGAGACTAATATTAGAGAAGACGCTATTCACTGCCATTTCTGTCAGGACCACTATCATCAAATACGATTGACAATTAGCACACAGTTAGGGTTGGCGGTATGGTTCTGTTCTGCAGCCTAGCATGGGTAAGAGCAGGGAGAACAGCAATGGCTTGAGCGTGAGTAAATCATGGGGTAACTATCCCTTTAAGTGTGTGAGCCATACATATAATAAAAACAAGGTTTCACAATCGACCCTAATTCCATTCCGGTGTGTTGGTGTGAGAGTGTGACAGGAGGATATAATACTTCACATATCATCTTCTTATATAAAGAGCAGCAGACTCACCCCTCTGAAAATAGGAGCTACTGAGCTATTTTCCTGCTTTCGTTTCATTCAATCCCCTGAATTCTCAGGGTCAGATGGAGTTTTCAGGGTTAGCTGTCAAAGTAGCTTAAAGCAGAGAGTTAGGCTTTTTTTAACCATTTTTTTTTTATACTTCTTCCTGGTGGTCACAGAGGACAGTCTGTTGTCTGCACTTCATCCTGTCTCAAAGCCCATTTTACAGGCCTACATCGTCTATCTGTGTACTAATAACTTTCAGAACACTCTGATCTAGTTTCCTGGATAAAACAGAGAGTCTAAAGGATTAAAGAATTTTAATAGTCATTCTGTTTGGTAACATTACAGATGTTTCCTCATAGGAAATGTGCCTATACTTTTTTAGCATTAAGAAAGAGTATAGACTTGAGATTTTTTCAAACTTAAATGACAGATGGCATAAAATCAAGAAGATAATCTCCAACCACATCTAACACAATCATAATAGAAATTTACAAAGTCTGAAAAGTAGATATCTACCTTAAGATTAAACATGACATGTAACTTGAATGACATGAAGTGTTTTTCAGATGTCTATCATCTGTGTTATAACAGAGACAGGAGAGTTTGGTCAGTGTAAGGCAAATGAATCGGATTAAGCAATATTTGTCAGGGTTGGGTAAAGGGATGAGGCGAGGACTCAATATGCAAGAAGCAATGGGCTTTATTATTCATAAATAAAGAAAAAAACGAATAATACAAAACTACCAAGAGGGGGGAAACAGGACTTGACTTGACTTGACTTGAGGAAGCATACAGCAACGATCTGGCACAATACTGCAAACACAAGGAGAATAAATAGGGAGCAAACAAGGCAGGTAACGCTAGTGAAAAACCCAAGCTATGCAGCACAAGACTAAACATAACATCAAAGACAGACTATTGCCAACTTTGCTGAACTCCTTGAACTAACCACTGTTCGTATTTCATATACTTAAAGGATACCTGTCGCCTATTTCGACTATTTTTGACTGTCAAAATGCCGGCAGACACAGCTACTGTGATTTGTTCAAAATCTTTCTTTTTAGTAATCTCTGTGTACACAAACAATGTTCTCAAAGCTCGAGTTCATGTGTAGAGCCTCTGGTGATACTTCGAGCAAAGTTGTGTCGAGCCTTCTTAATGTTTTAAAAATAGCGATTTTTGACGCTATCATAGTAGTGCCCCAATCACTCCCATTCAAAAGGCAATTTGACCGAAAACGAAAATACGGTCAAACTTAAAAGTGGCGTTTCCATTCTAATTATGCTTTTAAACAAAGGTTTGCCTCGGGTAGATTAACAAAAAGACCCAACGCATTCTCATCCTAGGGCGTCATATACTGACCCTTTTGACATTTCGTCTACATCCAACGCACATGGCACCCTTTAGCGTCAATATGACACGCACAGAGCCTTGTTCGGATATGGGTAGGTTTAGGGTTAGACCGCTAGGAGGCGCCTTCTGGCCCATATCTATCTGCGTCTCATATTGACGATAAAGGGTGCCATGTGGGTTGGATGCAGACGAAATGTCAAAAGCGTCAGTATTATGATGCCTTGGGATGAGAACGGGCTGAAAGACCCTAGGTTGCATTTTGGCGACAGTTATTCTTTAAGTCCAAGTTCAAAATCAAATTCTATGAACTGCTCCATTCTTAACCTACGGAGCTGTCTGAAACACTGCCAGCGGGACATTAAACAGGAAGTGTTTGTCCGAACTCACAAGAGAGAACGCAAAAGTTTGCGAGAGAAGGCAAAAGTTTTGCGAGAGAACGCAAAGCTTAGAAAAATACTTTTTCCCATCCCATATTTTCTTCACCACCATGTCGCTTAAGGCACTCCGTAGGTTTTGATAGCGTTAGTATGTAGAACAAGTTTTTTTAGCATTTTGAAATGTAGAGTTTGTATTTATTTAACAAAATGTGGTTTTGGCCAGAAAATAACTATTTGGCCAACTGTGTGATGTAGGTGTGTTGCTGTGTTTAGAGTTTAGAGAAATTAATTTAAGTAAATGCTTGTTAGCCATTGTAAAAAAAAAAAAAAAAAAAAAAAAAAAAAAAACCTGTAATATAGCTCCTGGCCCCCTGTTAAGTCTCTCTAGAATTTCAGATTTTGAACCAATATCTCTATATTTGAACCAAACGTATAAACGTTTAAAATATATATATATATATTCCACTGAAACAGCAGGCAGAGAAACATCAATAGCTACGCAGATAATGCAAACCAATGCACGTGTTGACGTCAGCTGTCACACATGAAATCCCCACTGCCCTCTACCGGAGAGATAAAGAAGAACACTAGTGATTTACTCGCTTGTATTCACGATTAATAGCGAAATTCGTGAGCGTTTTAATTACGATTTGTATCTAATCTAAAAGAGTTAATTCCTGGGTTTCTTACAGTAACCAATAAATTAAATAACACACAATCTGTTTGTACATGCATGATTCGTTTGCCATGTGTCCCTTATATACGTGTAAAAATACTGGTCAACTCCTATAGTGGCTCTAAAAATTCAAATTGTTTATTTTTTTGTTTTGTTTTTCAAATATGAAAAAAGCCAAAAAATAACATTTTGCCCTTTTTTGTTTAAATAAAATTAGATTTAAGTTTGCATAACATATTATTAAAATGACTATATATATGATTATAATGACATTATTATCATTTCAAGTGAACTCTTTAAGGACAACTTTCTGTTTTCTGCATTATTGAATAGGCTATTATCTTATGTTTTTGATCTTATGCATTATACAGTACAGCCTTAAAATCTCAATCATTTCACAGTATCATGATTTTGCAACAATATAATATAAATAAAAAGTGAGTATTTGTAGAAATGTCAGCATTAAGTTCTGTTCGAAACATTTTGAGGAAGAAACTGTAAAAGCAAAAAATATCTCAACGTATATTAAAATGTATTAATTTATTAACACTTAAACGCATACTATTATTAAAAATACGTATAATGACATTATTACCATTGTGTGAACTTTTCAACAAGTTCTTTTTTCTGCATCATTTTACAATAGGCCTATATCTTATGATTTCTTGCTTTATATTTGTAACAGTTTTGGTTTTCGTGTTTACTTGTCTGCCTTCCTGTTAGTTTCCATAGTTCCTAATTACGCACCTGTTTATGTTTGTGCTGGTTCTGCTGGTTTCACCCAGGTCCAAGTCTCCTGTGTCTCCACTGGTCCCGCCGCTCTAAGTCTCTTGTGTCTCAGCTGGTCCCGCCCCGGCTCCGCCTTGGAAAGAGGATCCCCTGGCTTCGCCTTCAGCCACCGAGCCCGTCACTCCACTTCGGCTTGTCGACCAGTCGGCTCCGCATTGGCTCCTCCCTCCCTCGGCTCCACCTGGGACCATCGTCCTTGCTGCTCTTTCAGGCTCCCTCTGGCTCCGCTTTGATCAGTCGTTGCTCCGCACGCGCCACGGACTCCCAGGCCTTCAGCAGTGCTTCATCCCCTTCAGCGCTGCCGGGCTCCGCCTTGGTCCTCGGTCTCACTGGCTCCACAGTCCTCTTGACACCATGGCTTGACCTCAGATGCTTGTCGCTGCGGATCTACCTCAGTCTCCTGATCCATCGGTGTCGCCAGGTGTTGTCGACCCTTCAGCTCCGTTTCTATCTTTTGTCCCCCTGGTTAAACATGCCAAATCTTCACCATGGCTTCTCAATCTTTCGACTCCACCGTGGGCCTTAGTCCTGTCAGTGGTCTGGGTCCCCGATTGGCTCCTCCTGCTTTCCTCTCTAGCTCCTCCCACCATCATCACCACCTTGGTTTTCTCCCACCACCATCTCCTCTTGTCTCCTGCCCTTCGCCAGCCTCTCGTCCTCCTCCAGAGCCCCTGCCCTCCCTCCCTCCCTCCCTCCCTCCCTCATCATTTTTGACTATCATCGGCGTGAGGCTGCACCTTCTGGGAGAGGGGAGTTACTGTAACAGTTATTTTCTGTTTAGTATAGTGTTTTCATAGTGTTTTGCTTGTCAGTGTTCCCTATAGTTTCCATTGTTCCTAATTAATCTGTTCCTGTTCAGTTCATTAACACTCCTTGTGTATCTAAGTCCTTAGTTTGCTCAGTTCTTTGTTTTGTGTTGTCTTTGTATAATGTGGTTGTTATTCTGTTCTCCTGCGTGTTCTCTCTTGAAGAGTATTATTAAAAGACTGTTTATTTTTGTACTTGTCTTTGTGTGCTCATTATAAGCACCTAACCTGATAATATCATTATAACAGTAGGCTACCATGTTTTTTTTGTTGTTGTTTTTTTTAACAATATAAAGTATATAAAGTGTGTTGTTGAACATCTAGTGCAGGGTTCACCAATCTCGGTCCTGGAGGGCCACTGTCCTGCAGAGTTTAGCTCCAACCCCAATTAAACACACCTAAACCAGCTAATCAAGGTCTCATTAGGCATACTAGAAACTTTCAAACAGGTGTGTTGGAGCTGGTTGGAGCTAAACTCTGCAGGACAGCGGCCCTCCAGGACCGAGATTGGTGAACCCTGATCTAGTGGGTTCCCTTGAGCAAGAAATTGTAAAACTAATAAAATGTCTCAACGTATATTAATATGTATTAATTTATTACATTTAAGTGTTTTTAAACACATATAATGTAATTTATTTACACTTAAACATTTCTCTTCATGTTTATAATCTTACAAACATTGCTCTTTTTCATGTAAATATGACCTGTTGTTTACTCACTCATTCACTAGATGTCGCCATACGCTGCATTAAAATCAAACGATGTTCTAATTTACTCCGTCACGGGAATCAGTTCCCTCAAAAGTCTTTTGCAGCATATCTGAATAACCACAATGTTTCACACTTCCGCATAACGAGACGATTCTATACAGGGATATTTAAACTGATGAACTAACAAATAAAACATGTTTACAGAGAAAAAGGCAGATGATTCAGAGTACATTTACATATAAAAAGCCTTCCGTGAAAGGTCTGAGAGATTATTTGCATGAAGCTGACAGGCGGTTGAAGGGAATGGAGTGTAAAACGACAAGATGTTTCTGAAAAACGAAAGTAACATGCTGACAGGACCATTATTCACCTGCCTCCAGCTTGATTTGGCTGTACAATTCAGCCGTGTTTTATATAGCCTTTTTACATTGAAGGAAACATTCAGGACAGATGCTACATTCAAGTCAATCAAACGCAAACCTCATCCCATGCATGAAATGTTCTGAAATGAAAAGAGAATCCAAATTCTCTCTGTAGGAGTGGTTTGAGAAGAGCCCAGTTGTGTGGATGTGACAGTCCATAAGCACAGACCAACAGCATGCACTGTAATAAAAATATCTTCAGTTTCGATGAGATTTATAGAAGCAATTTGTTCCAGAAACATTTTTCGTTTTATTGGTTGAAAGTCTTCTTTTATGTCTTATTTATAGCCTATGTATATATACCTGCTTGCACAGACGTGCACGCGTCATCAGCACGTTTCATACCATGCAGAGTTAGGCAGACGTCAGTCAGACATTAAACATCGTCTCTCCTGACACCTTTGTTTGCTCATTGCTGGATGCGTTCTTGTGCTTTGAAGAAGGCGTGGTTTTGGAGACTCTGAAGGGAGGGTGGGATCTCATGCTTTCAAAGCTAGCTCGCTATTGCTAGCATCTCAGAAAATTACGTACCCTGCCTTTAATAAATCTGTCATTGATGGATCACTAAACTTTAATATATTGAATACAGGGGCGTAATTTGTGGGGGGGTTAGGGGGGAGATAACCCCCCCAATATTTAAATCTATGCATTACAACCCCCTCAATATGTATACCATGATCACATGAAAAAAATGCAGAACCCAAACTTCAACCCCCCCAATGTTCAAACCAAATCTACGCCCTTGATTGAATATATATTGAATATATACTGGTTTCGACCCTGACTGCACAGGACACGTATTTTTAATATAATCTATAATATTAATATACTTTATTCTAAGGCTATTAACATTTCTACACCATTTCACCCAATGACATTTCTCTCTTTAATTGTTTCAAAGGGTCCCCAAGCGTGTCTACAGAGAAAGGAAATAACCCTGTGGGGAAATCAGTTACTCTTTGGCACACAAACCTTTTTAGTCATACAGAAGTGATGATGCGATACGAAACTATGATGAATATGTGATTTGCCATATTTGGATATTAAGGGATTTGCAAGAAACACACCATAAATATTTATGCATTTTTGCTCAATGAAACACTGGAATATTGCTTCCTGTTCCAGAGACTGATAGGATCTGCAGCATCAACAACAGAAGCGGAAAATCCACAGCATGCCGCCCACTCATCAGCCCAGGAGACTGGCTGAATGAAACAGACAGTCTGTGCAAGGCAGCTTCAACTTTACGTTCTACAGGGTGAAATCCAGGTAACGCAGATGTTTCATACCATCAGAAACATCTGACTGTTCTTCTTTATTCCTGTTTACCCGTGCCGAGAGAAGAACATAATTGCGCTTGAAAGACGTTTGATTCAAATGACAGGGGCATGTACACTGAGCATGGTACAATGTGAATCATTCACTCCTGGAAGTGTTTTGAAATAAATACTAGACATCTGCATTCAGAAAATACAGCTTGTCTCAGCAAAGCCGGGCTGGGAGGTAAACATAACATGAATTCATAAAAGCATAGCATACATTTCAATACTCGCAAAAGTTTTTATATGTCTGAGGTGCCCAGGCCATGTTTCTGCATGCTGTGGAAATTATGCATTACTGTAATGCAATCATCAAACCCCCAGAAACACTGAGCTATCCATCACTTATGGCTATTCCTAAAGTGTTCATTTGTATTCATAGTTTGCTGCAATTCTCTCTTTTGGCCTTTTCTTTCCCCCCATATTTTCTTTAATTTGTTGTTCACACAGAGAGCTGATCTTGCAGCTTCTGGCGTAGCTCGGTTGTAAAGGATCCATCAGAGGTTTTTTTTTTTTGTTGTTGCCAGCATTACATAATGGACTGAAACACCAGGCCTCTTAACATCTATGCCAAGTTTGATCATTAATCAAAATCCTCAAAACACTAGTGTTTACATCAAACAAACACATTTCCTTCAAACACACTGCATATTATACACGGATAATACTGTGCAGAGCTGATAGACAGACAAACCCATTTCTGAACTTTAAGAGTAAAACAAAGAATATATATATAAATAATATAAATGAAATAAAAGGCCACTTAAGTGTACTTAAACAGTACACTTTTGTGACACCTTTTTAAAAAGTGCACTTTGTAATAAAGTTAAATTAAAAGTTTTGACTGACATACCATAGCAGAAAGTAAAGTGCTTGATTATAAGTTTAACTCTAGTGTGCTATTTGATATTACAGTTAAAGTTAATATATTTTAAATGTGCTAAATTGCGACTTCATTGCAAATGTGTAATTGAAAATATATTTAAATACGGCATTTTTTTTTTGAACGTGGAATATAGGACTCACTGAGTCATTTTGGAGAACTGTCTTTTTTTTTGGTCATTTTTGGAGCTTGACAGCTCATCAAGAAGTTGTATGGGAAAAAAGCAGCATCAGCATTCTGCTAAACGTCATTTTCTGTTTCATGGAAGAAGAAAAATTAAGGGGTAATGACCACCATTTTTTTTTTGTTTTTTTTTTTGGGTGAACTTTCCTCTTCATGTTATATTTTATATTATCTCTAAAGGTTTTTAAACATGAGCAGTTTGGGTCATGGATGAATACATGGAAACTCCATCATACACTCCATCATTCCAGCTGCATCACTTACCGCAATCCCGGGAGCATCATTTACATGACGGTACTGTAATCATTTACACCACCGCAAATGGTCAATCAAGACAAGAAGTCTGTAAGCTAGTGCTGGAATTAACCGTGAAGAGGAGGGAGACTGCAATTATAACCACATCCCCCTGCCTCCTTAACCACTGTTTAAATGGCACATGTATGTACCACATCGTGATACGAGCAGCTTAGACAGAACTTTTCTCCCCCTTGGTTTTCAGAAATTTTTTAGACCGCCTGTAGTAGAAGTGAAAACCCCAGAAATGCCAAAGAAATAGGGTTCATTTAAATTGGTGAAAAAAAAAAAAAAAAACACACTAGGAAAATTAGTTCAGAAAAGGTCATAGCTGTGAGACTGCAGGGTGTGTGGGAGTGGGAAAAGAAAGAAAGTTTGTGACAGTGGCATGTGATCTTGCTATTCTCATCACTAGTGACTCACATGTAAAACTTTCACATTGACACCCCACCTCTGACCTTTGACCATTTCACTATGACATATCCAGCTAACTATGTGGCAGACTGTGTGACAAGGTATACCTGCATTTTTTATAAGCACAATGTGAAGATTAGTTGATCGGGAGTGTTTGGGCATCTGGCTGAAAGAGTTTTGTGCTCAAAATGATATATTTCCACATTTATCTGATACAAATTAAAGTAGTTTAAAAAATCTACTACTTATAAAGAAACTGGGTAAATGAATGTCAAGGTCATAGAGGCTATTGTTACAACCTACTCCACAACCGACATGAGTTGTAAGCAGGGCTTGACATTTTTTGCTCACCATGCCACTGTGCTTTGTGGTTTTCCAAAGTTACTTGCCACTTAGTCTCAGCCTCAGACGTTACGCCCACAGACCATTGGCTGAACGTCTGATGCATATGGCACACATTTCTGATCGAAGTTGCGATCTGGGGTGCGTTTCCTGAAAGCATCGTTAGCCAATGGTCGCAAGTTCCGTCATTATCAGCATAGTTCAACGATTTGGTGTTTCCCGAAACCATCGTTCCAACGAACGTTCGCAAACTTGTGTGGTTGGAACGACAGCTCTCGAGCTGTGGTTAGAAGCATAGTTTCTAGTTTACATGAGATGTAGACTGAATAAATCCTTATCTTTAGCAAAATAAGCATGCTGGCATTCACTACAACCCGTGTTATTTATTTAGAATACATACAAACGTAATTTACGTATTTTAGTTTGTCAAGAGATTTAAAGCAGCACTCAGCATAGATATCATATAAAGGCTAGATGGCTCAAGGCGGAGTCACTTCCGGCATCACCGGCGGCCATCTTAGGACAGGGCTCTGTGAATTAAGGTGAGTGAGCAGCACGCACACAAATCCTCTTATCTCGCTGAAATCTGGACGGATTTACAAACGGTTTGGTTTCTTACAAACGTTATTAACGTGGCTATAATTCTGAATGCTTAAACATTTTGAACATAATTATTCATATGTATGCAGTATAATAGCTACATCTCTGACGTTTATAACAAACCAAACCGTTTGAAAATCGGTAGAAAATTGAGCAAGTTATGGTTATTTAAAAGTACATGCACCATGTTATGAGTGAGCGAGCACCCTGTCGTAAGATGGCCGCCGTGTGCGGATGTCGAGCTCCATTGGCCAGCAGCGCGGACGAGCCATCTAGCCTTTATATGATATCTATGGCACTCAGTAGCTTCGGGATTTCTTCGCTGTATTCTCGCTTTTTGCTCGCAGGTTTCTCTCTAGAGCTCCCCCCACAGCTTCGGAATAGATATTTGACAACACTGTTGTAAAAACTCGTTGGTGATTCTCAGACACCAGAGGTTATAGATCAACGACATCAAAGCAGATGGGACATTCTTTAAAACGTCTTCTTCATTCGGGTTTGGACAGCATGAGGGAGCGCAATAATGACAGCATTTTAGCAGATTTCTTTTGGCCGTAAAGCAATTGTTTACATCGCGAGACCTGATATCACGCGAGACTTCCTGACGCGGCGGCCGGCGGCCCACCGGCTCAAAGTTGCAAGTGCGTATTTTCCGCTCACGGGCACCAGGGGGGTGCGAAACGACCACCATTCAACCCAAAATAAGTAATATAACCATTCCAATGACTCCGAAGCTGTTCAGTTAAGGTAAAAAAAGTTACTTAGTTCACCTTTAAAGCACCGTTTCTGAAGACTGCGCATGTGCGAACGTGCTCTACTATGTAAGATCGAGCCACATATTGAGTCTGGTAATAAAGCAAAATAACTGTGAAAAATTAGAAATGGTCTTCAGATGCCATGTCTGTAACTTATATGACAAAATCTAGCGTTAATTCGATCTCAAACAGATTAATTAAAATAAGTTATTAGTCCACCACGTGCGAGACGTCATAAACCAACGTGGCTGAACGATACTTTGCGACATACGGTTTCGGGAAACAGTCGTGACTAGCTAGTTGATTTCTCCAACGATGCATCGTACTATGGTAGTTAAGCAGCGAGCTATATAGTTGTACGGGAAACGCACCCCTGATTGGTTGAACAAGGATGTCCGGGAGATGTGTGTATCGGTCCGCATGGAAACAAATGCCGTGACGTCAAAACCCCTCGTGGAAGAAGAAAGCCGTTGTGTTTACAACTGTGACAATGAGCGCTTACCAGAATCAACTAAACGCTGAAGTATGTGTTTTGAAAGTATGTGAAGTTCGTGGCTCCATTGTTGCAGTAAACTTGCACAACGTTCTTGAATCGATCATTTATTAGATGCACGCTGGTCTGTTATTGTAGGGACATCGAGATTATATTGTCACGCCCCAAAAAATGACCAAGAAAAGCTGTGATAGAGTCCAGACCTTCTGTCGTCAGTCCACTTAGCATTTTCACTGGCCACAATTTTAACATCGATACCATGGGAAAAACTATAGATATTAGCTTTATTAGCTACACTAGCCATATAGATATTTTTAATATTATCTCATAATTTGGCAGCAGGTATATTAGGTTGCTGTCACTTTGAGACCTGACGCACGGACCCATGCAACACGTGTTTTGACAGCTTCTACTGTCATCAGTAGGGTGGTGGTGATCATGTATCATAGTGATTTCCTCATTTCTAACTGGTTAAAGTGAAGGTAGTACAACCAATCCCACAACTTTTTTTCAACAAAGCAATGAACAGTGTACATCTGTAATAGATAAATCCAACAAAACAATTTATCTTGCATCCTTTTTATTGCTTAGTATAAAACAAATGTAAATATTCAGCAGCCCGACACTACTTTGTGTATGTTGCCAGCTGTGAGACAATGATGAAACTGCACAGAGCTATTAATGATAGTCAGATATAAACTTCTACAAAGATTGTATCATTTTTGCAGAAGACACAATCAATGGTGTTTTCCGTGCAATGCTATAATGAAAAATAGACTCTACAGCTTTGTGCAATTTGGATGATTGACTACTTTAAGTGAAATTGGGAAAAAAAATACAGTGAGGAAAAAATCATTACAGACAATAGGCAGTAGAACAGGCTGTTTTACTATTGTACCACTCGATTGCAATAAATTGCATCAGCTCAGCCTCCGTTTCAATAGTCTAGTCGCTCCTTCCTAAATCTCAAGAATAACACGATCTTGAAATCAATTTCAATGAGAAAAAAAGTGACAAGTGCCTCATAAAATCAGCCATATAAATTTAAGTGGATGTGCACTTCAACCTGTCAGCGAAGTCAAAACCATGTCAGGACAAATGAACTTTCTGAAGACTGATGGAGCAGACCTGATCTCCAAGAGGGTAGAATCTAAAAACTATGTCTGCTCATTTTCACAAATTCTGCTATTATCCGTGGTCATAGTCAAAAACGTTTTCATTGATTTGGTGGGCTCAACTTGTTAGATATCTGGTAACGCTGCAACCCTGACGTTAAATTTGATTAAAGGGGAGAAGAGTTTCAAGTTTCAAGTTTAATTTATTTCCCGAGCACCTTTAAAAACAACAGTAGTTGACCAAAGTGCTGTACATAAAGGGTCATAAAACAAACAACAGTTTGAGGATTTTAGCTTTCTTTATTTGTCTTTCTCAGGGACACATTTCGTTCTGAATAGGCTGCAAAACTGGCCATGTTCTTTTGCTTAAGCTTCATAGAATTCTAGGAATCCATGGATTGTGATCTGTAGCATCTGTTGCACATTTTATTGAAAAGACTGGATTGCTGTGGCCTTATCTTCCATTGTACCGTGTGAAAACACAAGGCTGTGGAAAACTCATCTAAAGAGCAGTCACACATCAAAGTTACAGAAAAAGAGAAAACCATCCAATTAAGCCACTCAGTGGTTTGTCAAGCAATTTCTTTTTTTCTTACTTGCTTAAGTACTTATATTGTATTCAAAAAAAACACAATGAAGATAATGATTACTGTCTAGAAAAAGAGAACTTTTTATCCAAAGCATTTTTGTGAAGAACTACAACATGCCAAACGTACTTTAAAATCAACGCAATTTTAGTCGTTTTTTTATTATTCCTTTTACAAGGTCTGAATACATTTCTAAAGCAGATATTAACAATTTACCCCAAATCGTGTAAAGCTAAAGTCTGACAAAACCTAATGCGGCAAAAAAAAAAATCTTAATGAAGGCAGAAAATTCTTGAGGACACCTATACAACAGCAGGGAATTAGCATTGGCATTAGCATTAGTAGGAACTGGTCCTCCCTTACAGCAAACACACCAGAATTAGCTCACTTGAACGTGTCAATCAAAATGCAGGGTTGAGCACACACTGAATATTTGGAAACCAGATGAAAACTGAAAAATGAGACAAGCTGAGTTTCACTGGCAGCCACAGCTGAACTTAACCTCTGGCTACAACAAATCTCACAGGGAACAGAGACAATAAATCTGCTGATTTCAGTTGCACTGACAACACACAAACATTTGTTAAACCTTACATTTTGTGCCATCCTACTGAAATGTGTTATCCAAATGGGATGAGCTAACTTGGAAAAGTAGTCATAGATTGCTCAAATTGGATACATAGGAGATGATGGATTTCATTTAATCCTGTCTGAAATATATTGCATGAAATATTCATTCAGTTGATTCAGTAAAATTGAATTGAATGCTGCATTTGGAATATCCTCTCTTTATCCCCCAGGGACATGGCTTGGCTGTGTTTGGTTGCAAATAAAACCTATTATCTAAGAAGATAAAACCTTCAATGGTCTTGCCATTTGAAGCCACTTTTCACAAAAACAAAATAGCATTTTTTTTTTCTTTCTACAACAAATGACGATGAAAGCAGGTGATTAACCTTCAGAAAATGTTGATCGTCAACCTCAGGAGGTAAGCCTTTTGTTCTGTTGACTTCTATTCTCATTGATTTTCTATGAATCTTCCATTTTTCCAACTCTGTTACCAAATTTGAGCATGTCTAAGTAGTTTAAAAACTTAATTTTTGTGATTGTTTAATTTTCTAGCTATTAATATTAAACAACCAAATCAAATGTAAAAAAATCAAATAAAAAATCAAACCATTAAAAAAACAGGCTAACACCCAAATGAGAAGCAGGGTTGCAAATTTGCTAATGGATTGCTAACAGAGTTGCTAACCAATTTGGAACTACATGTAGGCTATTTGACTTGCATTTCCCATGGTACCACAGTTTTTTGATTAATCAAATCAGAGTAAACATTTTGAAATAGTTTTTCACTACAAATATATAAATATCAAGACCTGTGATATTGGTGTTTAAAATGTGTAATTTTTTCACTGAAACCAGCGTAAACATCACCCTGCAACCAATGTCATGTCAGTCATTACTGATTGACTATATAATGCTGAAATAAATATCAAGCCTTAATCCCAACCTTAACCTCAGTGTAGCATTAGTAGCACATACTGATAGATAGCATTACTGTTTTTCGCTATCAAATCCATAACATTTCTGAAGAGTCTGAACTCTTCTTGACAGCTGACTGCGTGATTGACCAATGAAAACCGTTTTTAAGGCAAGATTTGCGCTTAAAGGGTTAGTTCACCCAAAAATGAAAATTATGTCAGTAATTACTCACCCTCATGTTCCAACCCCATAAGACCTTCGTTCATCTTCGGAACACAAATTAAGATATTTTTGATTAAATCTGAGAGCTGGATCACTCCTCCATAGGCTTCTAAGGGACTGAAACTTGCTGGCTCAGAAAATGTATTAAATACATTGTTAATATAGTCCAAGTGACTCCAGTGGCTCAATCTTAAGTTTATAAAGCGACGAGAATACTTTTTGTGCGCAAAAACAAACAAAAATAATGACTTTATTCCACTTTTCATTTCCTTCTCTCTGGGTCTCGAGTCTTTTCACGTAGTGTTTAAGCGTAGCGCGTCTGTGTTGCACGTCACCACATAGGCTCACTATTGGCCGACGCTGGTCATGTGTGTGATACGTGGTGACGTGCAACACAGACGCGCTACTATTTGTGGGTGAACTAACCCTTTAACTGATTTGGGAGTGTGTGCGTGTGTATGTGGGATGGGTGTCTACGTCTTATGGTATAAACAAAAAAAAAAAGGTTCAATGGGGAACTATATAGGTTTTAATTTCTCAATTTAAAAAACCTTTGTGCCAAAAAAGTTCTATGTAAGAAGAAATATCTTAAATGACTGCATAATACTTTGATGGGTTTTTAGTGATAAAGTATGTTTACAAGCTGTGTAATTCATACAAATTATTTAAAATTAAAAAAATGAAATAAACTAAATTAATTCAAACTAAATCCATAAAATTATACCATGATGGAAACCACTAAAAGGTTATATAAATTAAGTGCCTGACAGAACCCTTTACGGTTCTTTATAAACCCTTTCTAAGAGTGTACTATAATTCTCACTTTAACATGCTATTTGTGCATCTAATGCTTAAAAAAAGAACCCGAAAGAAACGCCATAGTGTAAAATGTAAAAATAGTGTGTGAAAGTGCCACTAACAAAGTGTTTATAGTTGTTCATTTTAATTTACCTTCTGTTCCCCTGACATGATCACTAATATATTGTACTGAGCCACAGAACAAGGCTTTCAATAACGTGTCTCTTACACCAGCAATGTGTTCATATTCACACTGACAGCATGATCAAAAGCTGGCAGCTTCAGGAGAAGCTCTCTGATTTGAGCTAGCTGACTAACAGAGATCTACATTTGGCCATAAGGTATCCAGCCCCACAGAGATGCTCCGTTCCAAAAGCCGCACGTCAACTATCTGTCAATTAATAACAGTAAAGCAATCTTGTGGTGACTTACAAACCATTGAACTAAATAAAAATTTGCTAAAGTTTTCTTCTGAAAATTCTTTTCAGAAATTGTTTACTGCACTTTTAATGTAAATGTTTTTATAAAATTATAAGCTAAATATTTTAGCTTTTAAATCCTCCAAAAATTGGTCCCATTCACCTTACTGTAACCTCCACTTTTTTTTTTTTTTTAAAGAAAGAAAGAAAAGCAGGGATGATTACAGGGATGCTACAAACCTTGTTGATTCCTTTAAAAAAAATAACTTTAACATTCTTCACCAACTGTTCCTCAACCACCTTGGCTTTGCTTTAGGTCTCCTCTATAACTCTGACATATATATTTTGTGTGCTTGCATTAAGACGTCCCAACGCCCAGCCTGGTGAAAAGGGACGAGTTGATTCTATAAATAAAGCATGATGGATGGACATCACGCTCCATAACCCTATGTAAAGAAGGTGACTCTGTGGAACTTTAAATTGGTTTGTGTTGTGTTTACTGGTGGGCTGTCTTCAGTGTAGGTAAATGGAGGAAATAGTGGCCTTTCCCACTCACAAGATTTTCCAACTCATTACACTCAACAATCGCTGCATAACCTCATTAAACTCAATGGCCCTATTTGGAAGTCTGTTAGTAAGCAGATGAAACTTTTAAGGCACATAAAATGGGTTTAGTATGATCAACGGTACCCACGTCACAATGAGTGCTTTTACTTTCCACGATCTGTGCTTCCACAACCTGTAATTAAATTACTGACCGCTTCCATATGCATCTATCCCAGGCATGCTTTTAAGACCAAAGCCAAGTCTAGCATTCCAAACAACTCTTACACACACTTCTGTACCCATGATTTCTGGGAAAGTTAACATATTGCGCCTCCTATGTCTAGATTGAGCTCTAAGTTTTGTTTTCATAGGCCGAGCAGTGCCCTCAAAAATCCTGACATCATTTGCAATAACATACACAAATGCGGCTAAAAGCTTCCAGCTGTTTTCTACTCGAAGCAATTCTCTCCTCTCTTTGAGCTGGAAAATAACTGTGAAGGTGCGATGCTGCGACTTTTACCACCACACCTCAACGTCTGCACTGTGGAACTCAAAAACAAGAGCTCAAATGATATCCTGACTACATTAAAACAAATATGAACATTCCACAGAAGAAAGGTTGCAGTGGTGTTCCAGGTTCAGTACAAGTGAAAGGGATAGTTCAGCCAAAAATGAAAATTCTGTCTTAAACCATGAATTCTTTCCAAACCATAAGACAAAGGTATTTTGTAATAGTCTTTCATAGTTTTTGTCCATCCATTGAAAGTCTATGCAAACAACATCTTCATGCATCAAAAAGTAATCCATATAAATCAAATGGTTTAATCCAAGTCATCAGAGGAGACACGATCGCTTTATACGATGAACAGATTTAATGTAGATAAACGCACATACTGTACAGGGAGCACATTCAATATGGTAAATGACATAAGCTCAAAATGTGATTGGTTAATGATTGAGAACAATCCTCATTGGTTCTCTCACATCAAGCGTTAAAGTTCGAGCTTCCATTAAAATGTTGATTGCATAGACTTTCAATGGAAGGAGAAAAATGATGGGAGATTATTAAAAATATCTTCCTTTGCGTTCCAAAGATGTCGAACAAAAGTGTTACAGGTTTGGAACAACTAAGCTCGGTCAACAGGATTACCACAAAATAAATACATAAATAAATCATTTTTTTTGCGTCCCGCAAGGCACTTACAATGGAATTTAACTGCAGAAATGTGAAGCTTGTCATTTTATAAAAGCACTTACAGGTGCATACAATTTTCTGTTAATACGTGAGTATAATTTGAGTTGTAAAGCTGTTAAAATAATCAGTTTTAGAGTTAACTGGTCTATGCTGTCATGTCAATGAAGCCATAATATTGGGTACAACTTTACACAGAAAAGATTAGCAAGTAATTTTTTTCACACTAAAATCACATTTTGTTTGCCTTGACTTTAAAAAAAAAAAAAAAAAAAAAATAATTATATATATATATGTTAATGTTATGGATTAGCCACATTTACTTCCATTATAAGTGCTTTACTGTAACACTGATTTTAAAGAAAAGAAAGTACAAGCCAATAAATTGTTTTCGTGGTAGTCAATATTATGCCACTAAAACTGATTGAGCATCGACTGAGCATAACTTGTACTGAATGGCTGGACCTTGTTATTATAGTACATCGAGGCCAAAAAAATAGTCTTGGCAGCTTTTGATAAAGTTAAGTCTCTGAAAATCCCAGGAAAATGCCTTTATGATGTGGTCTCCAATCTGAGACCCAAGGCAATATAAAAGCAGCCTTGGGTCAATGTCTGCAAACTTTTGTTACCCGATCAAAGCAGGGAGAAAAAACTCTTGTGGAGTCATTTTTTCTTTAGGACAGATGAAAAAGTATGTCTATGAGACAGTGAAAGTCAGGAATGGAGTAAGCACCACTTAAATACAACCAGGTCTTCATTTTGAGCAAACACTGACCTATTACCCTATACTGACCAAACTTATCTGGGTAATTTTCTCTAAAAAAGTTCATGTCAGCATGTAATCGCTGCGAAACAAAAAAAAAAAAAAAAAAAAAAAGCACAGATCCCATGAAAGTGACACATAACCTCCCAAGTCTGTGACATTTCTCTTTGTGAAACATGTGCATTCAAGATGCTTGTATGATTCAGATTTAGTCAGCGCGAGTAGAAACGCTGTGGGAAATCTAAAGACCGGGCCGATTTTCTTGCATAATGCTCATCTTAATCCAAGTTGTCATAGAAACAAGAACTTACTTGTTTGATGAAATTGAAAACCAGACATTAAGTGCAGGCACACATGGGCACACACACGTACACATACAACAAAATGAGGATGCAAGATTACCTATTTCTTTTGCCTGATAAACAGCACTATATGCTTTTAATGTCAAGTACACACAACTTTCATCACAATATTGTAAGAAAGTTTCACGAATCTTAAGTATCCTTTTTTGATGTTTAAATATTTAATTTCAGCATAAGATTATCTGATAAATTATGCTAATTCTAATAACCACCCCACAAAGAAAGGTTTAGGAAGGGATATTTTTTCGTAAGCATTTTTGAAACCAGTTATTCAGAATTAACTTGTTTTTCAGATGAAAAATTACCCTAAATGAGGATTTTTCTCATTCTCAAGCAGATGTTATAGATTTAATATGATGGAGATCTATAACTTTACTACAATATCTGACAAATTCCAGCCTGGTGCTTTCAATTCTGAGTGCTTAGTTCTAGGGTTAGTTCACCCAAAAATGAAAATTTTGTAATCATTTACTCATGAACCCTCATGTAATTTCAAACAAGACTTTCGTTTTGAAGAAACATAAGAGATTTCTGTCCGTCCATTTAAAGTCCTTGCAAATAAAATGTTTAAGCCTTAAATAAAGACATTGTAAAAGTAGTCCATATGAATCAAGTCTTCTGAAGAAACATGGTAGCTTTATATGATACATATATTTAATTTAGGCTTTTTCACATATAAACATTAATCAATACACATGCATAAATATGGTAAACGGAAGCTCAAAGAACAAACCTCATTGGTTCTTGCGGAATCTCAAATGTGCTTCCAATATTTTATGTACTACAGTATATGTACTGTATGTGCATTGATCAATGTTTAGATGTGAATAAAGACCTATTAAATGTGCCAATTAAATCTGTTCATTATAAGCGATCACGTCTGTTCAGAAGACTTGGATTAAATCTCTTAATTCAAGTGGATTACTGTTACAATGTCTTTATGAACTTTTTGAAGCATCAAAGTTTTAGCTGGAATGTATGGAAGCTTGTTTCCGCCACTGAATACAAAATAAAAAAGGTAATTGCGACTTTTTATCTCCAAAATTTTTCCTCAGAATTTGACTTTATAACTCGAGTTTATATCTGGCCATTCTGACTTTATTTCTCACAATTGTGACTTTATATCCCGCAATTCTGACTTTATAACTCATAATTGCAAGTTTATATCTCGCAATTCTGAGAAAGAAAGTCAGAATTGTGAGATAAAAAGTTGCAATTATCTTTTAAATTGTTTTATTCTGTGGTGGAAACATGCTTCCACAGGAATGGACTCAATGAAATTCAATGATTCAATGAAAGGACGAAAGGATTTCTCAGATTTAATAAATATCTTCAATTGTGTTTTAGTGATGAATGAAAGTCTTTTGAGTTCAGAAGGGCATGAGGGTGAGTAAATTATTTTCACCTAACCTTTTAACACCTTCTCAAAAAAACAACACAAAAAAATATATATATATTTTTACATTAGAGGAAGGATGACTGGATAGCAGCATTTCCATTACCTTGTTTGTTTTAGGAAAGCGGACCTAGGCTTAGTTTCCAAGGGGAAGTCATATGATCTGATGAATAAGACCTATTCATGGAAAATGACATCATAACAGCATCACACTGTTTATCACTGTTTATATGAAATTTTGAAACCAAGACTCTTCAAATTTTTGTCACGGATTGCTGGATGCTTTATTCAGTTTTTTAATGTACATTTTAAGATTATTAACTGCTTATGTGTAGAAATTTGTCAAATCAATAAATACATTACAAATAGGAACTCTTTCACATTCTAAAAGAATAATAAGACAATTAAAAAAGAAAATTACACATGTATCAAAGTAGCAGTACATACTACATGACAGTGGAGTGATCAGGAGTGTATCTGAGGTTATGATAAAGTCAAATCAGAAAAAAAACATCAGGCTGATAGAGAATTCTCAAGGTAGCGGTTTGATCGACCGGCTGCTGTAAGCTGATGGACAGGGGTTTGTTCAGGCGTTTATGAGAGACTCACTATCTGGGGAGCATTTCCTCCAGGTCAGCGACCACGTAGGCCACCACAGCCCAAACAGCGGAACACAGGTTCATCTCCTCTGGGTTTTGGACGCTCATTGTATCACCGTCGCTGTGGTGGAACCAGAAGTACCGCTGGTCTGCAGTGTGCAGGCTGGCGCCTGGGGAAAAAAAGACAGAATGAACAGAACAGTGAACAGAGCTGAAATGGTGTGATTCTGTGTTTCACATGTGTGAAAATTCTCCTTCTGCGTCAGAATATTAAAGAGCCTGGATACGTCTGCTCTTTAAAATAGTTCACCCATCATTTACTCGCCCACATGTAACAAACCAAAAGTCCATGAAAACTGAAACTAAGAACAAACAATATGTGTGACACTATACAGGGAAAATTAGCGCGAGAGCACAATCCCATAAAAGCACCAATGGTAGTGGAAAGTTCTGCGTGTGATCTGCTGACGGGCAAATTAAAGAACACAGACGCAGCCGGATCATTTGCATAATGACCTACCAAGAGCAGCGCCAATTAGCATCTGGTTTAAGACATGCTTTTTTTGGGCGGCCAATAAATTGACTAGAGCAAATCTTTATAAATCACCTTGCATGATTCATCTAAATATTCTCTTCCCATAAATTCTGCATCTGAAAGGGAAAACTACATATGCATATGCAATATGTTGTATATACTGTCCACGCCATTTCAGCGCAAATTTTTCACTGCGTCTCTTTAGTGAATCCTCACAGTAGTTTTTTTAATGGCAAAAGAGCGCTGGCGAAAACTGTTAGTAAATCTGGCCCTAAATGTGAGCAGGCATTTATTCATCTCACTTGCACAAAAACAGATTCAGTTTTACTCAGAATGAATAAAAACAGTGAAATGCAAACTCAAAATACTACGCAGACATGCAATAATTAAATATGTTAAATAACACAAAAAATGTATTGACCAATGTCTTTGCTGTTGACCTTCAATGATCCAATTAAACCATACTAATAAGCAAAAATGACTTTGGATAAACATCACATTTGTGTTTAATTTCATTTGTAAGAGTGGTGAACTTTCTTCTGCATCCTATTAGCTGCGCATGTACAGGCATAAAATTTCATTTCCTTTAGCCTTAGGCTTATTTTTTGTTTTTGTTTTTTTGTTATTATGTCCAGCCCAAGTCAGCAAAAGCAAAGCAAAAGTGATGTAACATTACTTTCCATAAAAAGTAACTGAGTAACGCAATTAGTTACTTTTTTAAGAGTAGCGCAATATTGTAATGCATTACTTTTAAAAGTACCTTTCCCCAACAATTGTAAGGTGCTAAATATATTTCAGAAAGTACTTATTTCTGAACACTGTCATATTTCGTTCACATATTAGATGGATGTGGTTCTCAGTTCACTGATTCAGTGGTTGTTGCAAGCAAATTGGTGGAGAAGATTATCGGTTTTGTTCTGTTTCTCACACAAAGCTATCGTATGCTTTGAGAATACAACACAAGTCACATCAACCCTATTTTATGATTGATTTATGGTGCTTTTGAGTCGTATTTGAAACTTGAAAGCTCCAGACCCAATTCATAGTAAATGCATGGAAAAAAAGACTTCAGAATTTTTCTTCTTGTGTTTCACTGGGGAAGGAAAGTCATACGAGTTGACATGGTGAGTAAATTACCATTAATTTTTGTGCTATTACAGAATGACAGAATGCATTTTCTTTCTTTCTATTTACTTTTAACTCTGAATGGGTTTTCATATTTCTAGGCCTTGATCCAAGTGATGCTGATGAAAAGCTGACCAGCCAGTGACTCATTAACACAGCATCACTCATGCATAATCATTTTTAGATCAGTGTGCCTTAAAAACGTTTGCTATATCCCACTGCAGGCCTCATTCTCTTTGTTTGGAGGAGCAATAAAACATGGAGAAACAGAATCCAGAATGCATGTGGTTGCAGTTATGCAGCAAACAGAGTGCAAGACTGTTTGCCTGCCATCTATTTCTGTACTAATCCCATATGTGAACAGGCACCAGCCACAAGATTCTTTATTCCCCTGGAAATACAGGGACAGTTTTGTTTGACCTTAGAAGGGTGCTTGGTGAAGCATTGCTTATTCTTTGCCCTAGAATCAATAGTGTGAGGTGTGGTGCAATGCACGCTACAGGGACACTTCTAAAGGGCAGTGAACAGAAAGAAACTGCACAGGGTTGAGGCTATGTTCCAACAAACCTCAAATGTAAACACAACTCAGGGATGTTTTTAAAAATGTATTTGGTTAAATATTTAAAGGTACACAGTCATTTTTGTGTATGTTGTATTGTCTAATATGGATCTAACTGTCTGTCTGTCTGTCTGTCTGTCTGTCTGTCTGTCTATCTATCTATCTATCTATCTATCTATCTATCTATCTATCTATCTATCTATCTATCTATCTATCTATCTATCGTTCAAGTTTGGGTTCAGTAAGATTTTTAAAAAGTGAATACCTCTATTTAGCAAGGATGCATTAATTTGATCAAAAGTGACAGACTTTTACGTTATAAAAGTTCTATTTTAAATAAACGCATTTTATTTCTTCTGAATAAAATGTATCACCATTTCCACAAAAATATAAAGCAGCACAACCGTTTTTAACTGTTTTATTAATAAGAAAGGTTTCTTGAGTAACAAATCAACATATTTTAATGGTTTCTAAAGGATCATGAGACAATTCTGAAAATTGATCACAGGAATAAATAAAAGTTGAAAATATATTAAAGTAGATTTAAATTGTAATAATATTTCCCAATATTACTAATTTAGCTGTGTTTTGATCAAATAAATGCAGCATTGCTGAGACTTCTTTCAAAAACATAAAACAAATCTTAATGACCCTAAACTTTTGAATAGTATCAATCTTTATGCATTGATACATTGATTTTACAGTACTTCAATCCAAATTAAGGAATTGAATTGGAATCTATGGAATTCTCAACTTAATTCTGAAAAGTGCACAAACCTGGTGGTGAAAATAATACTGCACCTTTAACGCTAAAGATAAATGCTCACAATACTTCATCGTATTTTCGGTCCATTCTACAACATCCGACAGCAAATACAAACCGTATCAAACTCCGCTTTTGAGTTGGTTAACTGCCATGACTGTAACAGAAACCATCTTAACTTACAACTTTAAACTTGAGAAGAGCTGTTCTTGGAAATAGATGCCAATATTTCATGTTTGAATTTGCAGCTTTGTCAAGAGGAAGAACTACAGAGCAACCAAATGCAGCACAAAACTTGAGAGCAGCTCAAGTCGCTCTGTGTTGCTTTGGCTGTTTAGACAGCTTTGCGGATGATTCATTTGTTTAAAGTGTTGGCTTTAAACTTCAGTGGAATTTCACCATACATTACTACATGCCTCCTGCTGTGTTCATTTTTCCTGCAGTGATTGTCATAGTCAATTCATCTGATAACACTGTGTGCATTAGGGGAACAACCGATCCTCTTGTGTGCCACAGTTCATTGGTGGTTAAAGCAATCAGGCTGGCGACTACAGACATTAATGAGATTTATCCATTCTTATGCACAAGTAATTTAATATGATGATGAGAGAGGCCAGTATAGCTGCCATGCTTGACTTCACAAGATCTAACGTATGCTTATACAGTGAAGTTACAGAGTCTGAGAGCATGTTATAAAGCAAAAAACAAAGAAATGTTATGACAAAAATGAATATCAAATATTTATGTCATGACAACTCTCAGAGTGTTTGGCATGGTAATGGATATGACAATGTTAATATGTTTGGTTTTGGTTGAATAGATCTGCTCAATGGCTACCGTCAACTGTCTGGTTACCAACATTCTTCAAAATATCTTCTTTTGTGTTCAGCAGAAGAAAGAAACTCATACAGGTTTGGAACAACATAAGGGTGAGTAAATAATGACAATATTTTCATTTTTTGGTGAACTATCTCTTTAAGGAAAAAGTAGCCTGCTCCATCTAGAGCAGGGTTCCTCAAATCCAGTCCTGAAGGGCCACTGCCCTGCAGAGTTTAGTTCCATCCCGAATCAAACACACCTGAAACAAGCCAATGAAGGTCTTCAAAGTTACTAGAAAATTGCAAGTAAGTGAGTTTGATTGGGTTTGAGCTAAACTCTGCAGGACAGTGGCCCTCCAGGGTTGGATTTAAGGACCTCTGATCTAGAGTATCATGTGAAAAATAATAAAAGGTCAGATGTTCTTACTTCAGCTGAAGAACAGAATGCACTTTGGATCATGCTGGATCATTAATTATTCATTTAAACTTTTTACTCAAGTTTTATGCTGAAGAAAAAATAATATAAAATTTAAATGGAAAACTATTTATTAAAGGTGCAGTGTGTAATACTGACAGCTAGCGTTTGAAATAAATGGATTCTGCAGTCCAAATTCAAAATATTGGAGTGAGTTGTTTGCCCTGCCCCCTCCTCTCCAGACTCGACGCTCATGCGGATTGCCAGATTGAGGACATGAAGCAGGAGCGAGTGCAATTGACAATGAAATCTGAGGAGACTTGCACACTATAAGTTGATGAGGTAATTTCTCCGCATTTGAATATGCTCCCTTTCATAGAGATTTTTATATGGATGCCGAGGCTTTAAAGGTAGGGTAGAATCTGCGATCTCTGACCCAGTTCATTTGCTTACGTCCATGGCTACAGTACACTGTTTTCCTTTAACTGGCAACCCAGAGTGTCAAAACAATATTAAATTGGCAGTGGGCGGGATCACACAGACCAAAACAAAAACAGACATTCCAACACGGAACAGACAGTTCAAAATAGAATAACTGGCTGTAGCATTGCTTTTCGGAGAAACGAGTATATGAACTGAACATTCCTAAATCTCTGCAAACATAAAGGTAAGGTAGAGAAGTCACATCTAATGCTACAAACATATTTTACCTTTGGAAATATCGAAGATATTGTCACGGTTTGTTATTTTAATAGCAATAAAAAAAGATCAATAGTCATAAAAAGCTAGTGCTGCATGTTTTCTGAGTATGAAAATATTAAATGATACAGTACATTGCACCTCTCCAAATCTGCTCCTGAGGGTTAACTATGAGAGCTCACTGTACTTCACTTCTGCCAAGAATTCTAGGCTTTTCAGAGCTAATTTCACAGATCATTGGCTGAACTCAAACAATTAATGCAGTTCTTTCAAGTCATTAGACTGCTGACGTCCCTTGCAGTTTGTATGAGGGAGGTAGAAAAGTTGAAGATTGTAAATGAAAAGAAAAACATACAAAAAAACAATACAAACAATGTGTCAAACCATGACTGGTTTAAACCTTTTAAGAGAGCGGCTTCTTAACTTGAATACAAATTAAAAACTTGAATACAATTACAAAATGTGAACATTGTTCATAAATGATATTCATATATCCTATTTGCTAATCCACTGTTTCCACTCATATTTCAGATGAAGAAAAGAAAAAAGCTGTTCAAATTTTTGGGGTCAGTAAGATATTTTAAATGCTCACCAAAACTGCACGTAATTGTTTCATTGTGAAATATTGCAATTTAAAATAACTGCTTTATATGTATTTTTTAGCAGCCATTCCTCCAGTCTTCAGTATGATCCTTCAGAAATCATTCTAATATGGTGATTTGCTACTCAAGAAATATATAAAAAGAAGGTATTTTGATGAATATTTCAACTGTTTTAGTCCATTCAATGAAAGTTAAAAGGGTCCAAAATGGCATTTTTCACATAAGAAACAAATACAAAAGAAATACAAGTTTGGAATGACATAAGAATTTTCGGTAACACCTTTTTTGGATTGTCCCTATAGACATTTTGTTTTGTTGACTATAAGTAATGTTGCACCTACATGTCACCTAACTCACATTAAAGTATTAGACTGTCTGCTTAATATCTGCTAACTCTTTATTTTGATTCTCCCCCAACAGACATTCTACTGACTATAAGTAAATACATAAGTACATACATTAGCAACTTATTCTACTAATCCTAACCCTACCCTTAACTAATAGTCTAGTGAGAGTTAGTTGACACGTAGGTTCAACGTTACTTAGTCAACAGAATGTCTAAAGAGGACCATCAAAATAAAGAGTAAATTAATTTTCATATTTTGGTAACTGTCTTTCTAGTAATGCTGTTTTACTTTGCTAATTGTAACCAATCACAAGGCAAGAAACAAGACTGAATTCTGCTCTAGATGAAACTGACCTGGAACCCCAGCCTTCATCCACATGTTAATATCTGTTCCCTCTCCGTGTTCTTCAAGCGACGTGACATTGATGGCAGCCAAAAGTTTCATCACCTCCTTCATGATTGCCCGAGCTTTGTCGCTGCCAGTGAATTGCAGTCCCAGAGGGCTGAAGGTGCCCAGATCAGACTCCATAACCAGGTCAAAGTTTGAGATGTTTGCCTTAGGAAAAGTAACCACAAAACCAGAATATAATATGCAATTTTAGGGAAAGCTAAAGAATATTTAAAAAATATTATTTAAAATAATATTATATTGTACAATATGTATTATATGATGTTTTATAATCAACCCAATATAAAGTAGCACAGAATGATTTTTTGTTAATCTGGTTTCTTGTATCTGCCACAATTTTTTTTCCTACTAAAAGAATGATGGTTTGTTTCATTCTCAGCAGTGAATTGCCAGTCCACGTCATAGAAAGCTCTACCAAATATCTACATAATTGGATGCAATACAGTAAAAAGTTGGGTCAGAAGCCAAAACACAGCATTTGAATCCTGCTTGGGCTGAAACCACCGCTCTATGATCAGAATCCAACCTCATAAAGTAAAAACGAAATCCCATGGCAGTGCGCAGATACAATAGAGTTTTATGTCCAGATGCTGGCTAAATTGTTCCATATCATTAAGTATCACTTTAACAGCACACAGACCTGACAAATATGGTTTATTGCACTGTTGCTCCAAAACCAGAAGAGTCCAAGTAAAACATTATTGACAGAAATTTCAGCCAATTTGCTCCTCCAGCTAAAATTAGGATCAATTCTGAGAGTACTTTCAGCATTAAAACAGACACCACACAGACCTGGTAAAACCTTTTTGTCAGATGCCATAATCCAACACAGTAAAATAGGCTATTTAAATAATTATAAACAGAACTAATTGTGACGGTACTGTGTACTTTCAGGATAAGAGATCCTGATTGAAGATTTCAAAAGTGCTCTCAAGGACAAAAGAGTACTCACATAATGAACAGAGAAAAATGTCCTACATTCAATTTCTTAAAAGTTCTGTGCTTAACTGATACAGTCGTGATCAGAATTATTGGCACCCATGAAAAATACGATCAAAGAAGGCTGTGAAAATAAATCTGCATTGTTTATCCTTTTGATATTTTATTTTTAAAAAATCACATAAAACCTAACCTTTCATTTAAGTAAAACTAATTAAAAAATAAATGTTTTTCTTTAATACACATTGCCCACAATTATTGGTACCCCAAAAAGTCCTATGAGAGAAATATCTCTGAAGTATATTCCCCTTCATATTTACAATATTTAGTACAACAGGGTGACTAGGAACATAAAGTTAGCCAGCCAAGACTTCCTGTTTCACAGGAGTATAAATATGAGGAAACACAAAGGTGATCATCCATCACAATAGGTAAAACAAAAGAATATAGTTCTGATGTGCTGAAAGTGGCAAGAAAATAGCTAAAGCATTGAAAATTCCCATTTCCACCATCTGGGCTATAATTAAGAAGTTCCAATCAACAGAAAATGTTATGAATCTGCATGGAAGAGGACACATGTTTGAGTGGCCAAAGACTCTCCAAGGATCACAGCTGGAGAATTGCAGAAAATAGTCTTGGGGTCAGAAAGCCTCAAAAAATAACAGCACCTATCACCACAAGTTGTTCGGGAGGATTTCAAGAAAAATCCACTGCTCTCATCTAAAAACAAACTTTAGCATATTCAGTTTTCAGACACTACTTGAACTTCAAACAGGACTGGGTTCTATGGTCAGATAAAACAAAAAACAAAAACAAGAGCTTTTTGGCAGCAAACACTCAAGTTGGGTTTGGTGCACACAGGGATAAAAAAGTACCCCCCATGTATATGATTAAATATACTGCTGGATTTTTTATGTTGTGGGCCTATTTTTCTGCTGGAGGCCCTGAACTTCTAGTTCAGATACATGGCATCATGGATTCTATCAAACACCAACAGATGAAAAATCAAAACCTGACTGTTTCTAATAGAAATCTTCAAATGGGCCATGGTTGGATCCTCCATCAGGACTATAAGCCAAAACAAATATCAAAATCCATACAAAAATGTGTCACTGAGCACAAAATTGAGGTTCTGCCATGGCCATTCCAGTCCCCTGACCAGAATCCTATAGAAAACTGAAGAGGAGAGTATATCAGCATGGATCTGGGAATCTGAAGGAATTTGAGAGGTTCTGCATGGAGGAATAGTCTCTGATCTCTTGTCAGATGTTCTCCAAACTCATCAGGCATTATAGGAGAAGACTCAGAGTTGTCACCTTGGTAAAATGAGGTTGCAAAAAGTATTGAATAAAAGGGAGTCATTAATTGTGGCAAATGTGTATTAGAGAAAGACATTTATTTCATAATGAGATTTTCCCCCATTTAAAATAGTTTTACATCAATAAAATGTTAGATTTTTGTGAATGTTTTGAAAGAAGGTCAATAGGATTAATAATGCAGATTTATTTTAACAGGCTTCTTTGTTCATATTTTCCAAATGTGCCAATATTTCTGACCAGGACTGTATACCTACATTTAAAACTGTTTTTCAAAATACATAGAACATGCCATATTGTTAGTAGACAACTCAGGTGTATCACATATCATCTGTATCACATTCTAGAACAAGGTCACTTCATGATGCTTTAATAACTAATATTTTGGTTAATATAGATATGGGATTTACTAATTACATTCACCAGATATTATACCGTACAAGAGTGAATGACATAAGAGTGCCAACAATAAATAAGAAGAGAAAATTCTTAGAAATCTTAGAAAATAACTGTATTCTTTGTATTCATGTTGGTTTCATATGGTTTTGAAAGTTTTGAGAGAAAAGTTTCAATTTAATCAAACTAATAACGTAACCATTAAGTATAAAGTGACTACATATTAATGCTTAATATAATTATTATTATTATTATTATTATTATTGCTACAAAACATGAACTTATGCATGAACATCATTAGATTTGGGGGGTTTGCACCTCATGGCATTTTACAGCCTGAACTTCTCCACAAATTATTTGATATTTTGAAAGACTTTAAGACCTTGACACAGTGTCACGAGTGTTTCTCTGTATGACATAAGTTCCTTTGTTTTGTTTTTTTTGGCTTTATTTCTTCATTATTTTATCAGGACAGTTGTGTCACCCAGACATTTTTTACATAAATGTCAGAATATATGTATGAATTGCATTTTAAATGTCGCATGTCTTTTTGAATATATTAATGAGATGAGCAAATAAAATTAGTGCCATGTCACTGACATACATATTAAATTGGTAATTAATGAATATTTTTCAAACAACTACACTGACAAGAAATTTATTTTAACTACCTACAGCTCTTGGTAAGATAACTAACTATATAATCCATCTGAAACTGAACATTATCACAAACTCGGCCATAAAAAAGGAAAATAAACTGTCAGGATTAAATCTATATTAATGCATCACAGCCTATCTAACAATTAATCAATGCAAACATGGGAAAATCATCTATTTATTAATATTAAATATCCATAATATTTTCACGTTACTAAATTAGCAGTTCCCCTTCGTCAGTCACTCTCTACGTATGCCAGAGGTGATCTGACGATATGGGGATCTCGCTTGAGAGACCAATCCACTTTGAGTGTAAACTAAATGAGCCAATGAACATTGGCATGCGATGATTTGCAACAGCAGCACTGCCTCGCAGCGCTAGCATATAATGACCAGCAGGTGCGTCGCATCTTTGTCTTTTGCTTCGGAGCCAGGCGGTGAATGCTGTTCCTGCTCTGCAATCTAATCTGAGAGTGTTTTAACTTCAAAAAACGAGTCTGCTTCTTCAGGAGACTCTTCAAACTGGTGTTGGTGTTACAGCGCTGGCCGCGGCAAAACAGCTGTTTTCACAGCTCAGAATGTTGCGCCTTCAATGAGAATGTGAGTGCTCACATCAGGCTTGCACTATCGTCCTGTTTGTGTAGCCACGGCCATCCCTGGGTGCTTCAGCACCAGAGAGAGCCATTTCCTGAAAGAGCACACACGGTTTGACACTGCGTCTTTTTCAAGATGTCATTCAAACCGTGTGTTTCTGGATGTGGTCGTTTCCTGTCCTCATTTGACGGCCATAATCACTGTTTCACATGCCTGGGCTTGAGCATGTTGAGACTGCAATCGTGGGTGGTTCATGTTCTCACATGAGAGCATGACCACGTCGGCACGTTGTTCGTCTCCCCTTTCTCGTAAAGGCTTGAGCCGCTCAGCGTGGCGTGTGCCGTCGAGCTGCCGGCTGACAGGTTGTCACGGCAACCCATCGCGCGTCATTCAGCGCTCTAGATGCGCGGTCTAGACTCAAGTGCCTCAAACAAGGTAGAGGTCCCTTTGCCTATTTGCCCTTTGCCACCAGAAAAGGGCTACTTTGGCTAATAGCACTGGTGATCTGAGGATTACAGTGAGCGTTCCTCGACGAGACCACCTCCTCGGGCCCTCCACTCCTCTAGCGCATCGCAAACATGCTGAGACTGCATTCGTGGGTGGTTTATGAGAGCATGACCACATCGGCACGTTGTTCGTCTTGCCTTTCTCATAAGGGCTTGAGCGCTCAGCATGCCGTGTGCCATCGAGTTTGACGGCCATGTTCACTGTCTTGCCTGCCTGGCAGCTTCCGGATGGGATTACTGGTCCTTCTCATGAGGGACCAAGCATTTCATTCGGGGCTCCAGGGGAGGATCAGATGTCGATCACTGCATCAGAGAGAGGGCTGTTACGCTCTGGAAAAGAAGATGATGCTGAGTTCTCACTATTATGGTGTGTGTGCTCATGCTGAATCAGATTCAGACACACTTCAGTCAACGGTACCAAATTCTCAGTAAGAGCAGCTTCTCTATCTCTGGGTCTCAAGATGGTGCAGATATGAAGACAGGGTTCTACAGCTCCTACTTCATTGTATCCAAGAAAGGCGGTGGGTTATGGCCAACCTTGGAATTGAGAACCTTGAATCGGGCCCTGCACAAGCTCCCGTTCAAGATGTTAACGCAGAAACGTATTTTCGAATGCATCAGTCCCCGAGGTTGGATTGCAGCAATCAACATGAAGGACGCATACTTTCATGTCTCGATTCCCCCTCGATACAGACCGTTTCTGCACTTTGCGTTCAAGGGACGGGCATACCAGTACAAAGTCCAGCCCTTTGGGCTGTCCCTGTCCTCGCGTCTTTACGAAGGTCGCGGAGATAGCAGCCATTGTTCCACTCTGAGAACAAGGAGTTCACATTCTGAACTATCTCGACGACTGGCTGATTCTGGATCAGTTGTGCGAACACAGGGACATAGTGCTCAGCCACCTCAGCCTGTTGGGCCTTCGGGTCAACTGGGAAAAGAGCAAACTCACCTTGGTGCAGAGGATCTCTTTTCTCGGTATGTAGTTAGACTCGGTCAACCAGACAGCGCGACTCAGAGGAGTGCGTCCAGTCGGTGTTGAACTGCCTGAATTCGTTCAAGAGCAGAACAGCGTTTCCACTGAAATTCTTTCAGAGGCTCCTGGGGCATATGGCAGCCACAGTAACGCCGCTTGGCTTGCTTCATATGAGACCGCTTCAGAACTGGCTTCACGGCCGAGTCCCGAGATGGGCGTGGCAGAGCGGCACGTACCGGATGTCTCTGCCACCGGCTGGGGGGCCACATACAACGGGCATGCAATCTCGGGTCTGTGGACGGGGCCCCAACTGCATTGGCTGATGTGCCAATCGTTGCTTGCCTCGAGTTGCTTGCAGTTGCTTGCTGGGCCGCCTCAAGGGGCCGCTACATGGTAAGAATGTACTGGTCCGTATGGACAGCACTGCGACCGTTCCGTCGATATATGTAGAGATACGGGCTGGGCGACACCCAACACGTTCACTAGATTCTATAGCCTTCGTGTAGAGCCGGTATCTTCCCGTGTACTTGCCTCCAGTGGCCAGTAGCGCAAAGGACCCATTCTTAGTGTTGGCTTGCAACGCCACTCCCGTCCACTGCGCCAGATACGTGCGTCTATTTGTTCCAGTAGTGTTCCCCAGAAATGGCTAATCCTGTTGAGTAGGGTTGGGAACCGAAAACTGGTTCTTATCCAGAACCGGTAGTATTTTTTGAAAAATACCGGAACCGTGCGAAATTCCTAAGTTTTGGTTCCTAAAACGGTTCTGGGCCGATGTGTGGGTGAAGTGCTGGGAGCTTATCCTTTAATAGCGACGTCTCACACTCACCTCATGAATAATAAAATAGTAATGAAAGCACTCGCGCTACTCATATACGTTTTGAGAGAGAGAGAGAGAGAGAGAGAGAGAGAGAGAGAGAGAGAGAGAGAGAGAGAGAGAGAGAGAGAGAGAGAGAGACGATCTCGATCTCGATCTTGATTCAAACACAATCTTATTCCTAAATGACAAAAACTTCACACTGGAACATTCAAATCTGTTTGCGCAATCGCTGAGAGAGCAGTTGTCAATATGAAACAGCTTTACTTTCACAATCTTTTCAACAACACAGTATCGGTATTTTGGTGTTACAAATATTCAAATGATCACAGAAGTACTGAAATAAAAGTTTACAGTTTGAGAATAAACACTGATGTCTACGGTAGCAACCAAAACAGAGTAAATCACCTTTTGAAAGTCGCTTCAAATAACGAAAATTCGCTTAAGACTTTACTAAATGTATATAATGAGCGAGTACATGATGAATGCCTTTTTTCAAACCGTGTTTTTGTCTTATCCTGAATCACTACGTAAAGCCTGTAATAAGCGTTTATACTCGGACTAGCGCAGTGCCTGAGTGATTCACCTGCGTCATAGAAATAAACATAGAGAAGTAGCTCTGGCTACAATGTTCTTCTGCAAGACGCATGCAGTTCTGTTTATTTAACTGCTAGAGCACTGATTCATCCAGTAATGAAGTGAAGTCTTTATGAATCAATCATTCAAATCGAAATATTATGTTTCACCTGTCTGGATCTTACATGTGTGTTCAAGCATATTCTACCCCTTCTGAGAGGGTATTCTCCACTGCTGGAGATACAATAAGCTATAGGAGAGGTCCCAAATTATCCTAGAGAATGCAGAAATATTTATTTTCCTTCAGAAAAATGTATTATTTTAAATAATATGTTGAATTTGTTGACATTACCAGTCTGTTAAACTTATTTGACAAGTATAAGAAATAAACACAAAAAGGATTGTGCATTTTCCCCTTACTACTATTTTTTATTTTTTATTAGTTGTTTTAATAATTTGTATTGAATGGAAACCGGAACCAAAACCGGAATCGTTTGGCGGAACCGGAATCGGAATCGGAAAATGTCTTACGATTCCCAACCCTACTGTTGAGTTCCTCCGTCACCCCTGCGGCAATCAGACGTTGCGGGGCGTCTGACGCCAGGCCTACACTCATATGCATTGTGGAACCTGTGTTAGGCTGGGTGTCCATATGTAGTGGTCCCTGCGAAGACCCCATATGTGTATTTTACCACGGTCCACCTCCTCTGCGGACGAGCCCGTGTCTTTCCCTCGACAGAGTCTGCTCTGTCGTCTCTGCTGGTGTTCTTTCCCCTCTAGAACTAGGCTGGAACCACCCCAGAGACTGCCATTTGTTGCACTACCCTGCTTGGCTAGTCCATATGTGTAACCGCCACAGTAAATCCCTCTGGGTAGGGTGTGGCTTCCGCAGCACCCCCTTCTCCAGGGCACGCTTTCCAAGCGTTATCCAATAAGTCACACTGAGTGGGTCTTGAGGAACAGCAGTGACTGACCTTCTCTGCTTAGAGCTCCTACTTCCTGCCCAACACTGCGGTCAGGCCAGGAGACTCAAGCAGAGCGCTGGAAGGGCCAGCAGCAGTGGCGTGTTGGTAGATATCCCCATATTGTCAGATCACCTCTGACGTACGAAGAGAGTGACTGACGAAGGGGAATGTCTCGGTTATGTATGGTAACCCTCGTTCCCTGAGGAGGGAACGGAGACGTACGTCCTGTCGCCAAGGTTGCTGAGTCTCCGCTGTACGGCCGAGTCACAAAGTCCGGCTCCTCAGCGGAAAAACAAAGATGCGACGCACCTTCTGCTCATTATATGCTCGCGCTGCGAGGCAGAGCAGCTGTTGCAAATAATCGCATGCCAATGTGCATTGGCTCATTTAGTTTACACTCGAAGTGGATTGGTCTCTCAAGTGAGATCCCATATCGTCAGGTCACCTCTGACATACAACTCCTTTCCCTCCTCGGGGTTTTACAGCTGTAAGTTGTGAAGGGATAGATTTGCAATCCATCTTCTTGTTTTTGGAAATCATAGTTTTCTTAAAACCAGCGTACCTATTCTGGTATTTCTGTTACAGACAATGTGACTAAGGGTCTGACCCATGTCAGGAATTCAGTAACAGACTGTTTACTCATTTAGCCTGACTTCCAGAGATTAAATATGTACTTGTTTTGTACTTAATTAATTAATTTGCTCATACAACCAAATTAACCAAATCATATTCTGTAGAAAGAGAATTGACAGTTCAAACTTTATTCACAACTGTGTCTTTAGCATTTGTAGTGACTTAGCATGTTGAATTCTTTATAGGATGTATAGCACCATTGATCACTATATGTGCTCTGTGTGGATGTAGTTTTCATGTTGCAGTGAAGTCCTGACAAAACTCAGCTTTGAAGGGAAAGGTTATTGCCTATGTTTAATCTAATTGTGCTTGCAGGGGTTATTTATTATTTTTAGAGGCATGTAACCATCCCAAAGGAATAGTCTCCAGGAGAGTTCAATAGCGTCCCAGATGTAAAGAGTCTTTCCGGAATTTATGACTCACTTGTGACCCTTACGTGACCCTCACCTGTGACCATTTCTTACGTATAAAAGTGTCAAAGTGTATCCAAGATAATGTTTTTAAGTAACCTAATTTGCGTAAAGAACAGAGCACCATGTTCGGATGCTGATAAAATGATCTGTACTGAACAGAACCTGTAGAAATGACGTCAACTGATAATCCATATTACTACAAGTACTAGTGTTTCTGTATCCAAAGTTAGTTTGAGGCTAAATACAATGAATGAACTTAACATAGTTATACTTTATCATTTTATATTATATATTTATATTTTTTTCCCCTCAAATCATTCCAGGGCTATGTTTAACACCCTTGTTTTAAATCACCCATAGAACACAATAGTTTTAGTGTGATAGGGAAGTGTACTTTGTGCTGTTGGAAGTACTGAGCAGCTCCCACCCCGCCTGGCTCCTCTGCGGACCACAGCACCGTCCTCAGTGTTCTTTTAGGACGCAGCCCTGGGGACCCAAGCAATAGACAGTATGAGCCAACCTAGTAAAATTTCAGAATACATTTTCATAATGCAGACACTGTTATATTGCCTCACCGGCTGAGATCAAGGTTAGTGGCTTTCATCAATCTGATCATAAGCAGAAAAGGACAGGAGAATATTACAATTAATTTTAAAATAAAAGTGCATTTGTAAGGTCAGGTTCACACATCAGAGACTTCATGCTGATTATTCTGGGAAGACAGTGCTTGATGATCCAGGCACTTGATAACTTGTCTGTACTTCTAGCAGAGTGGAATCTGTGAGAGATATTTTGGGCTTAATTGTGTTGGGCTTTCTTAATGATACAGGTGGGAGAACAGTCCATCTCCTGAACTGCTAGGTATATATGAAAACTGGCCACTGTGTCCAAGTCAAATGGCACATCAGAGGATGTGTCCAAGAAAACATAATATTCCAAAACATGCTAATACGAGTAGATTTATGGATCCTGAGTAAATAGTTTACACTGTTGCAATAATAAAAGCTTACATAGTAAAAATAGAGCCAAGGACTCTGAACTGAATGATGTTGAACATTTAAAATGTTGTCGAGAATGCTTACTCTACCAGCACTGAAATTAATAATGTTGTCTGTGGTTATTGTGCACCATTATAGCTTTATTTTGCCAGTGTTTGTGGACGCCCCTTGCCAAGAGAAAGATCTTAAATACAAATGAGCACAACCCTCTGTATTGCCTGTGCAATAAAGCAACAATAGAGAGGAGAGGGGCCAAGAGACTCACACTGCATTACATACTGACACTCAGCAAGAATTTTAATAATCTCCATTATAATGGAATATTCTCTATACACTGCACTACTTCTACAGTTGCTGCAGATGCCTGCAAAACCAAAACATTAACAATTACTTTAAATAGTAATTAAAACAATAATAAAATAAAACAAATTATAATTATAATGTTTTTTTTAAATGCGAATTGAAACACATGCATCTAACACAAAGCATTTTTATTGATAATTCATGGCTAATTTTTAGCAGAAATATTACATGGTTTTATACAGTGGCATTATACATAACATATATTTTTAGACCTGGATAAGTTTGTTCTTACCTGTTATTTTGACATGATCTCACAAGTATTTGTATGTATTTTACATAAAGTACATATACATAGATACTTCAATTTAATATACTGACGTATTGACAGCATTTAAACAAATTATTTATGTAGCAGAAACTTTACAGCTGTAAAAAATTGTTAAGAATCCTCATTTCATTTTATTTTAATACTGAATTTATGAAATTAATTGATTGTGTTACATTGTTTTTATGTTACGCTGCTGTAATTGTTTAATCACTACTATTATTTCACCTGCCATTGTATACAAAAGGCATTTTTTTATAAATATGCTGTGCCTCAAAAAATGACTATAAAATACACCAAAAATGCTGTTAACTACGATCCATTGCTTCAGGCCATCTGTCAGTACGCTGTAAACGTCAACATGTTGTGAAGCGTGACGTAAGTGCGTTGTGAAACTCGGTTGCTATACGAAAGCACAAAGGAGCGATCCTTCTCGTGTGAGTTTCACAACACACTTACGTCATGCTTCACAACATGCTGACGTTCACAGCATGAAGATAGTTGGCCGGAAGCAATGATTTATAGTTTAAAAAGTTAAAAAGTTTAGAATTTTTCTCACACACACCTACTGGTTCACTTTAGAAGACATTGATTTATCACCTGGAGTCGTATGAATGACCATTATGAGCAAATAATGATCGAATTTTTCTATCATGATAGAGTATCCCTTTAAATTCGACTCTGTATCTCATTCAAAACTATTGTATTCTGCCAGAGAGAACTATGAATGCAACACATGATTTGGACAACTATGTTAGTTCTTTTTAACATTTTCAAAATAAACTGAATGAATTATTGTGATTACACTTACGTGTTTCTTAAGTTTTTCTTTACACTGTAGATATTTTTTAAGAAATTAGTTGGGATCAGATTTAGAGGTAAGAGTGGGATTAGTGGCTCAGAAATATATATTTAATGATATATTGTAACTAAAATGGTCAATGTACCATTTTCCTCTCATTACATTTTATATATTCTTTTTATACTCTATAAAAGTGGTTATGAGTAGGCATGGGGTTAGGAGTTAAGGGATCTAAACTATATCAATAAAATATAAAGCAACTATACAAATACATTTGTCTAGATAGATGCTTAGAATGTTTCTCACGTGTATATCAAAGTCACTGGCACTTAAGTCAGGTGCACACTGTGCGATTTTGGCCACGATTTGACCGTCTGAGACAAATTTTGCAAATCCTAAAAGATTCCTCTGATCCTTGGCTAAAATCTGAAGTCTTTGATCGTTAGTTTAACATGTTCACAGACAGCCGATTAATGACTGTTGCGATCAAATTTGACCTCAGATGAAATTCTGGCAGTGTCAGAAGATTTGACTCACAGTCCTGCAGTGTGACTTCTCCTACGACGACCGTCAAATTGTCTTCGTTTTTAAAGACAAGCCATGACCAAAAGTAACAAAAGAGATTTCTTTGTAGCCACCATTTCAATCCGCGTGTAACGCAGCTCACATCACCGAATGTGTCATTGATTGATGATGTAAAACTCCGGACAAGTTCTCTTTCATGCGTCTGTTTTTGACTGCCGCACAGTCTGACATTAATGTCAACTGAGTGTGACATGGCTTACAGCGATTATCATGTTCTTACAGTCTGATAAGCAACAATCGTAAAGGACTATTATAAATCATAGTGTGCACCCGGCTTTAGTCATGTGATGGAGAGAGAGAGAGAAGTTCTTCAAATGTTACCATCTTTACAGGTCTCACCTAAGTCTCTGATCAAAGAAAGTGCCTCCCAGGAAATGGCGACTCCACCTCCATCATCCATAGCGCCCTGACCCACGTCCCAGCTGTCCAGGTGACCACTGAGCAACACCACCTGAAAGAGAACCAGAGCAAAAAGCATTAGAATGAACAGTAAAATAAATATTTAATAACATATTTTCTCAGCATCGTTTCTTTGTGTGTTTTTTTTATTTTTTATATTGTTACACAATTGTTTATTCATGTATAAAAAGGGTTTACATAACAGACTGTAAATTGAAAAAAGGCTTCCTGTCAAACTTTTCCAGATGTTGGCTGTCAGTCTAAATGGATCTTGTCAAACCCAGGCCACAGTTAAAGACTTTAGACTGATGCTCTAAATTAGATTTAAAGTCTAAACATCCTGCTCTCACCTCCCATAGTTCTAACATTGGCTAAAATATCTCCCTTTGCATCTCCCACCAGTTTACATTCACTTTCAGCAGAGCTACATAAACTTTAGGAAAATAGCTTACAAATAATTCTCCCATTGCGTTTCTCTATAGCCTCCATGGGCTGGTCAAGGAGCTTGGAAATGTATGGCAATAAAAGCATGAATGCTTTTAAAAATCATGAACATTTGGGGAATGAAACTCAAACAAAGTCTGTTTTTGAGACTCGCCTCAGTTAAATGAGGGTTTTTCAGAGAATTTTGTCAAAATCCCATTGGCAAATATACAAATGTGGCCTGGACATCAGCAAATCAGCTACAAGCTTTCTCCTTCCAAATATATTTTTGAATCCTGTGACAGATTTTGTCTATAAATGACATTATCATTTTGTTGTCAGTATCATAACAGGTTAACTCCCAATAGCATGAGAAAAGGCTAACATTAATCAGTGCCAACCATCTGTGAGTTTCAACGGCTGAACTCCAGAGCAACAGCCAACGAGCCAAAATTACAAAGACATTGCAAAATTACAAAAAAAATTCTGTAGTGGCCATTCTTTTGTGTTCAATGGAGAATAAATGATCTCATCAACTGTTAGACTTTGCGCTCTTGTGATCAAGACACCAGAAGGACGCAGATGGAAGCGTCTAGGTGAAAGCAATTCCAACTGTTCTTTAGTGCTACTGAATTATTGAAGAGCAGACAAATTGGCTCGTTATTTTGTCATCCCCGTGCCATCTCAAACCCGTGTGGTGTTGCCGTTTTCATTCTGAAGACATTTTGAATAATCTTTATGCAGCTCTTTTACAGCTCTATCAGGGCTCTACACTGATACCATTTCGGACGCATTTGCGACTGAAAATAACTGCGTGCGACTGTGAAAAAATGTTTGCACGCGCACCAGTGCGAGTGACCCGATCGATTCTCATGAATAGATCCATATTAGATTAGATTATGGTTAAATAGTTTCAAACAAAGCCACACCAGAACTGTTGCGCATCTCCAAGCAATGGTGATTCTTGAATGAATTGTGTTTTGAATTGATTAAATGAATGATTCACACATTAAGACTTCATATTTACACTTTACATAGACTGTTTCCATTTAAAATATCAAACTTTTAAAGTTTAATTCAAAATTAAATTCAAAAATTATATTTAAAACATTCATACAACACTATTTACCCATGAGCTGCATTAAACAGTTGATGTAAATGTGTCTAAATACCACTTCCGATGGAGCTTCTGTGCTACTTTTGCAGTGCAAAGATGGATTTTTTGATAATTTCATTTGATTGGTAACAGTCTGATTGGGTCTTATTGTTCTAACTGAATTTGTTTAAATTAACATTTAAAAACAAAATTTCTGTTTTAATTAAAGAAATTGACAATAGATGATGCAGACATTTAATAAGATTTGAAAAATTGCTCTTATAATGGGAAAAAAAATGCTCCTGGAAATGAATTTAAAGGGGCAAATATCGCCCTGTAATGGGAAAGTTAATGTCTGTTATTGATCGTGGGTGCTCCTAAATTTTAGACTGTGCTCCTAAAAAAAAATTATTAGAAAAATGTTAGCATAGAGCCCTGAGTATACAGAAAAAAAGGTCATAATGGCAACTGTCAAGCTCCAAAAAGGACAAAGAGCACCATTAAAGTAGACAATATGATTTTTGCACTATTTCTCAAGTCTACAGAAGTCATACGATAGCTTTGTGTGAAGAAAAAAAAGATAGACATTTCTATTATTATTTACTTATAATCTTCTGTTTACCAAATCTTTGAAATGTCATTCACATTTTGTGTTTAAACGGCCTGTACGATTTTTTTAAAATAAAGTTTTATTTATCATGGATCATATTTATCATATTGATCAAAAGTGACAGTAAAAACTTGGTACAAAAATATTTCTTTCAAATAAATGCTGTACTTTTCATCAAGCAATCACGTATTCCAAAATAATATTAGGTAGCACTACTGTTTTCAACATTGATAGATAATAAATATTTCTTGAGCAGCAAATCAGCATATTAGAATGATTTCTGACGGATCATGTGACACTGAAGACTGGAGGAATGATGAAAATTCAGCTTAGTCATCACAGGAATAAATGACAATTTTAAATTACATTAAAATGGAAAACTAATTTTAAATTGCAATAATATTTCTGTTGTGACGAGGCAGACTCAGAGAGATCCATTTGCAGCTTTTATTAAGAATAATCAAAACAGGCAAGGTCATCAATAGCAGACAGGGCAATGCAGAGGAGACAGAGACAAACCAGGTAGACGAGCTAAGGATCAGGGCAGGCAGCAACAATCAAAGTCCAGTAAACAATCCAGGTCAGGGCAGGCAGCAAGGGTTCAGCAGAAATAGGCAGTCCAAGGTCAAACACAGAAATCAAACACAGGGAAATAGCGCTCAGAGATGATGGCCGGGGCAAATCAAGACTTCGCAATGTGTGTGTGTGTGTGTGTGTGGAAGTGGCTTATATGTGTGTGTGAATGAGATGCAGGTGTGTTGTGCAATCAGTCCCAGGTAAGAGGCATTATGGGAATTGGAGTCCGGAGAAAAGTTAATACTCTGGTGACGGCTCCCTCCGGTGGTGAAGAGGAGGTGGAGAGGAAGCCTGCTCTGTAACAGAGCCGTGGGAGAAAAAGTGGGAGAAAAGTGGGAGAAATGCGGTAATTAGCGGGCAGGTCAAATCGAAAGGATACTGGAGAAATTTGTTTAATAATTTGGAACAGACCAACATACCTGGGACTGAGTTTGCGACATGGAAGTCGGAGTCTGAGGTCTCTGGTTGAGAGCCATACCCATTGGCCGGATTGGTACTCTGGAGCGGAGCGGCGATGACGATTGGCCTGAAGTTCTTGACGTCGAACAGCATGCAGTAGGTGAGTGTGTGCTTGATCCCAGACCTCTTCACTCCTTTGTAGCCATTCTGTGACTGATGGTAAATCAGTGGGTTCGCCGGACCATGGAAAGAGTGGAGGTTGGAAGCCTACGATACATTTAAAGGGTGTGATGCCAGTAGCGGGTTTGATGAGGGACTTCTGAGCATATTCGGCCCAGAACAGGTATCGACTCCATTCGTTTTGATGTCGTTGACAATAAGAGCGTAGGAAGCGGATAACATCCTGGTTGAGACGTTCAGTTTGTCCATTGGATTGCGGATGGTGACCGGAAGTGAGACTGATATTGACATTGAGGTGCTTGAAGAAGGATGTCCATACCCTAGAAGTGAACTGGGGTCCTCAGTCAGAGACGATGTCCTCAGGAAGGCCGTAGAAACGGAAAACTTGATTGCACGGTAGTTCAGCGGTTTCTAATGCAGTTGGAAGTTTGGGCAGAGGAATTAAACGGCAAGCTTTGGAGAAACGATCTACTATGGTGAGTATGGTGGTATGACCTTGGGAGTTTAGTAAGTCGGTAATGAAATCAATGGCAATGTGTGACCAGGGGCGTTGAGGTATGGGTAGAGGTGTGAGGAGTCCTGCTGGTAGTTGTCTGGAGGCTTTGGATGTGTTACAGGTGATACAGTTCTGAATGTGTTTGGTAGTGTCCGAGTGTAAAGTCTGCCACCAGAAGCGGTTTCTGAGTAGCTGTATTGTGGCTGTAATTCCTGGGTGTCCTGAACTGGGTGTGGAGTGTACCTGATCGATCAAACGGGAGCGTGCGGATTCTGGAACGAATAGAAGACCTTCAGGGCATTCAGAGGGAGGTTCGGTTTGGTGATTGAATTGTTCAATTTCTGTGATGATATCCCACTGTACTGGAGCCACTAAGAGGTTCTCTGGAATGATGTTTTCCTCAATTGAGGGTTGAACGGGTTCCTCGCTCACACGGGAGAGTGCATCAGCTTTACTGTTCTTTGAACCTGGTAGATAGGAGACAGTGAAGTTAAATCGGGCGAAGAACAAGGCCCACCTGGCTTGTCGTGGGTTCAGTCGTTTAGCTGATCGGAGGTACTCAAGATTCTTGTGATCGGTGAGGATAACGAACGGTTGGGTCGTTCCCTCCAACCAGTGCCGCTACTCCTGGAGAGCAAGTTTCATGGCCAGTAGTTCACGATTTCCAACGTCGTAATTTCGCTCTGCTGCAGTTAATTTTCTGGAAAAGAAAGCACAGGGAAACATCTTTTCTGGGTTACCTTGACGTTGGGATAGGATGGCTCCCACCCCGGTGTTGGAGGCATCTACCTCTACGATGAACTGGAGCTCAGGATCAGGGTGTTTTAGAATGGGAGCCGAAGTAAACAGTGTCTTGAGGTTGTCAAATGCTTGATGAGCTTCATTGGTCCAGTTGAGATGGGAGGTATGGCGTTTGGTCATGGTTGTGAGAGGGGCGGCTACTGTACTGAAATTCCAAATGAAACGTCGGTAGAAGTTTGCGAACCCCAGGAAACGTTGCATCTCTTTAACGGTGTGAGGTGATGGCCAATCCAGAACTGCCCTTACTTTCTTCTCATCCATGGCCACTCCCTCCTGACCGATTACGTACCCCAGGAATGATGTGCTTGTCTGGTGAAACTCACATTTCTCTGCTTTAACGTAGAGTTGATATTGTAGCAGACGTTTCAAGACCTTCCTGACGTGTTGAACGTGTTCTTCTAGGGAATTTGAGTAGATCAGGATATCGTCAATGTAAACTATTACCCATCTGTCCAACATGTCCCGAAAGACGTCGTTCATGAAGGACTGGAACACGGAAGGACTGTTAGACAGGCCGAAAGGCATAACCAAATATTCATAGTGCCCGCTACTGGTCGAAAAGGCCGTTTTCCATTCATCACCCTCACGGATACGAATCAGGTTGTAAGCATTACGAAGATCCAACTTGGTATAGTATTTGGCCTGGCGGAGCTGCTCTAGAGCGGTCGGAACGAGAGGTAAGGGATAGCAAAACTTTACAGTAATATCATTTAGCCCACAATAGTCAATACATGGTCTCAAACTTCCATCCTTTTTCTTGACAAAGAAGAAGCCGGCTGATACAGGAGAGGTTGATGGTCTGATAAAACCCTTGACCAGTTCTTCTTCAATGTATTTTTTCATGGCTTCAGACTCAGGTTGAGATAATGGAAAGAATTCTACCTTTAGGTGGTGTAGTACCGGGAAGGAGATCGATGGCACAGTCAATGGGGCGATGTTCGGGAAGTTGTGAAGCTTTTTTCTTGCTGAAAACCTCGATGAGATCAGTATATTCAGGAGGCAGGGAGATCTTGTTCGCATCCGGAGTGGGTGTAACTGGAACAGGGGGAGTAACACGAGTGATTTTTGACAAACACTGTTTGTGACATGTAGTATCCCATTGAATGATTTGACCGTCTCTCCAAGATACGTGAGGATTGTGGATACGCAACCAGGGCAGACCGAGTATGATGGAGTGATGTGGAGCTTGAATTACATAGAATTGAATTGTTTCTGAGTGCAGGGTACCGATGTGCATCTTTATCTCCTCAGTCAGTCGTTGAATTTCTCCTCCTCCGACGGGACGGCCATCTAGCGCCTCTACTGTTAAGGATGAATGACAAGGTTTTAATTTCAACTGATGAAAAGATGCAAAATCATGAGCGATGAAGTTCCCAGAAGCTCCTGAGTCGAGCATAGCAGTAGTGGTAATGATTTTGTCCCGGATGGATAATCGAATAGGTAATAAGAAACTGGAACTGAGTATATTCTCTTTGGTGTTAGGACTCACCGAGTGAGACTTACTGTCCGGACGGATGGGACAGGATACTCTCATGTGACCTGGCTGGCCACAGTACAGGCAAAGGCGGTTCTGCTGGCGGCGTTCTCGTTCCTCTGGAGGGAGGTGAGTATAGCCCAACTGCATGGGTTCGTGAGCGGTGGTTTCGTGAGTGTAGCGAAGTGACGTTCTGACCTGGTGTCGAGAACGTATTAGATTATCAACCTGGATAGTGAGATCAATGTACTCATTCAGATTCCTACCCTCGTCTCAGCAGGCTAATTCGGACTGTAACTCGACTGATAATCCTTTTCTGAACAGGGTCTTCAGTGTGTCCTCTATCCAGTTGGTCTGAGCAGCAAGAGTACGAAAGGTAAGTGCAAATTCAGCAGCGGTGTTTCTTCCTTGAGAGAGGTTTAATAACTGTTTTACCAGACTTCCTCTTGCAGTGGATTGTTCAAAGACATTACGAAATTGCTGAAGAAATGCTGCGAAAGATGAGAAGGAGGAACCCTCGGGTCTCCAAACTGCCGTAACCCATTCGAGTGCCTTTCCGGTGAGTAGTGAACAGACAAAGGCAATGCGCCCCGCATCATTGGAATAAAATGAGGGTTGTTGATCAATGTAAAGTGTGCACTGGAGAAGGAACCCCTTACATTTGGCTGGATTCCCATCAAATTTCTCTGGAAATGCGAGACGAGGGTTGGCTGATGCATTGACAGAGTAGGCATGTGCACATTGTGTTTGTTCTGTGGTAGCGTTTACGGGTGACGCTCGGAGATCTTGAAGTGTTTGCACAAGATCCTCAGTGAGAGAAGTGAGACGGTTCAGCTGATGGTGATGTAGTGATAATTGCGTGGCTTGGGCAGAAAGCTCAGTGGTAAGGTGCATGATAGCCGCTGGATCTTGTGGTGGCGAAGTCTTCTGTTGTGACGAGGCAGACTCAGAGAGATCCATTTGCAGCTTTTATTAAGGATAATCAAAACAGGCAAGGTCATCAATAGCAGACAGGGCAATGCAGAGGAGACAGAGACAAACCAGGTAGACGAGCTAAGGATCAGGGCAGGCAGCAACAATCAAAGTCCAGTAAACAATCCAGGTCAGGGCAGGCAGCAAGGGTTCAGCAGAAATAGGCAGTCCAAGGTCAAACACAAAGGTCAAACACAGAGGCCAAACACAGAAATCAAACACAGGGAAATAATGCTCAGAGATGATGGCCGGGGCAAATCAAGACTTCACAATGTGTGTGTGTGTGGAAGTGGCTTATATGTGTGTGTGATTGAGATGCAGGTGTGTTGTGCAATCAGTCCCAGGTAAGAGGCATTATGGGAATTGGAGTCTGGAGAAAAGTTAATACTCTGGCGACGGCTCCCTCCGGTGGTGAAGAGGAGGTGGAGAGGAAGCCTGCTCTGTAACAATTTCACAATATAACAGTTTTTTACTGTATTTTTAATCAAATAAATGCAGATTTTTGAGACTTCTAATAAGAGGTCTTTCCAAAAACATTAAAAAAATCTCAAACATTTGAATGTTAGTATAAATAATAACAACATATATATATATATATATATATATATATATATATATATATATATATATATATATATATATATATATATAAAATAATGAATAAATTACAATGACATAAATAAATACATTTTGAGAAAATAATGAATAGAATTCTTATTTACTCATTCCAATACTTTTTTTTATCCCTTGACATTGATGTAAGACAACAGTCATTGGTAACCCGAACATGAAATGTGGAAGTAAAAATGACATAATTTCCAGTATTATGCCACCACTTACTCAGAATCAAGAACATCTAAAAGTCTGACGTAAAGCTCTAAAAGCTTTACGTCAATGCACAAATCATCATAAAACTTTGTGTAACATCTAGTAATTTCTGTAATCCTCTTCAAAGCCAAATCGCAAACAGAAGCTATTTTCCACTTCTTTCAAGTATAAAAAGCAAACAAACAAAACGTTAACCTGAGTTGAAGTAAGACCGGTAATGCATACATTACTGGTTTGGCAGAAGGACCGGCCTAAATTGATGTGGTCCTAAAATATGGAACTGATGGATTAACCTAAACATGTTTTTGTGCATAAAGGAAAATAAAAATATTTTTCTAATTGCAGTTTTGGTTTTTTAATATACGTCAAACTAATTTTGCTAAACAGCATTACTGACTAGCAATAATCATGCCGTCTGGCCCAACACACACCATGAGGTTGTGAAAAAAGGAAAAGATAATGTGAGATTTAGTAGTGAGTACGGAGACAAGGGAAGATCTGTCTTCAAATTAAACTTAACTTCCTAATAACTATGTGACAGGGTGAAATGCAAGGGCTGACTGACCTCATAATTAAACACTATCATGTCACCGTTAATGAGCTCTGACAAGATGAGGCTATTAATTACGAGGCACTGAAATATGAATGAGGGAGTGAAATTAAGAGAGTGCACAGAGAGAGGAAGAGTTGAACCTAATGAGCCCGCTGTACAAAGGGAATCATATGAAACACTTATTCAATATCCTGCAGCAAATCTGGATAAGACAGGGGCCAACACCTAGAACTAGCTGAACAATCAAGATGTGTAAATGAAAATGAACACACATGCTGTGCTGATCAAATTAATGTAACTTCAGTTTTATATTTGGAACAAAATCATAAAGTATTAAGTTAAAGAATTAAGTCTCACTTAAAATGTTACTGTATGAACAGCATTGAATTGCATACAAAATAACAAACCAAGAGGCAACAGAGGTGCAATGATACCAGAAAATTATTCTTAACTGCTATTTTTCTATTATTTTAATATGTTCCTCAAGGTTTATTTATTATAGGCCTGGTTTCACAGACAGGGCTTAGATAAAGCCAGGATTAGGCCTTAGTTCAATTAGGACATTTAGGCCCGGTTTCACAGACAGGGCTTAGACTAAGCCAGGATTAGACCATAGATCAATTAGGACATTTAAGTAATTTTTATAAACATGCTTAGAAAAAAACATTACCGATGTGCATCTTAAAACTAAAAAGGCACTGATATATTTTTAAGATCAGTCAGTGCAAGTTTATTTCAGTGGAAACAGCTCAGACTTACATTTTAGTCTAGGACTAGTCTTAAACCCTGTCTGTGAAACCAGGGGATTAGAACATTATTTTAAGATATGTCAGTGGAAGTTGCTTTCAGTTAAAGCCGCTTAAAAATGCATTTTAGTCTGGGACTAGGCTTAAACCTTGTTTGTGAAACCGGGTTAATATAAAGTCATATATTTGCAAAAAATATATATATTTTCAACCCTCATTCAACTCATTCTGATCTCTATTTGACTTGTTACAGAGATGTTACTTAATAAAAAAAAAATAAAAAAAGTCAAGTCATTCATAATCATAACAGATCACACAGAGTGTTTGAGCACATCCCTAGTGATAGTAATATGTACTATATGAAGTGTTATGCTGTAATGTTTAAAGGTTATGCATACTTTAAGAGGTTATTTATGATGATTTTTAAGAAATTATTTATAGGAATTCAAATTAAGTTTTGTCTTTAGTACAATCTTAAGAAATGTTTTTGGGAATACAAAATATTCTTAAATTATTCTAAAGTTTTCATTCTTAAGAATGTTTTGTGAATCCAGCCTCAGAAGCCTGACACTTAATTTGGACCATCGAGTATATAAACTAATACGTTTGACAACCACAAAGCGTTCAAATACATTTTGTAGTCATTTTGTCTTCTTCTCAAACAGCAACATTACACACTAACTAAAAGTTGAAAAAGTGAAAACGCATAATAAGACACCTTTAAATTAAATGGCATTTGCTTTATTTTGTCCTATAATGCGATGATATCCATACAAGTGACCAAACATGTTTTGGGGTCAATTTTAACCATAAAAGGCACTATTTACTATTAACTATTAACATAGCAAAGTTTCATGTGGGTACACTGTGGCAGTGATGTAATGAAAAGGGGTGTGCTGTACACAATCTAAATACTGAAAATGCATCATGGATCAATAACCATACAAATACATGAAACATAAAGAGATCATTTACCCAAAAATAAAAAATTCTTTCATAATTTACTCACCCTCATGCTGTTCCAAACCTGTAGAGTTTGACTTTCTTTGGTGGAACTCAAAAGAAGATATTTTGAAGAATGTTGGTAACCATTTTAGTAACAGTTTTAGTTACCAATGACTTCCATTATGTGGACAAAAAACCCTTAGACATTTCTCAAAATATCTTCTTTTATGTTCCACAGAAGAAGAAAAAATCATATCAGGTCAAGAGGGTGAGTAAATCATGACAGAGTTTTCATTTTTAATTGCTTAATGTTATTATAAAAGTTATAATATATTATGTTGTATGTATGTATGAAACTGAGAAAAAGTGAAACACATGCAGTTCCATTAGCTTTTCTGAAACTTATAACTAAAGGGGGCGATGGGGGTTTTTTGGTAAGTGAATTCTTCTTTCTAAATACTTAGGAATGTGGCTGTAAAACACATTAAAAGTGCTTCTCTCTTTTAATATTGTGACAAACATCAACCTATGGTTAAAACTGAAAGACTGCATTGACCAAAAAAAAAAAACCAGTAGAGATGTTTGACTGGTCCACCACAACAAAAATGCTTTCCATAAACAACAATGCTCTTATTCTAACCAGACTGGCATCATCCAGACCCCTAAATTAGTTTTACCTACATTTGGACATCTCATTTGGACACACTCCCTGTTTTTCTGGTTGATGAAAAAACATACTTCAAGTTTAAAAACATTTGTGTAACTACAGGAGATGTTATATTCCCCAATTTATTGAACATGGATGTTTACAGAAAGGGAATTGTGTAACACGAAAGTCATCATAAATATGCCTGTGGACAGACTGACAGAAAGATAGAGGTTACACAAACTGTCCCTCATTCACTCTCTCCACCCCCACCAATTCCTGGAACTCCATCATTGTGTGTGCAGCGTTTAGCGCAAAACCAGAGAGTGGTTTAAAGAACGTGTGGTGAGAGAATGAGCAAGCTTTAAAAGCGGGTGAGGGGAAGAACTCGCTGTGAAATGAACAGACTATATGCTCAGTAAATAATTTGCAAATCAACCTTGTGCTGACTTTTTTGTCGTAATTCAAATCATCATGAAATGATGGACAAAACAAAAGAAATCGACAGACAGAGATGAAATGCCTAAGTCCTAGAAATGTCCAAAATGCTGTTGCCTCAAGAACTGTCAGGAATGAAAAACTGATTTTCAAAGTGAGTTAATTATGTCAAAAATACAGTACATTGTTCTGTTTCAAAAGTTTGTAGGCAAAGATTTGACAAGTAGTGTATCTGCGCATTTAGGTGTCAGTTCCAATAATGAACAAATAATCATCATTAATCATAATTTACTGAGAAAATAATTCATTTCAATTTAGCCAGATTAAAGCATTGAATAAGCATCACAAAAGTATATTTAAAAGACAACTATATTACATAAGTCTAACACTGGCCAACAGTACGCAGCAACAATCCATTTTGTATTAAAAAAATGTCTAAAAAATTGCTCTCTGTAAGGATGGTTTGATGACTTTGTTCTGAGTTTATTCTAGTAGCAGCCAGGGCTGTGCTGGCAGCAGAATTAACAAAAATATGGGTCCCACTTTATATTAAGTGGCGTTAAGTACTATGTACTTACACAAAAAAAATAAGTACAATGTACTTATTGTGTTCATGTTGTATTGTAAAGCACTTTTGCTGCTATTGAGGTGTGATACGGGTAAGGTTAGGGACAGGTGTGGTGGATTGGGTAGGTTTAAGGTGTAAGGGAAGGGTCAACTGTGTAATTACAAATGTAATTACATAAATTAATTACAGCTGTAATTACATGCAGGAATTTTTCAAATGTAAGTACAATGTAAAAACATGTAGTTACACAATAAGTACATTGTATCAAATGATTAATTTCAATGTAAGTACATGTAAGTACATAGTACTTAAAGCCACTTAATATAAAGTGGGACCAAAATATGATTTGCATTTAGGTGGCAATTCAAACATGCCACAAATTGCTGTCAATAGAGCTTACTTTATCTTGAACCCAGAACATTCCTTTAAAGGAGACATATCATGCTTTTAAATCGTTCCTTTTTACATATAAATCATACATTTGTAGTCTATATAAAGCGGAACTGCAATGCTTGGGTCTGAATTCCTCATTATCATAGCTCCACAGGCCCCTTTTCTACCCCTTTTCTGATGTGCGTCTGAGAGCAACTCGTTTTGGTGCGGTCTCTTTAAAGGGGTGATGAACTGAGAAATCAAAGTTTCCTTGAGCTTTTGACATATAAGAGATCATCATACTATAATAATATCCTGTAAGTTTCAGAACTGAAAACTACCTTGTTAGTCCAATAAAAGCTTTTATAGACATCAGGCTCAGCAAACGACTCGTTTTTCAAAGTGGGGAACTATGACGTCAAAGAGGATAAAACACCGCCTCCACAAAAGAAGATAAACGCCTACTTCAACACGGCCTGTTTAGCCCCGCCCACCGATTCGCCCAAACATGCTAAATAACATAGGACGACATGATAATTGCTACCGGATCGAGCTACTTCCAAGCAATAAATATGCTGTTTACTAAATATTGTGCAGTGCCTGGTTGTGGAAGAAGACAGTCATAAGCTTCCTTCGGATTCCAGCATGGTTAAACTTTATTAAATCAGTCAATCACAATTTCCCGACGGATCTGCCAGCAACATGTAAGTAACCATGTGTATTCTAATGCCTGATCTGCGATCAGTGATTTCGGTGTAATTATTCAAGTTCAGATATTTCTCTTAAAATCATTCAATACTGTTTATGCATCAGTGACTAAACGATCAACTTCACATAATTTCTCGTAGTATTATGAAAATAATCTTTTTTTAAACTGTTATTAAATTATATAGCCTACAGAAAGCGATCAAAGAACGATCCCTTTCGCCCAAGCTGTCAATCAAACAGCACAGCGCGAGCCGCGAGAGCTTATCTGGACACTTACCAAACTCGTGATGAAATAATGACACTGTTACACTACACAACGAAGCTCTTACTGTGTACTCACATCGTGTTTGCATTGTGATTTGGTGTAAGCATTTGTGAGAGTGCAAAAATTGCGTTGCAATGATAAGATCTTTATTCACGCGATCAACAGACTGTCTGTCATCTGCTCAGTCAGTGCTCATCATGCTGCAACCTTTCATGTGATGGAATAGATTTAAATATAATGCTTTAAACGATACTTTTCACGATTTGTTAATCTCGATAGCTGTAATAGTAAAAACGTAGTAAAAGTTTTCGAGAGAGTTCATGTAATACTAGCTATTTCATTGCAAGCATGTCAGCCAATCACAGCAGTGGGCGTTTACACTGCAGTCTCACAGCAGACACGCCCCTTAAAACGGAGCGTTCAAATCTGAGGCAGAAATCAGGCTTGGGAAAAATGGCTTTTATTTATAAATTATGACAATTTTTTATGTAAAAATCATACTAACATTATAAGGGCACCCCAGGCAACATTATAAAATAATAAAACAATCCAGTTCATGACCCCTTTAAATACAATTGAGACACTTCATACCCCGCCCCCTCTCCAGGATGCAGAGGTGACACTCGGTTCAACTCCACCCCGTTCGGCCATTTTTGTAGTTTGATAGCAGAGATACGATTATCTAGCGGCACAGAAACTTTTTATTCACACGTTATTAACAAAATGTCAACAACGGAAGACTTGTCCAGCCAGCCCATAGACTGTAAAAAAAAGATGGACGACGCCCCTTCGCTCTCTTCCATTGATGAGAACTGAAGCCGCCAGAGTCCCGATATGGCGCTGACATATTGGAACTTGAGTCTGCGCAGTAGCGATCTCGGGACCAGACCTGCGCAGTAGTGAGCAGGAAGTAAAGCCGCGAAATCAACGCTCCGCCCTCACCCGCCTCAGGGATAGTGCATTCTGCACACTTTTTTAAAAATTTATTGCAGTACGACAAGAGGCTTGTTAAAATAAAGTAAATACAATCTCCTCAGTCCTCCGAAGATCCCGAAAAAATGTCCGTTGGTGCTTCAGTGACTACTTCGCTCGGAGAACCTGTCAATCACAGCTGTCAATCATGACGTTACACCACCGCATCACGTAACTAACTAAAAACCAACTTATTTTTGAAACAGACACTTGAACTTACATCAGCGTGATAAAAACGACAGCAAATGAAAGAAACCACCTTTGGAAAAAGATATTTGAAGTGTAATTTAATTGTTTAGTTGGTCTCACATCCCGTTGAATAACACGGGGAGGCGGGGCTTATGACCTATACTAGGACCAGTCACTGGGGGGCGATCGAGACGTTTTGGCTTCACTTTTCAGGGCTTGTGCGGCACGCTTGAGCCAGCCTTACATGTTCGAGCCAGAGTCGGAGCCGGAGCGAGATGAAAATGAAGACGACGAACCTGCAGAACAACGTCTTCATATGGATGTATCGCAATGGTGTGTTACTGTATTTACACATGAAACTTTGGTCTTCCGACCTTTTACCACCGTGTCGATTTATTTTGATTAATATGTGCGAGGGAGAGAGAGCAAGACAGCGTCTAGTTTGGAGACGGTGTCTTGTTTACATTTCCGCCTGGCTCCGAAGAGAGAGAGAGTGCGCGCACGCGACCAGGTCTCTCTCTCTCTGCTCGTTCTTTCAGTTAAACATGCGCCCTGTCACCAGAGCGGCAGTTCATCTACATTAGACGGTGTAATGAAGCGTGTGGGTTACTACATCCAACAACCGAACATTTTAACTTACCCTCTCGTAACTTCTGCATCTTTTAGCTTGGACAACAAAATTTCAGCGAGAAATAAAAATGGCGGATTGCTCGAAGTGTTGGGCTGGAAGTCAATGTCCTTATTTGGCAGTTCCGCTGCAAATACTGTGACGTAATAGTTCACAAAACGTCATAGATAACAGAAAAATCGGAACAGGTTGAAAAATAAGGCCAAAACAGAATATAAAGATATCAACAAAGCACCTGAAGAGAATAATTTCAACTTTTCTGTACTTCTAAACACTCCAAATATACAACAAAATGCATTTAAGGGCTAAAAAAGTGGATTTAGCATGATATGTCCCCTTTAACTGGGGTGACTGAAATCATGTAGAAGGCCTCTTAGAGTTTGAATGAATTACAGAGACTGATAGACAGATTTATTGGTCAGTTTTTTAACTTCTAAATAAAGAAATGTATTCAGCATTTACATGGTATTACCTGCTCTGGAATTAATGTCAGCCAATTCCACTACCAGAAAACAAAACACAACATCCCAAGAAATGCTGCTGCATGAATTCAAGCACACACACACACATCTGGTTTACTATCTTTGTGGGGACTCTCCATTGATGTAATGGTTTTTATATTGTACAAACGATAATTTATATCCCCTACACTACCCCTACCCCTAAATCTTTCTGCATTTTTACATTTTCAAAAAAACAAAAACAAATTTTGGATGATAAATAAGCTTGTTTCCTTATGGGGACCTCAATTTCCCTATGAGTCTTTGTGCATTCAGATTGAAGTCCCCACCGGGATAGAAAAACATGTTGTATGCACACGCACACACACACAATTAATTTGACACAATGTTGAAAAATGATCTGCTGACCAAACTCTGATCCGACCAGATGAGCAATAGGCAGATAAAACTAGCAGCTGTATTTTAATTTTCTGCTCGTACCCAAAATTACAACGTCTGCCAAAAATAAAAGTGACTTTTTCAGGTCATCCAGCCACTCTGTGAATTGAAGAAACGAAAACAGACTGATCAAATACACAGATGTGCGTAATGAGGCAGACACCACACACTGAAGCTGTCAAATTCACTCTCAAATTCCCCAAAAACCATCAGCCATCAAACACGTGCAGACCTTGATGACTTGCATTCAGTTACAGAACTGGAAAGTTTTCATGTTTGAGATTATGCCAAATGAATGCAAACACTACAAAGAGAACGCAGAGGGCTTCCTTTAAAGTTCAGAATGGAAATTCACTGAAGATGGTGGTTATTATGTATTTTATTTCACATTCCTACAAAATTGGGCACTTGGAGGGTTTTCGTTCTTATAGGCCAAACCCCTAAAAAACAGACAAACTTATTTTGAGTGGCAGGATATGAGGTCATCTGCAAACTGGTTTCATTTCCTTTGGCCATTGATGATTCTAGCAGTCATGATCATGACTCATGTGCATTATATTATGGTGCTGTTGGTGACTTTAACCAGTTTTAGCAAGTCATAAAATGAACATTTTTAGAAACAATTGAATTAAAATAAATAATGAAAATAATTTCACGTACATTTTAAAATATAGTCTTCTTGTGAACCTCCAGAAATGGCACATTATTTTTTTGAGGGAACATGAGTCAGTCCTAGGCAAGATTTCAAACACCTTCATTGTTTAATTACTGAAGTGACTTAACTAATTCAAGTAGAATATTTGATTTATCATTTAACATTAATGATTTTCAAAGTTGTGCTATAACAAATAAATTAGAAAATATCTCCAATTAGTTAACCTAATAATAATGGATGATGCATCATCATGCATACTAAACTCTTTTCTAAATATGTTACAATTTAGCAGTAAATGGTCAGTATTATTCCTCATCATAGATTATATTTTTAATAAACCCTCTGTTTAATAAACCAAGAATAACTGACAACAGACCATGACAGTCAGGGATCACCAGACATTTACATTGTATGAAACAAATCAGCTTTGATATATACTGTTCGAAAGTTTATGTTTTTGATACACTCTTATGCTCATCAAAACTGCATTTATTTGAAAAAAAAAAAAACACTATTAAAATGTTTCTGTTTCAATATTTTAAAACATAATTTATTTCTATGATCGCAAAGCTGAATTTTCAGCATCATGAAAACAGTTGAACTGCTTTATATATTTGTGGATTAGGAGTCTTTGATAAATAGAAAGTTCAAAAGAACAGCATTTATTTAAAATACAAATTTGTGAATGTCTTTGCTGATCCTTTTGATCTATTTAATGTGCCCTTGCCTCATAAAAGCATTCATTTCATTTCTCTTTTTACTCTTTTGAACATTAATGAAACTCCTCTTGCATGCTTGTAACGTGGCTGCTGCAGACAAGAGGGGTTGGATCCAAGTGCTGTAAACATTTATTAAAACAGAATAACTGAAATAACTCTAGACAAGGAACAAGACAAATCCAGACACACAAACAACAAAGACGCAACAACAAACGCACACGATACAACCATATATTGGCAACGCTAGACAAGGAACAAGAGAAATACGGAGGTATATATATATATACAAAGGAAAACAAGGTTAACAAGATAAGGGGGAGTGGTTAATTGTCATGGGAACACACAAGGGTAACCAAGGAAACTTACAAGACACATCTGGGGAGACTAATCAACATGAAAAACTACAAATCATAGCACTAAGACAGGAAATAACAAAAGTCCTCACGAAAGATAGCGGAACACAGGCTGGGATCATGACAATACTATAGTCAAATGATAAGTCAAATGAATTTCCATCCACATGATGATCTTGACCGGATTGAACAAATGTGAATTTCTACCACAGTATTTTACACATTTACACTTTTTACCTTATAATAATCATGCAATTTAACTTTCAGAAAGAAATAATAATAGTATAAATAAATAAAAATGCAGCCTTGGTGTGCATAAGAGACTTCTTTTAAAAACATTAAAAATCTTACTGATCCCAATCTTTTGAAAAGTAATATATATATATTTTTGTTTCATTTTTGGAAATTGCACAAATCCACTTTACTTAATCTGAGGGGGCATGTGATGTCAGTTTAAAAGGTCATTATGCTTCAGAGAACCTCAGAGAAATTAAAATATTTTTTTAAAGAACTTTTTTTTCTTCAAAACAATACATAACTACATAAAGTATTTACTCCCTCCAATTGTAGCCATTCATAAATTTACTCTACCTTTTGAGGTAGCCATTCACAATCTGAAAACTGTCACTTAAGCTCTTATTTCACAGATAACACAAGCCACATCTACAGAACATGTGACTCACTGGCTGTCACAGGCACCCTCATTAGCAGTGATGAGTAATACGCTCCAAAGGTCTATACTGAGGGTTCCCGTTACCATCCCTCAGCAAGAACGATCAGTATTTTCAGGCATGTCTCTGGCTGCGACCGGAGTGTCATTGCTCGCTGTGAAGAAACACCAGGGCTCAAGGTTCTGTTTGTTCGCAGAATAAAGGCCCCCAGCTTGCACAAGCCTTAGTTCTAACTAGGGCAAAGGCTAGAGCAAAGTTTCACTCCCAAAAACATTGGCATCAGTGTTTTACGATGTAAATCAGTGCTTCACAGCACTATTATATAGAATATATATATATATATATATATATATATATATATATATTGAATATACTAAAAATAAACAAAAATCCTTTGTGAGTACATAAAAAAAAAATCAGTGTTCAAAAATTGTGTTAGTAATGTGCTATTTTATGTTTCATCCACAGATGGTGACAGAGGTCAACTTTCATAGCACAGCTTTAAAATCAAACGCTGATATGCATTACTATTACTATGAACTGCAAACATATGCTAAATAAAGTCAACACCTAAGTAGGTAAATTGCCACAAAAAAAGTAAAATATCGTATTAGCATCAGTTATATTTTTAAAGGGGTGGTTGTAGCTTTCCTGTAGCTCAAACAGTACAGCGTTGGTGCTTGCAACGCCAAAGTCATGGGACGATTCCCAGAGAAAGCAAGAATTGATAAGAATGAAAAATGTGTACCTTGAAATGCAATGTAAGTCGCTTTGGATAAAAGCGTTTGCATAAATGTAAATGATTATGAATTCACTTTTCTAACTTTAGTTAGTGTGTAATGTTGCTGTTTGAGCATAAACAACATTTGCAAAGTAATAACGCTCAAAGTTCAAAGCAAAGGGAGATATGTGCTTTTACAGAAATCACTTTTTAAGGACTACAACAAACGGCTGGTAGGGACTACACAAGCTTCCTACCGGGTTAGTGACATCACAAACCCCAAAATTTACATGAACCACGCCTCGCAACAAAGGGCTCTATATGGCTCGGCTAAGAATGAGCTCTTGAAGCTCCGCCCTCTGTGCCAGGAGCAGCAACTCATTTGCATTTAAAGAGCCCACACACAAAACGTTGCGTTTTTGCTCACCCTCAAAAAAGGACAATTTTAACATGCATTAAAAAATTATCTGTGGGGTATTTTTAGCTAAAATTTCACATTCTGGGGACATCAGAGACTTATTATACATCTTGTAAAAAGGGGCATTATACCGCCCCTTTAAATGACAAATGTGTGCAAAATATCGATTTGATGAACAGCCTTCAACAACTAAAGATTTTGTCAAAGATTAGTATGTGTATTTATGATATATAAATATAATGATGTGTATAATGACAGTGTTCCCTTCCATTAAACATGAGTCCAGTTTAAAAGCCAAAGTCGCCCTCTCTGAGCCCCAAGAGTCATGAGTGCTGTGGACTCCAGTCATCTTCATACTGATGGAGTGTGGAGAGCAATATAAACTCTGGTTTCCCCTGTGGAATCCCCCGCATACATCACAGGCCAGAAACAACAAACAGCCAACCCTGAGGTGGTTAAATCTGCTCTGGTGTTATCAGAGGATATAAACATCTCAACCTCATTCTGAGACTAAAGGATCAGTTGATGGGCCCAAAACGGAAAGAGGGCAGAGGATGATGGACAGGGTGAATTAGGAGACAAAAACAACAAGCCAAACCCAAATAAAGAGGAGGAAACTACAATTGTTCTACTCATTGCTTCATATGAGAATGTTCTGGAAATGAGAAACTAACTGTTATTGGAGGGAAATGGACAGATTTGAGGTTAATTTGATGGAAATACAGTCTGGACAAATGGTAGCCTTTGCCTGAATGGACTGGGTCCATTACAAAGACGGGAAATGATGGGACCACATTTTGTGTATCAGTAAACACTCGACTGACTCTACTGCAGATTCCATAATACTGGCTATTTTCAGTTTGAGAAGTAGTTAAATTTGTGGGGACCTACAAACACTTTTAATTTCTTCCTCACTATTTCTTTCTTCCCTTTGTTGTTTCTAATTGACCAAACTTTTAACTGAACCAAGTCTGCGAACAGTAATCAGACCAAACAGACTACTCAGATACATTTGTGTTTTTTTCCCCCGCAGAAAAAAGGCTGTACCAATATCAAGGACTCAGCAGGGTTTTTTGTCCCTCTGACCCAGTAGTGTATGCACTCAATGGCCACTTTATTAGGTACACCTGCTCAACTGCATGTTAACACAAATATCTAATGAGCCAATCACATGGCAGCAACTCAATGCATTTAGGCATGTAGACATGGTCCAGACATTCTTCTGTTAAAAAGTTGTTCAAAACGTTTAATCTAGATCAGAATGATCTGAATTTGGAATTCCCATGTTTTGCTATCCAGGATCCATCTTACTTTTGTGCCCGTTTTTCAAAGCAAAATTGTATTGGATCACCCTGATCCAGATACAAAATTGTTCAGATGACCAAATCTGGATTGCTAGTGCTCTACAGAGCCCCTAAAGGGACATGGTGATGGAAAAAATATGAGATGGGGGAAAAAAATATTTCAATGCTTTTGCGTTCTCAGAAAAGCTTTGTGTAGCGTTAACCTAAGAAACTTTGTGTTTGCTCACAAAGAACCTTCGACAGGTTCATCTCTGATGATTGTGCCATGTAGTTTACAAACAGTGATTAAAAAACACTTTAAATTAAATATAATATTTTTGTTTGATATTTACAGCTCTTTGGGGAATATTTTATGGCACCAAAATTTGTTTTTTACATTTAGTTTTTAAAAATGTTGTTCCTGAAATCCACCCTTCTGCTGGGATCAGTATAATCCTGATTTATTGTATCAAAGGTGTCCCAATCTTACTGGTTAGATCTTGAGAGCAGGCATATATACAGTATACACAGCCAACTCACCTTTACCTCAAAAGTTTTTTGCATCCTTCCGCAACCCCCGACTCCTCACTCTCGGCCCAGCTGGGGGGAGTAGGGTTACTCTGGGTTTGGGATAAATTCCAAACTCGGAGCCCTTGATGCCCTCGGACTACACGGCAAACAGGCTTATTGTAATCTTTTACTTTAACTGATCATTTGTAATTTGTGAACTTGTGAAACAACTGCCACAGGTAATCAGACATTATTTTATTTTTAATTTATTTATTAAAGATTTATTTTTGGGCATTTTTGCCTTTTTATTACGATAGGACAGTGAGTAGACAGGAAGCAAAGTGGGAGAGAGAAAGGGGGGAAAAGGTCCACGAGCCGGAACTTGAACTGCCCACAAGGCTTTCGGCGCAGACGATGGGACATTATTTTCAACTTGACTGCAATGTTTTATTCTCTATCATTCAATGCATATTGCCTATACATAAATGAACCTTTATGTTTTGTCATTACAGATTAAAATCTATAAATCAAAACATTTATTGCATTTATTAAGAAAAGGCTCAGCACCCAAGGCTCTATTGCCTATTGCCTCAATGGTGTCCAGTGTCTTTGGGCGGATTGCTGAGGCGGATTGCCGGCAACAGCCAGGAGGATTGTTTGTGATTAGTGACTTAGGAGTCCTCTTGACTACTGCTAACTTTTCACAGATTTAGGAGCTGGTTTTAGTGCAAAAATTCTTTGTGGAAAAAGTCTTAGAGCTAAAATTTATTAGTCTTAAAATTAGGACTGACACACCCACACACCCATAAGATTTTCTCCTAAACTGGCAAGTTAAGAGCTATTTTAGCCTTAAAATGTTTTGTGATCTACAGGGATTTTCACACAAAACCATCTCTAGGGTTTATAGAGAATGGTCCAAAAAAGAGAAAATATCCAGTAAGTGGGAGTTATTTGGGCGAAAATGCCAGAGGTCTGAGGACAATGGCCAGTTTGCCCCATTCAGCATGTTGAATCGGCGTCTGGGCCATCAGTGAGAGTGGGAACGCTGATTGGATGTTCAGTTTAACGAATGACTCAGTGCACGAGAAAGTGATGAAAGAGAGCAAGTCAAGACGGCACAGACCAGGCTGACCTTATGTTGTTATCCTAACCGAGCATTCCAAAACACAAATATTTTCATAACAACATGAGCCGCAATATAACTGATATTCGAAATGGTAAGCAAGTGCTGCTTTGTTCACCGTTTTGAATATCTGCGTACATCTCATATATTGTTTCGGTTTCTCCTTTTGAATGATGATTATAGACTATTGATACCTGCTGATACAGACAGTTAAAGGTTGTATCAGCGATTTCAGGCCCAAACATAAATGATCACATTCATCTAATCTTTCCTAACGATCCGCTAGCTGCCCGCCCCATAAGCAAGCCATCAAAAAACCGTGTCTCTGTAGGCAGCCTAGGCTCTGAGATCTGCAGACAAAAACAATTGGGTTCACCAACACTCAAAACCAAAATAAATAGTGTTCCAACCAATCACCGACAGGGGTGGGTGTTGTGAGGTTTTCGCGTGCAGCCGTCATCGGCGCAAAACCTCACAACACCCACCCCTGTCGGACAGCTAGCGGATCGTTAGGAAAGATTAGATGAATGTGATCATTTATGTTTGGGCCTGAAATCGCTGATACAACCTTTAATTCCTTACAAGCAGGCGCAGAACGCACATGCTAGTTTGCAGTCGACTGCAGTCTGTACTATGTGTTCAAGCACAGCTTTTTGGTCCAGACGTAACCGATGTGAGGTGACAACACTGTCGGTTATCATCGCTGCTAGTTCTTTAAAGTTGGCTTGGTGTGCCCCAGACTTCAAAGGGAAACTCCTACAAATGCATATGCAACAAGTTCAGCAGCAAAAATAACCTTGTCTATGTCTTTTCAGTGATCATTTTTCACTGTGTGTCTATAGTAAGTTCTGACAGTCCAGAGTCTGCTCCAGCCCTTGAGTCCACTCCAGTGTCGGCTCCAGCCCCAGAGATAGCCCAAGGAGTGCACATTTTGTGATAGAAAATTTTGAAAACCCAGCCACAGCCCATCCAAGAGCCACCCACTCTCCCAGACATGGGCATGGAGGCCGTCCCCGAGACGCCCGTTCCAGCACTGCCAGCACCACCCTGACTCCCAGTGAAGCTGGCCCCTTCCAGGCTCTCTGAACTGCCGCCACCTCCCTGGCTCCCAATGAAGCTCGCCCCTCCCAGGCTCCCTGCACTGCCGGCACCTCCCTGGATCCCTGAACTACCGGCACCTCCCTGGCTTTCTGTATTGCCAGTACCGCTCAGGAGGCTTCCTGTCCTGCCTAAGACACCTTGGCCAGACCCTCGTCAGCCTCCAGGGTGCCCACCCTCCCTCCACTGTCAGACTTATTACGACGCGAGGATGCGCCATCCGGTAGGGGGGTGTACTGTCACATTTTAAATTTGTTTTTGCTCTGTTTTTCCCTGTTCTGTTCATGTCTTTGTCTAGGTTAGCTTTCTAGTTTGTAAATTGGTTCAGTTCTTCTCCATTCCCTGTCTGTTTGTTTCTATGGTTACAGATTAATTTGTGTCCTCAATTCAGGTGTGTTTCGTTAATTATATCATTAGCTCACTTGTTTGCCCTTCTATATAAGCCCTCACTTTCTGTTAGTTAAAGATTTATTTTGAGTCTATTCTTCGTCGTGCGCTTCATTTTCCTAACTTTCTGTTAGTTTTTGGTCTTGCATTGTTGTTGTTTGATGTCAGTGTATTTGTGGTTGTGTTTCCTCCGAGTTATTCTCCTGGTTGTTATCTTTTAATTCTTGGATTAAAGATTTATTTTGATTATGACCTTCATTACAGCCACCGCCCATGACACTAATAAGAGACTTCTTTCAAAAACACACAAAGAAAATCTTATGACCCCATACTTTTGAAAGGTAGTGTATGCTATCAAGTAATGTAATATTTTGTGACAACACCGCATGGGCAAGTTCCATCAACTGGCCCAAAACTGTCTCATGCTGGCTCTGGACCAATGGGCCATCCTTATTGTCATGCCCTCGATATCACTTCAGTTTTTTAGTGATTAAGATAAATTGAATACAGGCTCAAAACTCTTTCATTCATTAGAGAATTATTTATCCATAACTGTGTTTATGAGCTCACACTATTAAATAACAGAAAGCAATCAAGGTTAAGATGACCATGAGAGCAGTGTTCAGTAGATGTGGAGTGTTATTCCAGTTCCCCGTCCTTTACTTGGTGGTATGAAACAGCTATTCTGGGTGCCACAAGGTTTTATCACAGCTCAATGCATTATTTATAAGGCAGAAGCCTGGCCCCTGGAGCAGTAGAAATGAATGGTTATGACAGGGTAAACCCCACAAGATGCCAGCCACTGTGCATTGCAGGCATTAGTTGAGTCCAGCTTTTCAAAGTTCCTGATGGCCAACTCTCTGCTGTTTGTGGGAAACAATATGATAACGCATCTAGGACATTTGATTGGGGTTTTTTATGACATTGCATTATTTATATTTGTCAATAATAGATGTTACAAAAATGCCTTCTGGTGGAATATCTGTATTCCAGAAACAATCAAATGATTCTGCAGAGCAGGAGGTTTATTCACAATTAAAGGGATAGTTCACCCAAAAATTAAAGTTATCTCGTCATTTACTCAGTCATGTCATTCCAAACCTGTTTACATTTAATTTTTCAGTGGAACAATAAATATAGTTGTTTTGGACCAGTGTTGTTTTGGACCCCAATGACTTTCATTGTAAGGACAAAAACAGTTGAAACATTCTTCATAACATCCTCTTTTATGTTCCACGGAAGAAAGTCAGTCATACACAACATGAGGATTAGTAAATTATGAATTATGGATATAAATTTTCATTTTCGGATGAACTATCACTTTAACAAGATGAGATTTCAGCATACTGACAATCTGGCCAACAGCACACCCTTAAAAATGGTCTGTATAAACTTTGAATTCTTAACCTATATTCTTCCCACACACAATTATATCCCCCACTGCTTCCATATTTATATTTATATTTACTTGGCAGTTAATATTTCTAGAACAGCTTTAACTGCATACTAAACCACAAATACAAGTCATGGTGTAATTTATCGTTTAATATAAAATTCATCTCCATAAAAATGCTGGCGATAGCTATAATGAACAGATGCTAAACATTCATTGGAGATAATAAATGTGATTCATAGTTTAAAAAAGGTTCTGCTACTATCGCTTTAAGCATTGACTTGTATTATTTTCACTACATCTAATCTCCATGCCAATGAAACTGTTTTGAAATACAACTCCAGCCTTTTTTTAAACTAAGAATGGAATTAATTGGACTGATTTAAGTCATAGATTTCATGTTTTATAACGAACCTTGTCTTTGATTTAAAAGAATCACATTTAAAGTTGTTTTTCAAAGCTCTTTATGAAATTCAATGGGGTAGGCCTGCTTTTAAAAGTAGAGCTCAAACATTTATTCAGACTACTGTGTTTTTCTTCTCAGACTACAGATGATGTTGAGGCTGATGATCATGATGAGGATGATGAGGATACTTTCCAAGGTTATTTATGGGGAAATATAAAAGCCATACAACAGACACCATCTGTTGTAGTACAAAGAGATCAAAAGCAGAGAGAGGAAGGAATCAAAAGAAATAAAGAAAGAAAAAAAAAAAAAAAAAAGAGACTCATATGGGCATTGCCAGGATTAATAGGAGACTGAGAGTAGAACAAACACAGTCTGTCTTATGATATCTTCACTGGTGGTCACGTCTCCTTCACTCCAGTTGGGTTGAATATGTTCTAATTTTAAATGTGACTGAATGCTACTGACATTCGCAAAGTGGGGAATTCAATTAGGCTTTCTGACATCATGGCTGTCACATCCAACTCCATTAGACCTGTCTCTTCATGACAATCCATATCTTCTGCCCTACTGCTTGTTTTTTTATTGTGAGATTGGAGATTCTCACCTAGCCAGACCATTGACTAATGGCATAAGGTCAGGTCCACATTGCAGCTTGTTTAATGTGCCAAGCTCCAACTACTTAGACAAGAAGAGATGTTTCACCAAAATATTAAACAACCAGATTGCAATTTGTTTCATTTTTACATGGTGTTAAAGGATGTTTAAAGCTACACTGTGAGATATTTTCCCCCATTTAGCAGTGAAATTGTATATGACTACCCAGTGAATATTAGTTTCTGTTCCTTTCAATTCCGAGGGCGTTTTAACTCCTACGGTGGCCGTATTATTCCAAGATTAACATAGCTTCCAGTTCGACTTCGTCCATGAGTGTTCCTTCAAGTGATGAGGTTACTTTAGAAAACTATTACAAATTGGATTTAGTTATTTAGTCAGTTAACATGTAATACGTCTAATAACAATAATACGTCTAAAATGAATAAAACTACAGGACAGATGTCAGGAGGTAAACGTCACCCTTGGAATCGGCTATCCCAGCATAATCAGATTAGGCTAACGTTACATTGTGTACAAAGTAAAAGCAATTAAAAATAACAAAAATTTACAGTGTCCTTTTTTTATATATCTTAAAAAATTGCGCCTTTAAAACTATTCATCACCTGTGATCCGTCGCAGCACAGACTTATGTTACAAGGTAAACAATACTTTTTCACCATTGATGTAACGCAAGTTATACTAGAGGTCGTTCTGGCGTTATGCACAACCATGCTATGGTTAGACAAGCAACTATAAAACTTTGAATTTACACAAATAGGCTGAATTACCTGTCGAGAAGAAAGCAGGCAACTTCAGCATCCATTTTAAAATCTTTGCTCCTCATGAGCTCTTTCCATCTGGGAAAAGTTACTCCAATATTGACTTTGGTCTTGCTGATTTGCCTGTTGCGTTGACGTTTTAATTCTCTCTTTCGCTTCCTTGGCGACTCTGCTACATGTCTTCGAAAATAGGCGTGATCCTCCATCTTCAGAAACCTTTCAAATCTGCCAGCAGTCGCGAGTAATCTCCCCCTCGCATTCGTCACGGTGTCACTGAGTGTAAAACGCGAAAGGCGAAGCTTGAATTTCCAGGTATGTTCCTCTTTGGCGAATGTATTTTCAAGATGGAGGCACAACATGGCTGCCGCCATTCGAGCGACTCGCTCGTATGTATTATAAATGGCAGATTTTACGCTTACGAGACTACTTTATTAGTTGGTGGAAGTAATTACACATGAATGAGCACATATACTTTTGATAGAACAAAGTGTTTTTTGCTAAAAATCAGCTTAAAAAGTTACACAGTGTAGCTTTAAGGTATGCATTATTTTTCTAATAATTCAGCCAATTATTCTACTCAAAGTTACTATACCTCAAGACTGTAGCTACAGTATGTTTCCATCCACCTTTTTTTGTGCAAATTTTGGAATGTTGCATAAAAAAATGCTGGATGGAAAAGTCAAAATGCGCATAAATTTCAAAAATGTGCATAAAAACCTATGTGTGTTCTAAAACCTAATGTAAGCTTTAAAGACTGTACTGTGAAATGGAACTGTAATGCGGTCAAGACCTGCCTGGAACTATAGCTGAATGTTCATAAATCAATCAGAATCAAGCATTCAACAGCCCCGTAGAGTATAGCAATAAAATAATTATCAGCTTATCTGTATCAACCAAATGTTTACTTTCAGTGAATCCCTAGCTGATAAAATTTTACCAAAGACCCCCATTCTTGCTTGATCAAGATGTAAAAGTATATGTTCTCCTGCCTCAGCCAGCCAAGCCATGGACACATTTAATGAACTGGCTCTTTTCTCAGGCCTGTTCCAACTTTGCCACTGTGGGGGAGGATGACACTGGATGTGCAATTACTGTAGACAGGACCAGCTACACCCAGTCCAGCACAACACAGCAGAGGACAACATTGTGACACAGTGCAGTGCAATACAGCACAAAGGAATGCTGTGTAATGCATCAACGTTAATTAAAACACAATGGGCCGTGACATGGCTTAACCCCAGGAAACATCCTACACAACCACACAACCACACAACAACACGACTGCAGGACTGCATAACTGTAGTGCTACCACTTTAGGAAATGGTACATGTACAGTGATTCATAACTATGTGACTGTCAGTTTTTGGCAAGACATTGCAAGGGTGTTGTCATTTACAATGTTCAACATAGTGACAGCAACAGTGGCTTAAGGCATCTTTACACAGCCAAGTTAAGGCTGCTCTAAAGCGGCTCTGTGCCTGCTCAGAATTCTGTGTAAAGACTCAATGCCGCATAAAAGCAGACTTAGAATATGACAGGTCTAACCCACCTCAGCCCCTAGTATCAAAGGCGACTCTTATACTGTTTTGGTTCAGTGTGAGTGAACGCAAACTTGTGCCGTTCTACGTTATTGTCATGACAACCAAAAGCACGCCTGTCAGCTCAAGCGGCGCGAGAATCAAATCATATAGGCCTAGCTCCTTATTGTTTTAGGAGAATTAAAAAAATGTCAACCAGCAAGGGACAGTGAAGTAAAAGAGTCCTTTCTCACATCGTGAAGCAAACCATAAAACAACTGGAACAATTTTATTAAGAAAAAGAAAAAACTATTTATTAACTAAATTAATTTCAAATTGTTTATTAGCCTATTTCATTATTTTTTAAATTCATTTTATAACACATTGTTAAAACAGTAGTAATGATCAAATCATTGTTTCTCACGATTTTAATTCCTGTGTAAATGCATTTATGCCACTTCAGAGAAGCAATAAACATTCTGTATAAATGCAAATTTTAGTTTTTACCACAATTTACACCAAAAGAAAAAGACATTTGTTTCGTAAAAAAAAATGCTGTATTGTATGATAAACTATATTTTAGAATTTTAAAAAGATATGGGAGTGGTGTATATTCACACAAACCTGTGATCACACAAAACTGTGCCCCCGAGATGCTTGCAATGTCAGGGCATTGGTTTGTCAGGGCATTGGTTTGTCAGGGCATTGGTTTGTCAGGGCATTGGTTTGTCAGGGCATTGGTTTGTCAGGGCATTGGTTTGTCAGGGCATTGGTTTGTCAGGGCATTGCTACGGAGTGTCAAAAGAGCCCATTCCATCCAGATGTCAATGTCAAAGTCAGTAGGATTCTTTAAAAAAATAAAAAAAAAATAAAACGTTTATCGCATGCCAGCTGAAAAGTCTGACTGCTTGGAGAAAAAAATTGCATTTATTTTGTCAGCGAGAGTGTTGAGGTATCATTCATGTCTGTGGCACAAACTGCAGCAAGTTACAGAATGTGGGTCGATGACAAATAAGAGTTTGATAAAGAGAAGGTAAAACCATTTTAAAATGCATGTGCTAAGTTTTTAAAAATGTACACTGTATTTGTGTTGATTTTGAATATTTTAAATAAAAGCTTAAATTTAATCACACTAAAGATGTCATGTGGTTTACTTTTTAGAAAAATGAAAATCATATTTTTCTTACACCATGAATATGTGAGTGAACATATCTAAACCATTATTTTCTAAATGTGTTTAAACATATTTTTATACCATGGTCTGGGTGAATACTCGATTCTGATTGGCTGCAGGGTGTCCATTAAAAAGTGATAATGTAGGCTACACCTAGGAAAGGCGTCCCGTCAATTTGCCTGATGACAGTTCTAAATGATTGCGCTGGCTCAAACTCACTGATCAACTGCTGCGGTCGGGTCGCTGTGGCCACGTTGCTTGGCAACGCCTGTATACGGGAGATATTAAATAGTGCGCTCGACTTAATAAATAAAAACCCTCACGATTTTTACTATAAAACACATTAAAGTATTATTAATTGATTAAATATTTCTTTCTTTCGTAAGTGACCATGGTATAAGCGGGATAATGCCCTTCGAGGTGTCCATTAACAGAAATTAACGCCTCCGCGTTGTCCATTAATTTCTGTTAATGGACACCTCGTCGGGCATTATCCCTTACTTAAGGTATAGCTTTCCAAATATTTTGAATTGATTTATTAAATCATTCATTCATTCATAATTCATAAATGTTAAATTTTTGGGGAGTGGCAGCACATGACTGATGATTTTACAACAAATGAACTTGCCTTATCATAAAAAGGTCAAATTATCTGATATTTTAAGAGGTTTATAAACTTGCAAACTGAATCTGCAGGGGCGTGTGATAGTTTTTTCTGCATTGTCTGCTTCACATGACAAAGGTTTTTCAAATATTAATAAGCAGTAACATTTGTTAAAATATTTTTAAGAAAAAATGATAAAAGTCAAACTACTAAATAAGGTTTTACAAGAATTATAAATTTTTTTTCTTCTTTATGATATCAGGATAGTTGTATCACCCTGGCAACTGATTTGAAGAGTGATCTATTTTACAAAATCACTAAGTTAATTTAAAGTCCCCCTGTGGAGAAAATCAAGCTTTTAATGTTGTTTATATGTCTGTGTGGTGTTTTTAATATGCTTTAAGACAAACCATGTGCAAATTCATAAGTCAACACCATGGCTGAGTATTTTCTCCTTAAAACTGCAGTGAACCAAAGACAGTCTCAAAAACGTGGTATGAAATGTCTGGTGTTTCTGACGTCACAAACAACCTTGTAACCAATCACGTCATTGTGTGATCATCAAGGAGTGGATCTCTGAGCTTGTGTGAAAGCGTGGAGGCGGGGCTAATTTGCATATTCATAGAACCATGTATACTAAATGAGGCAAGGGTGTAGTTACATTCAAGGTATTTTAAGGCATGAAGAATTTTTTTTAAATATGTCATTTTGGTGATCAAAGATGAGTTTTAAGGGATAACATGATTGACTACAAGGGGACTTTAAATAAACACAAAAGGAGAACATGCCTTTTGAGTCCTAAATGCCTAAAACCAATCACCAGGGAAGCTCTTTAGAAGGGAATTAATTCATTCTTGCTTGGTTGTCAATTACATCTTGTCCAATATGACTTACAGTATGCTTATCTCTAGATTAATGTCTTGTTAAAGGGCACAATGTGATACGTATAATTTCAAGCATTTCCCTTTCAACAATTCATTCTTTAAATGAGAAATCAGTGAGTATTAGCTGCTCATGGTGTGGGCAGCAACACTATGTGTGTGGGAGAATTTTTTTAATACCAAGTAAAAATGTTTCCCCTGCAGTCAGGCATTAGGCAGACATGTGGACACACAACCTGTCACACTATCGTTATGGCTGCCTTCAATCAGAGCAACCCACGCGCACACAAAAAAACGTCACTCGTAGCTCTCAGCCCTCTCTCTCCCTCTCTCTGACATACACACACTCAGGGGGCCCCAATCAACGTCATCAGAGGTTTCAGTTTCTGCAAATGGTAGAAATCAAAACTCAACAACAGACTGAGTGAAAACACACCAGGTTAGTGACAGACACAAAGCTAAAACCACACACTAACATTCACCATAAACAGGGTATAAATAGGGTAAACCCAGAACAAACATTTCTGTTTGAAAGACACAATATGTCATTTCCAGAATCTTGAGATTAGATTAAAGTCAACATTGACCCTATTTACTTTCACAGTACACGTTCCCAGGCTTATTGTGAACAATTCACTGGTGCATGTCATTCCAAAGGGGGAAAATGTTTGTCTTTGTAATCTTTCATCAAAATGCAAAAACTTGCGCTTCCTAACTTGATTTTCCTTGTCGGCTGTTTTCCTGAAACCCTCTTACTTTTCATCCCCTCTCCTACAACCACCCTTTTTTGTAATCCCCTCTTTTCACATTCCAAGAAAATCCCTATGGATGAAATCCATCCCCAGTCCCGTCCAAAAAAATGTTTCTCATTGAAATATCATGTTTCACCCAGAAACACATTACATAACGAAGTAAAATGGTTGCGTATAGCATTTCATACTTTAAATTTCTTCTTTGTAAAAACAATGACACCACTGCTCAAACGTTTGAGGTCAGTAAGATTTTTATTTATTTATTTTCTTTAAAGGATGAATTAAATTGTTCAAAAGTGACAGTAAAGACATTTATAATTTTACAAAAGATTCAAATAAATTATGTTCTTTTGAACTTTCTATTCATCAAACAATTCATCAAACAATCCAAAAGAAAAAATGTATCACGGATTCCACAAAAATATTAAGCAGCACAACCGTTTTCAACGTTGATAATAATAATAAATGTTTCTTGAGCATCAAATCAGCATATTAGAATGATGTCTGAAGGATCATGTGACACTGAAGACTGCAGAAATGATGCTGAAAATTCAGCTTTGCCATCACAGAAATAATTTATATGTAAAAAATTGATTGTAAATCAAATTATTCAAAACAAATTGTAAATTGTAATAATATTTCTAGGGCCCAATAATTTCAGCGATGCGGAACACACAGACGAAATTACAGAATTCAGTCATAAAAACGGAATTTACTGTGTTTTACTGAAATTTTACTGAAATTCACATAATTTGTCAAATTTTTTGATGAATAAATAAAAAGCATGACCGTGAATACATGAACTTCATCTCCAGAGCCACTCTGAGAGTCACTTCATGAGCAGTTTACCATTTCATTTGAGAAAAACATCTCGGTTACAAATGTAACCCTCGTTCCCTGAAGGAGGGAACGTGAGACGTTACGTCGACGTTATGACGTAATTGGGATTACTTCAGGGAGCCCTATATGGGGTTAGAATTGTTGCATTATTCCAAATAAATAGATTGAGATTCACAAACAAATGTAAAGAGATTCACAAAAAATTATCAAATTCACAAATAAATAGATTAAGATCCACAAATAAATGTAAAGAGTTTCACAAAAATGTATAAAACTCACAAATAAATAAAATGAGATTTACAAAAAATATATATATATTTACAAATGTGTTTTATGTCACAAACACAACTCAACTCAACTCAACTCAAACAACTGTCTGTCATTTATTTGTGAACCACTTTCTGTGCATTTGTAAATCGCTGCACGCATTTGTGAATCGCTTCTTGTGCATTTGTAAAATTTTGAAACACTTCTAGCGTCGACGTGCAGACAAATCCACAAATAAGTGGACTCCACCCACCGTTTACTCAAGCCAATCAGATCACGGCCACATTGAGCTGACCAATCGTAGCATGTTCTCGCTACAACCAATCACGTTAGGCTTTACAATCAGGCTGGTCTTGTCCTCAAATAAATTTGCTCATTCATCTGCATTGGCTCAAATAGGAAGTGTAAGGCTAAGGCCCATATAATTGCTTCAGTAAAATATGTTTAAAATTTGGATTTCGTTAGAGTTATGGATTTCGTTAGGCAATTAGACTGTGTGTATCAAGTCAAGACACATTTTTTGAGCCTTTGAAAGGCTCTTAAATCTAAATCTAAACAACACAGAATTAAATAAAAGTTTTTTAGTTTTTTTTTTATGTTTTCATGAATTCAATTAATTATACATGCTTTTTGATTATTAAAATTTTATTAAATCATTAAAATGGAATCCAGAAAACTTAAAATAGAAAACACAGAATTTGGTAAAAAAAAATCAACGTATTTCATAGGGCCCTAAACGTGTCATTTTTGTTTAACTTTTAATAAATTGTTGTTAAATAAGTTTCATGATTTCAATTAATAAGACATGCTTTTTGACTACTAAAATTTAATTTAACCATTAAAATGGAGTCCAAAAAACTAAAACATAAAAAAAATGGAACCCAGATAGACTAAAACCAGAATTAGGGGAAAAAATTCAACGGAATTTGCAGAATTTTTTTTACGGATTTCATAGGGCCCTATATTTCACAATATTACAGAGATGTCTTTAAAATAAAAAAATAAAAAAAATCTTACTGACCTTTTGACCAATGTAGATTGTGAACTAATGTTTTTGAAAGTAATTTTTTGTTGTGGTCTCACAAGTAGTCCTCAAATAATCTAAATACAATACTTAAGTGTCTATAATGAAGTCATACTTCTTCATTCTCCTGAATAAACAGTTTTAAAATCACTGCTGACAGCAAAAATTTTACCAGTGGTATTTACTCTGAATTTCCTGCCATTATATGTCAATTCTGCATAAATGGACTGGCATTAAGCTACTTCTGGTTTTAACAAAAGGAGGAAATTCTCATGTAAAAGGCCAACAGTGAAAGGTTATTCGATGCATAGTGATTGTGCGTGTTGTGTGCGTCAGAAGACATCGCATCATTCCTGCTGTTCACTCCTATGACCCAATGAGTTGATAGACAAGAATAAAACTCTCAATACCAACACCATTATCGCTAATGACAGATTATAAATCCCAATTCAGAACTGAGCTGAAAACACTGACTGACATTGACCATTTCACCCAGAGAAACCAGGCAACCATTACAACATTAGGAAGGAAAAGATGACTCCTACAAGGAACAAGAATTCACAAAAAAGGATGGTAAATATGAAGAGCAACTTAATCTGCTTCACAAATTCATCTTCTTTTATAGGTAAAGCACAAGTTTGCCTATTTTAAACCAACAAAAAGCATCATCCGGTGGACAGTCCCTGGGATTTCAAGAAAACTACACTTCCGCATTTTTGTATCCCAGCTCACAAACAGTTGGATCAAGCCCAGTGCATTATTATGTACTTATCTCAGTTGTCATGTAGCACAGATTTATTTTTATTCTTTTAATTGGTTTTCTACTCCATAGACAGCCACGTTTTATTAAAAGTCCATCTTGTCACCGGTCAAACAGCACTTTAAATCAGTAAATATGGCCACGTATGAGGATTGAGGAAGCTTGCGAGATTCACCTCACCACTTTCCTTAAGTTACAGACCTTAAGTTTCCTCTTAGTCGGTTAAAATATAATCGGAAATCCAAATGAAGCACTCAAATCCTGTTTAGTCAGCAATCCTGTAGCATTCCGTCCCGCTGAGTTCATGAAAGAGGAACAAATCCAGCTTTCTGCATACTTGTGCATGTGTACGAGAGAGTACAGAACATCTCATTCTCTTTTTTGATTGAATGAGTCAAAGAAAAACATGTCACCCTTCAATGGTGGTTAAAATTAGATTAACATTAACAATGTCTGCAGCGTTTTATTAGCAAATATATATTTATACCATTCAAAAGGCTGGGAACACAACAGTGAACTGATTTATTAAGCAAGGATGCGTTAAATTGATTAAAAATGCCACTAAAGACAATGTTAAATCTGATTTATATTTCAAAGAAATGCTGTTCTTTCTAAATTTCTGTTGATCAAAGAATCCTGAAAAAGACACTTTATCACAGTTTCCACACTACATTAAGCAGCACAACCATTTTCAACTGTGATAATAACAAGAAAGGTTTCCTGGGAATAAAGCAGCATATTAGAATGATTTCTTAAGGATCATGTAACATCATGTTCACTATGAATTTATTAATTCATGTTTTTGTTTTTTATTATTTATTTATTCATTATCAAGACTTTTTTTCCCATTGAAATAATGACAACATGGTAAGGATCCTTGCAATACTGTCATAAAAAAAAAAAAAAGAAACATACAAAAAATATTCTTTCTTTAGATTTCGGGGTGAAATATGACCCAGACATGTTCTTGGACAGTTTTGGGAGATTCACCCAATGACTGTCTATAAAACACTTTAACATTGGTTTCTGTGTGAGGCTTCAGTTCCTCAAATTTCATTATTTCTCTCTCTCTCTCGCTCTTGTAGCTGTGGTCATGCATCCGAGTGTGAGGGACAACAGACCACTCAAGCTGAACGTTTCTATTAAAATTTAAGTCTACAGAATGTTTTTTTTTTTCCTTCACACTTAATCACACAGAATCTTTCACCACCTCCCACAGAAGACTTTAACAGGGAAGGGTGCTGAAAATATAACGCATAGCTGTGGAACTGACAGAGAGGGCAGCACACTAATAGAAGTAGAAAACTTTCCCTAACAAGTCTCTAATTAGATATAAGCTGGCAGTGGATGCTGGACAGATGTATGATGATCAGTCAAAAGGGTGTTAGCTGGGCAGCTGAAAAATCCTCTACTGTCTATAATTGGGGCTAAGGAAGTAGATACCATATTCCTCTGACTCCTGACTAACAGATTCCTTTCCATAAACACAAGCATTAAGAAAAAGCATATCTCTGTAATTGGTACCCTGATATCCTGCTGAGCAGCAATGCAAACAAATGTCAGAATGACCTCTGCTTGGCCCGTCATGGAGGTTAGGCATCGGCAGAGAATGCAACCGATAATGGTTCTGTTCCAAAACCTAGAGAGCGACTTCATGGTAAATGAGGTGGAACCTCCCAACTGACTGTTTAGGCAGCGACTCCATGAGACACAAAAACACAGAAGACTCAACACAAATATTGGAAAATAGTCAGTTTTTAATTAGACTGAACTCTTTTTTCCAGATCATACGGGTTCTTTACAGTACCTTGGTGATATGCTTCTAGGATTGCCTTCTCCACAAAAGACAAATTCTTAGGGACCGTTCGGTATTTATGGAATGGACCACCGGAGGAAAATAGGGGAGGGTCATGTCTTTTTATTCTTTGTTGAGGGGAGTCTAGGGGGAGGGTCACCCAACTTTTGTAGGCTATTCATGAAAACAGCAAAATTTCAAAGTGGCTTGTTTTGTGCATATTTTTCCATCGCTAGCAGATGGGTCTGACCCAACAAAAATCCAGTTTGGCGCTCTTTGACAGTGCGTGCGCGCTTCGGGGCGTAGCCTACACGCTCAGAAAAAGTGCATCATGTCAGAACAGAACGCCAATGAAATGTTTACCCGGCAAAGCTTTAAAGCACAAGCAAATAATTCACTTTCGTGATTGTGAATAAGTGCAGTGTCCTGTGAGTGTAACTCTACCGCTGCATTAACATGTGGTGTGAATGTAGGTCGAGTTTTACAGTATTGGGACTGAGACGCAAGAACTTCAGCTGATAGAATGTGCGCTGTAGCACGGATACTACCATATTTTAGTTTTCATGCTTATTGTGTTTCCACAGCAATGTTAGTGAGTAAATCTACTGAATGGCCACCATAACAGTGAGAAACCTGAGGTTAACGCCCGTTTCACACATACTCTGTGTGCATGCGAATGCGGTGCAGTAGCAGCACGCGCTGCTTTCACATATGCTGCGTTTGCAGTACGTAACTGATCCGCGGCTGTAGGCTACCACAAACACAACTTTTATCAGCAACTTTTATTAAAAAAAATTTTTGTCACCATGCGATTTTCTTTATACACATACACTCTTTAATAGACGTATTCACGTTTAAACACAATTTAAACAACGTATTATTCAATGCATTACCTCTATATATTTTTATATATTAAAGGTCCCCTATTATGCAAAATTCACTTTTGCATGCTGTTTGGACATAAATGTGTGTTGGCAGTGTGTGTACACAACCAGCCAATAGTGATAAAAATCCACTCACTCCTTTTTTATTAATCCCCATAAATCATCAGCAGTGTCTTCCAACGACCTGCTTTCAGAATGCTGTTTTAGTGATGTCACTAAGCACAGGCCCCGCCCACGAGTGTTGACAGACACTGCCGTTCTAACATAGACCCGCCCTGATCGAGTTCACAGCTGCTGCACTGACGAGAATGTCTCCCAAGCGTTGTAGGTGTTGTGTGGCTGGATGTATTAATCCACATAGCTTTCTCTATTTACTCCCGAAATCTGAGGCAGCCGCTGAAGACGAGGTGGAATTATTTTGTTTTTAAAGAAAATGCTCCCTCAACTCTACCGAAATTCGCTTATGTACTTACGCACTTCTTATACTGTGTTTACTCAGCTCTTACGGTGATTTTCTGAAGTAAAAATGACGCTTCATCTTTTGTGTGATGTACATTAAACTTTATTAAACTCATCAGTATATGTTTGATCATCATTCGGACCTGGTCCGAAACAGCAGACTTGTAGGCTATTAATAATGGATACATACAAGCAAATGACAAATACGTTATAACTGTAATTAAACTACTAAACTATACCTGTTCCATCTCTATACAGCACTCTGACTCTGTAGGCATTATTGTCCGACTCGAAATGAACACCATTACTGAGAGTTTCTGATATTATCATTATTCAGTGAGATGAAATTGTCCTGAGAGACTGAGCGCGAGCTCATGAAGCTCCGCCCCCTGTGCCGTGCAGCAGCAGCTTATTTGCATTTAAAGGGCACACACTAAAACAGCAGGTTTTCCTTGATTTACCCCGGTCTTAAAGTAAAAAGATATGTGAAAAATAGTAGTACCGTATTTTTCGGACTATAAGTCGCTCCGGAGTATAAGTCGCATCAGTCAAAAAATGCGTCATGAAGAGGAAAAAAACATATATAAGTCGCACTGGACTATAAGTCGCATTTATTTAGAAATTTATTTCACAAAATCCAAGACCAAGAACAGACATTTAATCTGAAAAGGCAAGTTATTCAACTACACAGTAGCACACAGAACAACAGGCTGAATAGGTGTCCGGTGTGTTAACGCAACACATTAACAGTTATTCAGCTACACAATAGCAAAAAAGAACATATACCTGGGAGGCTGAATAGGCTAAATTAACATAAGCCACGAGTCCAACAAGAAATTTACCAGTAAACAAGTTCACCAAGCTCCCGCGATCTCATTCCAAAACATCTTCTTCATCCCTTGGTGTCGCTTCTGAACAACTCCGCCAACTAGAGCGCCCTCTCGCGGCTGTAGACGGTAATGTTTTCTCTTGGTTCATCTCAGTCTGAATTAATTTTGATATATAAGTCGCACCTGATTATAAGTTGCAGGACCAGCCAAACTATGAAAAAAAGTGCGACTTATAGTCCGGAAAATACGGTATTTAATTAAATGCATTTACGGTGAGATTACTATATTTTATTTAATTAAATGCATTTATGATGAAATGATTACATTTTCATGTCAATTTGTGTTCATTTTGTCACTTTAATTCAGCGTTTGCAGCACAGCAAAAATAGACTCGGTGCCGAAACGATCGCTGCACTGCTGTATACGCACCGCAACTGGAACGGATCGACGGACCGCATCCGCGTGCAGTGTGAAAGCTCTAACCTGTTAACATGGGTACGGAAAAAAATACGCACCGCATACGCACTGCAAACGGAGTATGTGTGAAACGGGCGTAGGTCGTTTGTCATGGTTGTAAAAAAACAATGGCTATCTGACATCTTTGCCAAGCGCAAACCAGTACAGAAGTAATCAAATTATCTGGGAGGGTCATGCCTTTTTTCACAATCATTTTGGAGGGTCATAGAAAAATGTATTGCTGGCGAAGGGAGGGTCAAGTCTATTTTGACTATAGATCTCAAAACTCCTCCGGTAGCCCCTTAAATAAAAAACGAACAGCCCCCAGACATGGTATCTTAGAAAGCTGCATAATTGTTCTTACATTTGGGAACAGTTTTGGTGTCAGAAGTAGAGCTGCATGATTCTGGATAAAGTGAGAATAACCTTTTTTTAATTTTTATTTTAAATAGAGATCATGATTCTAAACAAAAACATAATTTACTAGAGGTTCTGACAAAAATAGCTGCAGTCTATTTACTAAATATTTAATAATATGAATTATTATTATTTTTAATTGGTTTGAATGAATGACTCACTCATAAAGACTTGTTTCATTACTGGATGAATCAGTGTTTTTGAATGAATCTCTTGAGTGATCTCTTGAGAATCTCTATTCAATGACAAATACATTTTTTAACAGTCGCTTCTCGCCACTTGATACAATCTTTTTTTCAGTCAGGTTACTTTCAAAAGGTGATTTACTCTATTTTGATCGCTAACATACACATCAGTGTTTATATAAATATTATATTATATATTTAAAGTCCCCCTGTGGTGAAAATCAAGCTATTAATGTTGTTCATATGTCTATGTGGTGTTAATATTTGTAATATTTAATAAGTCAACACCATTGCTGAGTATTTTCTCTTTAAACCAAAGACAGTCTCCAAAACATGGTTTTAAATCACTGAACTGCATATACTTAATGAGGCAAGGGTCTAGAGTTACATTCAAGCTATTTTAAGGCATGAAGAAAAAAAATTCAAAGTTGAGTTTTAAGGGATACAATTATTGACTACAGGGGGACTTTAGGTATATATTAAGAACTGTGACAATTTAAATTATTGTAACAGAAATAGTGATACTTGTGTGGTTGAAAAGACTGTTTGTGAAAACTGTCTGTTACATACCAACAGAACACATGACAACTACTCTCTTGGTCAGTAGCCAATGCAGATTTGAATGTTCGCTGTGATCGTACTTGTCAAAGGTTTAATAGACATAGCCGAATTGTTGTCATTTAGGAATAAGGTCACATGGGTGTTTGAATCGGGATCGCGATCTTTTAAATGATTAATCGTGCAGCTCTTGAAAGAAGTTTATCTGTAATACGGGCAGATCACTAGGTTTTGGACCAGAGCACATGGAGTAGAACACAGACAATCACATGCATTCATTCACTGGGCATGTTTCAGGTAGATTACTAACCTTTGGCATGAGGTCGATCATTTAGAATACTCTAAATTCATTAACATTTGAACAAGGTTAAGACCAAAGTCATGTGCATATGCATGTGTTATGAAATTGGATTTTTTTTTTGGTAATAATTTTATCTGTGCGTACAAATAAGAATAATTTACACAATTATTACTGAATGAGACTATGTGTTTTCCTACAGCTCAAACAATAGAGAATGGCGCTAAGGTCATGGGTTTGATTCCCATGGAAAGGCAAAAACTGACAAACAATTTGTGACAATGTGTGACAAACCGTGTAAACAACGTCTCTTTAAGCTTTTGTGTATAAATGCATAAATGCGAAATGCAGATCAAATGAACCCTGCCTTTTTACCTATTTCATTTCTCAATTTACCTCATCCTGGTTCATCATTGCACATCATTCCAGAAAAAAAAAATCTTTCAACAAAATAAATAACTTGGTGACAAACTATTTAGCAATATATTTTAGCAAAACTTGACTTCATTTTGGCCTAAAAAAAATCGATTTCCAGTCTGGTCCTTCATTTTATTTTATTTTATTGCTGAATATCACATTTAGCCTAACTGTTGACTTAGTTTTTGTGAAATAAATTTCAAACAATTACAAACTCTAAAATACTTAGAGTTTACAAGAGCACATAAGTCAACATTCAGTTGTAAACCATTAGTAATAATTGTAGGGTATTATCATTCAAATTCTTTAACATTGTGTGCTTTGTGAGATTAGCTGCAGTACAAATTTAATTCACAGTACACATTTAAGTGTACTGTACTGTACAAGTGTAGTGTACAAGCAGCACATATTTAAAGTCACCTACCTGTTCAGGATGCTCGCTGCCTGTGATTTCAGCCACAGTGTTGAACGAGTCAACATCTGGCAGTGTTTGGGCCGCCATTGTCAGACGCACCACAATCCTCTGGCCTCTGCGGGCCATCCTGGCCATCATCTGGGCATCCTCGATAGTGATGCAGGCGGTGGGGATCTGAACCACTCCAGGCTGGTACCACTGCCAGCCAGTGTGGGGACTGAAAACAACACCACGTGTGGGTTAAAAACATACAAATCTGCTTTTAAGTGTTTCATGAATTATGTTTTACAATATACGCAACCGATCAAAGGTTTTGAATATATTAATGTATTTTAATGTAAGGCTCTTATTCATTTATTTGATCAAAAATACAGTAAAAACTAAGTAATATTATTATGAAGTTTTTTTTTTTTTTTATTCCTGTGATGGCAAAGCTGAACGTTTTAGCAGCCAGTACTCAGTTTTTATTTTTTTTTTATTTTTTTTTTTTTTTGGTAACTCTGAGTTTTTAATGATTCTTTGATGAATAGAAAGTTCAAAAGAACAGCATTTATTTGTTTTGTAACATTATGAATGTCTTTCTGTAAAATTATGAATTTAATGCATCCTTTAATGTAACTTAAAAGTATGAATTTCTTTTTTTTTAAACTCCTGAATGGTAGTTAATCACAGTTTCCACAAAAATATTAAGCAGCACAATTGTTTTAAATATTGATAACAATAAGAAATGTTTCTTGAGCACCAAATCAGCATATTTGAATGATTTCTGAAGGATCATGTGACACTGAAATATTAAAAACATTGTATATAATATAATATGTATTACTATAAATACTAAATATTTTTACAGTATTTTTCATCAAATAAATGTAGCCTTGGTGAGCATAAGAAACTTCTTTCAAAAACATTAATTATTCCAAACTTTTGACCTGTAATGTATTTTATTTTAAGATACCATTCTAAACAAATAATCTCTGGAGCGTCAGTCTTGAAGGTTACTTTTAAATTGATTTGAATCAACTTCTTTTGTTTACACGTTATTCAAATTTCTATTTGAAAAACCAGTAGCCTTTATTTTACAGTGGCAGTCCTTTTAATGATGACTTCAACAGTGCGATGATTCTGACCTGTTGATGGAGAACGGAGTTACTGAACGGATAAGAGAGGCAACGGCTCCAACTTTAGCAGCTTCTGAGGCCCCTGAGGCCCGATAGGCTACAGTCTCCCCATAGCTGACAAACGGCTGGTTATACACAACGATTTTCCCTTTAGCCTCACTCGCTCGCTTCTTCAACTCTTCAAAAGAGTCCACCACGATTACCTCAGCCTCTATACCTGCCAGGAGAACATAAGCTTAGATATTTGCAGGTGCAGGTATTTAAAAGGTCATGACTAGATGGACTGTGTCTACTAACCCCCTGGAGGAGTTCCTACACTACTACCAAGTCCAAGTATGGCTAAAGTGTGGTTTCTCGGTAGAAGCATCACGGCACTCTCCTCCCCCCGCACCCAGTGAGGGATCTTCACTGGCTCTAGATGCACGTTCTCCAGTCCGTCCTGTCTAAGGGCATTGTACATGTACTTAATGGCCAGGTCTAGGTTCTTAGAGCCACTGACTCTGTTCCCAATGGTATCAGTGAACTCAGCTAGCCTCTCGTAGGAACGGTTCTGGGCTTTTCCATATACTGCGAGGTTTATGATTTGTTGAGCGATGTCAGAGTACTTAGAAACCTCTTTGGATATTTCAGAAAGGGGTTTACTGTCATAACTGTGAGGTCTAGAGTGACACTGTAGAAGACAGCAGAGGATAAGAAGAGTCCGCAGCGCCTGACTGGTGGAGTTATGACCCCAGCTTTTATTGCCAGTCATCTGAAAAGCACATGAGAGATAAAGAACAAGTCAATAATATTTGCAAATATTTGAATATTTGAGTTAAATGAGCCTTAAATAATTATATATATATATATATAAAGTACATTTTCTCTCATCTGTCAGATCTGTAATACAGTTCAACTGATTATTAAATAGTTTCCTGGAACTGTTTTCAACGTGTTTTTTTTTCACCTAGTCGTTTCTGATATGAAAACATTTTATACATTTAAGCAAAAACATTTAAGAAAATCTTTTTTTTTTTTCGATCACTCGCTTACGTTAGAATGGCACAGTAACAATAATAATAACATATACGTTTATATAGGCTACATACTAAAAATACAACAAACTGTTTGATATTATGCACACAAAATAGACCACGTAACGGTTTTTTCTATGTTTTAGGGGAAAGGTATTAGAAAAATAGTATGCATTGAATAATTACGTATTAAAATTAAAATGTATAAATTTACCGGCATGGTTTCACATTGAAAGTACACTGTACATCCCTTGAAAACATTGGGCGCTCATGTGGCTACGGAAAGCGCCCTGGGACAATCACACAAAACGCGTTTAGTATTAATCTGACGAGACGCCTTTCAAAACAACATTCCCAAACCGTTTTAGTTTTATGAAGTAAATCGATGACAATTTATTATTTAAAAAAAAAACATTTCAAATTTAACATTTAAAAAATCACATGTAATTTGTATTTAAATACATTTAAGATGAATATTTTTGTATTTTCAAAATATATAAAATATATTTGCCAGTCAACCTCTTTATCAAGGTACTGATTTCCTGCATCAACTAGTTCAGACACGCCCCTTCCCCCAACCCCAACATTCATGCATGTGAGCTGCAGTACAACTCAGCATTGGATCAGCAATTTTTTTGGGGAAATTATGACACTACATATCATAGCGACGATATAAAGTGTGAATTGGGGTAAGCAAATTTATCTGTGCAGCTTTTAGAGGGCAGGAATTATTGGAACATTGTAGCAGAAAAAGAAACACTGGTGAATGATGTGGAATGATGATGATGAATGACCACAAAAATCTTCCGTTTAGTTTTATTGTTCATAAAAAAGAATAATGAATGAGGGGTAAATAGTGCCAAATGAATCTAAATTAATTCTAATTTTACATTTTTTGATAAACTTTCTAATTTTTATAAACTTATAGAAACAAATAAACTTTAAATAAAATAAATATAAAATTATTAGCATTGGACTACCTGCAAAAAAAAAAAAAAAAAAAAAAAAAAAAACTTAATTTCAGTTTATGCTGTGTTATCAAAACTGATATTGAGAGTTGTGAAACCATGATATATTGTTACTGTGAAGTAAAATTGAGATTTTGGTCATATCGCCCTTCCATATTCTTTGCTAGATAGCGTAAAACATTCCCACAGTTTTACATACAGTATGAATTTTTTAATAGTGTTCACCACAAGTAATTACATTGTAACCTGGTCAGAAATAAGTATATAAATGGCTGCTATTTTGCATACGTTTATTTGTAATTGCCAGAAAGAAATAAAGAAACAAAGAATGACAGAGAGGGCAGAGATGATGTTAGGAATTAAAAGTCAGTAGGCCTATGTAGTTTCTTCATTCTTCATTTCTTCTGAGATCACCAGATATTCACCCAAAAATCTATATGGTTTAGTGAATAATTATCATACAGTATTATATGTTTGGTATCATTTGAAATGTCTCAGTGCGACTGGTACATATGTCTCATTCCCAAAGAAGTAAACCAAAAGGTAATAAAGTTCTTAAGAGTTTAGAGATAACTTACACATAGAGGAGGGGTGGGTCCTCCAGGCAAATGGCATTCTGCTCCAAAAAGGTGTAAACTCTAAATGCAAATTCCAAATCCCCATTGTTAGCAAATGTTTCCATGTGAAAGAAGTTTCTGTCTATATAAAGAAATGCAACAAGAGGCTCAGGGAGATTTGTAACTCATATTAGCCAGTGATGCGGAGTGTATGCAGGCATTCTGCATGTATTTTATAATGGCAGGTTCGCATCTTCTCTCTATACTCCAGAGCATTTGATATTTTGTATTTATTATCTTTGAACTGATTATGAAATTGGCATAATACATTTACCTGAAATAATAAATTGTTACATTTGATTTTATTCTGACTGACTCTGAAATTGTTTTCCCGAGTAGATTAAACAGATTCGTAGGCTATGTTACCGCAAGTTTTGCGTCAGATTAGTGACAACTAATATTTGGCACTAATTCAAGTGTATGTTTTGTAAAGACAAGAAGGGAATTTCCATTTAGGGCAGCAAAAGTGCTGCTTGACCAACCTAAATCTGGGTGTCTTACCTCTGTTTTAATTTAATCTTACTTTAAATAAGTGTACGTGGGAAACCACGCAATGGCCAATCCAAAGCTATAAGACAAGTTGGTTGACTTAAATCTGTAGTAGTGGCCATACCGAAGTAAACGTTACTTTAATTTCAAGTGTATGCAAATCGCAGGGGCTATACCAAAGTTTCGTTGATTGAGTAAGCGTGAATGCAACCGATCTCATGTACAATTACATCTGTTTAGTGACCGAAGCTGACAAGCTTGTGATCATGAGACGCCAGTTAAACAAGGCGTGAGGACCTCTGAGCGACATAGCTTCCTAATATGAAGGGGTAAAATATAAGAGTTAAATAGAACAATCAAATGTATTGCTAAACTATTATATAATTGACCAATAACCAATTGGCAATCTAACCTAAATTTGAAGTTGTGATAAAATGGAGTCAGATATAAAATGGAGTCAGATAAAAACTTAAATGGACTTTGCCACGCGGAAAGACAGTAACAGGCAGAGACGTTCTATCGGATGCCGGCGTTAGACCGATCTAGACGGGCTTACATTACAGAGCACTGAGCACCAGAACAGCCAGGCACAAGAAAAGTTATAGGCTACTTGTATTAAAAGTTAACTGTCATGAGCAGTTAAATGCCCCCACTGGGCAATAAACATGTGCAATATAGAACACTAGGCTATTTATAGTTATATTTATTTAGCACAGCATACCTCTTATTTACACTCCCTTGCATAACATATCTGTACATACTGTCTGTTGTCTATTTTGTGTATTGTTTTGTTTTTTATATACATTTATTGTTTTATTTACTTATTCTATTTTATTCTATTTTTTATCATCTGTCTTGTCGCCATCATTCTGTCTGTACTGTGGAAGCTTCTGTCACCAAGACAAATTCCTTGTATATGGAAACATACTTTGCAATAGCTCTTTCTGATTCTGATTCTGATCAGCTCCAAGTATAACGTAATATGTTGTAATCTTAATAATTCCAGCATGGTGTGAAACTCAGAATGAATTTCATTGTGAATAGATAAGATCCCATACAGCAACATAGTGTCAACCCAGACCTGGCCCATATCTGGTATGTGTGGATTCCACGTGTACCAGATGTGGGCCGGATCTGGGCCGACACTATCCCAGCTAACACAGTTACGTTGTGAAGACGTAACCGGACCGGACCATATTCATAGTAGCGACGTACCACATAACATTCCAGCGACATAACTTTGTGATTCCCATAATTATAGTGGTAAAACAGAATAAGTTATAGTGGTATGTCGCAAGAACGTAACAGGTACGTCTCAGTGACCAAACTGGCATGTTGCGAGGATGTAACATCAAAGGGCCATATTAGTAGGTGCAACGTGCCAAATAAAGTTCCAGCAACATAACTTTGTGATTCCTGTATTCGTTATGGCGACGTTATAACTGTACATTGCTGGAGCGTGGCAGGTACCTCCTACCAACCAAAATTCCACGTCCGCATTTATTTTTAATACACTTCTCACTTTTAGTCCTGGGAATGAAGATGTGCTTGATCCATAACCTTGAAATCCGCATAGATCTGATAAACTCAAACATTTTATTCTCTGCTGTAAAACCTTATAAATTCTAATAGGGAATTGTGTATTGTTTTCAGTTAATACGTTTAGGTATCAATACATATATGTAAAGGAAACCAATACAAACCCCTATTACATTCTAAATAGAAAATGGCCCAAAACCAAACTGCATTCATTTATTAATCAGCATTTATTCAGTGTTACTTTGTACAATTACTAAGCCAATACATTTTGAATATTAACATTTTTTTTTAACCATGTAAAGTGTTAACAAGTTATGAGTACAGAAATTTAACACGCCAATTAATTAATAAAAAAACATAATCAATGAATAATGTAACCAACTATTATTTTTTATTGAAAAAAGTGTCTTATCATTAGGGATGGGTTTAGTTAAATAATGATTTATCACTGATACTTATCAATACTCTTCTTGACACTCTTCTCTATAATTTGGCACAAAAACAATAAAGACATTAAAAAAAAGAAATAAAAAGATTCAGCAGTTTCTTTATTATTAATTTTATTTGCAGAAAATTATAATAATTTCTTAGGATAACAGAATTTATGTTTTAGGTTTACATATTCATTGAATATTGTTCATATGGCGTCACTTACATTTGAATGTCAAAGCCTTCTTAAAATAAATTAAATGAATAAAACTTTTAAATTTGAGATAATAAAAAGAAGGAAAAAAACAGATGTATGGTGATATAGGTAAAACATATTGTGGGGAAAAATGGATATGAAGTTATTTAATAAGCTTCCTCACTTCACCTGTGTTTCCTCTCTGGCAGCAGCTGTCTTCAGAAATGTTGAAATCATGGAGCTTATCTCTGTTGTTAAGGGGTTATTTTGTCGCTGCTAAAATAACAGAACATTTATCAATATTTGTTTACCGTGAAACATCAAAACGCATTTTAACTAGTTTTAGACATTTTTTGCGCTCCGTGTAAGTGACGTCATCGATTAACAGCACATACATTAAGTTAAATATCAGCCAACTTCCAATCACCCATTCTACTGACAGCAAAACCTTTACAAGACTAACAAAAAATCTCGTCTACACATAAAGACGTGATTAAATAAAAGCACAAACTTTTATAAACAAGAGTTTAGTTAGCCTACAGTTAACGTTAACATTACCTCTTCTGAAAACCAGTGAGATGCTAATCAGGGGGGTAATCCAGCATCCAGAAAGTGTACCATCACTGAGGGCCGCCATTGGCTAACAAGCCATCACCTGCTGTTAGCATTCCATTGACTCCCATTCATTTTGGCGTCACTTTGACAACGAATAACTTTACATCTGAGGCCTTTAAAGACTCCATTTGTCCATTAATTATTTCTAAAGAAACACGAAAATGTATAAAAGGCTCCATTACCTTGTATCTTACGTTATGGCCCCGTAGAAGCCGTTTTTGTAAAAAATAGGCTAACGATTGCGTCAAAACCATGCGACTCTCTGTCGCACAGTAGATGTATGTTACTGTATGGACAGGAGGAGAAGCTTGCGGGCAATCGGGGGGACGTGGAGGCAAAATTACAAAGTAATTAATCAGAATACTTAGCAAAAGTTGCTCCTGCTCCTAGCTCATGGACACCTCCTACTCACACTCTCCGTCTCTGCAAGTTTCGGAAGGGAATGATTCAGATTTCTCTTGGCACAGCTACTAGAAGACAGACGGGTTGCTCACGTCACATCTAAGTCGTCAAGCTCAGTTTGAGTCGGCGCAGTACGGTCAGCCATCAGGAAGTGAGTGCTTCTAATTGACTTCACTTTTCTGCGTTGAATCCAATGGGGTCGCTGTGTCCATTTCTTTTACTGTCTATGATTGTGCCTTGGCATGGCACAGCGCGGATGAATCCAATGTTTTGAGGAGAATGTGTGGCTGTCAATCACCGCGCCGGTGTGGAAACTGTCATTCGCAATCACAGATTCTACTTTTTGGAAGTATGACCAACATAAGAATTTTCACCGTAAAATGTCGTCTGAAGAAGTAAGTAACATCCACTTTTGTTCTGACCAACTAAGGGGAAAAAAGCATTGCAGTAAATCGCGCTGATTAAATCTAACGCTCGCTTTCATATCATGTCAAATCGTGCAAATTATACTTTGTTCTCAAATTGTTAATGTTAACAACATCAGCATTGCGTGACTACATTTAATGCCCTCCCGATATTTATCCTTCATCCTATCGCATGGGCCGGTTGCAGTCTCTTTTTTCTCGAAGTCTTTCGAGTTTTACAACTTGTCACTACTGGTGATTGTCGTTTGAACTTTTCTGGATCCGCCATCAAATTGATAAGTTTAATTATATCAAGTGCTGCGAGAAAAGGCTATAAATCTCCACCTCCAACATCATCACTCGCAATATAGCCTACTAGCCGAGACTCCTTCTTTATGTGTACAGATGTGACGCAATGACGCAAAGACATGCTCAAATGCTTCCACCAGTACCACTGGAATTAAACATTATTACAAGCTTACCATTTTGAATCGAGCTAAGGCAAGCAGATAGTTTTGAACTCTGGCTGGTTAACGTTATGTACTTAACGTTACTCAAAAATTTATTCTGGATAATTTTTAACCCAAAGAAACTACGGACTGCACCTAAATAGTAATATTAAATATTCAACAGGTGTGTGTCAATAACACGTAAGAAAAGTGTCAGGAACAGTTGTGTGTATTATTTGTGTGATTTTAGAGACTAAACTCACCTGAAAGCAGTGAAAACAACAGCGAGAGAGGGAGTTTGCTTCTTGTCAGTTGTGTTTGCTGCGCCGTTTCCATGGCAACTCTGCGCCGCTCCAGGGTTTGAAAGCTACTCGAATGTTCAACGCGCACGCAGTCAAGCGTATATTTACATAAATAAACATCTAGAATTAACACATTATAGGCTAAATTAATAACAAATCTCATGAATTTAAAATATGTTGTCATATGTTGCTGTCTGGGATAAGATGTAATCGAGACAAGATGCAATTAAGTATCTAAACATTTAATATTCGACAACTGTTTTACCATTATTTATTTATTTATTTTTGTTAAATTTCGACATATTTTGACTAATTCATAATTGAATGTGAGACGACAATAATATTACAAAGTCTTGAAATTTCGACATATAAGGCATACCCTTACAAAAAATAAACACTTCAAGTTAATTTTATTAGGTATACTTAAGTAATGTTCAAGTATATTTTAAGTATACTTTATATTGTAAATGCACTAATAAGGTGTCAGATATAACCCAGGATTTCCACCCCGGAATTGTCTTGCTCTTTAATAAAACGTACCTCTACTGTTACTGTTACACTGACAAAAACCTATGAGAAAGGATTTACTTTCATACACTGTTGAAAGGTTATACTGATAGCTATACTGGCATACTGATAGTTTACTAGTCAAATACATGTAGCACATTTTTTAGTTTATGAAAGTACACTTTGAATTATACTCTCAGTAAACTACTAGTTTAGTAGTTTTATACTGCAAGTTTTCTTTATACATCAATATTTTCAAACAATGTAAGTTTATAAGACAGTATGTAAAACTGAGCATTTAATAGGCTTCTCAATCTAAAAAGTAAACACAACTACAAGCCAAGTATACTTAGAATACTTAATCATACTTTTAAGTATATGTATTCAAGTATAGGCCAAATACTTTTCTGGCAGTAGTAAGTGCAAATTTAAGTGTATTTCTGATAAGTACATAAAGTATATTTCTGAGAACATAAAAAGTAGACAAAGTATTATATTTTTAGTTTAAAAGAAGTATATAATAGCACACTTGAATAACTCATTTTTCGTAAGGGTAAGATTAAGAGTGAATGTGTGCATAATAGCCTAGAGCCCTATAACAAATATTAGCCTGGCAACACGAATTAGCCAGGCAACACAAATTTGATGTCATGTCTGAGCAACACGCAACACTAAAACGCTAAATGACAACAAAAAAATGATTCAGTTATGCATATACAGTTGCTCACTTATGCATATATTTTCTAGAATAGTTGTGGACAGGTGTTGTGACAAGTAAGTGTGAGATTCTTTTGGAATAAAACAGCCTTTGTGGCAACTTGTGCGTTTAGTACATTTTCCTGTCAGAGCTTTAACATCTAGGGATAAATCCCAGAGCAATCTTCTTCAGAGGTGTTACATTTCCACCACAGCTTGTGTTTGATGGTCCAAAGAGAGCTGAGAGACACTTGGCATGCATATTGATTCATCATGTACATATTCATGCACACAGTGATTGAACAGTTGAGAATAATCTCCAAAGAGAGGTGCACAAGGTGAATTCAGGTTGATGCGCAAGAAGCGTAATTAAAATACCATGAGAAAATGTTTATTCAGTAGTGTTTTTTTTTTTATGAAATACAATACTGTTTCTGTAATTCTGTGACATTACCACTCATCACATTTCTCCAGTTCTAACTTTTAACATCATTCTGATGCACAAATGTCCTTAAAATCCCTGTAGAACTGTTTCAGAACAGTAGGCACTTCAAGGGCTTCTAAAACATTTGTGAATATACATTTTCATAGATTTTTTGAACTAACATATTACATATAATATGTAGTATATAAATAATTATATTCTATAAATTATTGTATATTAACATATACAGAGACGTCGTTGACTCTAAATGGTCAGGTCTTTAAAAGAAACATCGGAAATGCACATGAAAAGAAGAGTAAAAATGAGCAGATGTGATTCACGTTATTAATCATCATCACTGTTAACAACACTGTTTGAGTCTTTGGAAGGTCAGAGACATTCAGCAGAATATGCTCGAGTCAGAAACAAAAGAGAAATCATTTTAAAAGCTGCTTTAGCGTGAGGGATAATATTATGAAATAAAGAAAAATGGCCTTCATTAGGGTTTCTGTCAAAAATGAACATTGAAAATGTGTCAACTGAGAAGAATGTGGGTGTAAAAATCAGTAAAACTGCAGAATTTTACTGGGTAAATGATGTTAACTTGTCATGGAAGATTCATTCTTGGTCTCATTAAACTTGTTAATAATCCATATCTTATTGTAATGAGCCTTTTTTTCCATCCAAGTGTTGGGTAACTGGATATCAAAAAGTTTTGCTGGGGGTTCTTGACCTTGATAAGCTTGTGTGCAGTGCAAACTTATATCATAGTTACAGTAATCTTAATAATTTAAGTCAATTACTGCAATATTGAAGTATGTTATGAATGGAGTTGTGGCAGACTTTGATGAAACTAAAAGACAGAAGAAGAGTGAATGAAGGAGTACAAGAATGGAGAAATGTGTTCTTAGCTTTAGGCAAAGTAGAATGCGAACTTTCAGGGACTTAACACTGTACCAACTACATTAAAATCATGAAATATAACAAAATACATTTAAACATTCTGCAGTATGCTGTGATCTTTGAATGATTTCATATTGGCCAGACGAAAATACAAACATTCAGTTTGACTGAAGAACATAATGGCACAAGCCAAGGGGAGAAATACCCTTTACAAAACCGATGAGATGAAAACTAAATTACTGATAAAGTCCACACTGAGATAAGTTACTCAAATGTAATCAGTGGAAAATTAAAGGTATCAGATATAACCCAGGATTTCCACCCCGGAATTGTCTTGTTCTTTAATAAAACGTACCTCTACTGTTACAAAGTAGTCACTGACTAAAACCTGTGAGAAATGATTTACTTTCATACACTGACAACAATTGTTTTCAAAAACCATAGAGAAACAATCTTTGACATTTTTGATCCCAAAAGAAAATACAAGCCCCGGTTGGGTTTGTAAAGCAAAATTACTTTTTTGTTACATTTTTAAATAAGTAAATGTTCCCCGTAAGAAAAAATCCCCTCGATGTGCTACCAATCCAACGCTACTCTTGGAGAGGAGTTGCTTGTCATAATGATGTTACTGTTGGCAATGACTGGTGTTTCAGGCGTAGAACTCTTTACTCGGAGCCTTCTGATAGGCTGAGCTGGGTGGCTTGCGCTCTCCAAGGTCATAGCTCCCCTCATCCTTCTTTCTCATACGGTACACCAGAAGGAGGATCAGGAAGATGGCAAACAGGAAGCCGATCACTCCGCCGGCTATAACCGCTGCACCAAGAAGAATGACACCATGTCAAACAAAAATAATAATATCTAACACACACATGCATCTTCAACAAAGGCTCACAGCTACAAATCAAATGAATGAAAATATCAGTGAAATGAACACAGAGGTCCTGTTTACACCTGGTATTAAGATGCATTTTGGTTGGTTGGATCACAAGTGGACGACACCAAATACAGGTATAAAAGGGGTCTAAAACATTTTGAGCTTGTGCACTTTCGACCACATCCAGATGTAGTTGAAAACGCATTCAACCGGATTGCTTTCATAGTGTAAACGTTCATGTGGTCGAATGCATTCGAACGGCCACAAAAGACCACCTCATCGTCTACTGACCTAATGCATAAACACTATGGGAAACGCACTATCCAGAAGGGATTTAAACTTTGTCGGCTAAAGACCCAAGTTTAGTTTGAAGATGAAAAACATACCAAGCACAATGTTCTCTCACCATTCCTATTTCTAACACACACTCACAGTGTTTGGTGTGGTCTTGCGGCTGTCAGAGCAGAAACGAAAGCTGCTACTCTCCGTATGTTTTAACGTCGTCTCCTGTTCGTATGTAAATTGCGCAAGCATATTTCGTCCATTAGATCGAAAGCCCGTTCATTTACCAGCCCATAGACCTTCCCTTTGAAAAAATCAGGACAGAAGTGATTGAAATTCGACAAAAGAGACGGATTTAAACACCAGGTGTAAACGGGTTTGTGTCTCCCTCGTCTACTTGTGATCCGATCGACCAAAACACATCCTAATACCAGGTGTAAACAGGGCCAGAGACATCTGAAATGGTTTGTCAACTTATTCATTTACAGAAAATAGATTGGGTGATTTTGATTACTTCAACATAATAAAGATTTTTATAGCATTTTGTCTTTAACGTCTTAATAGGGGACTGAAATGTTCCCCTAACTGAAAAATCCCCCTTCTGTGTGCTGTTCATTTTAAACATACCTGCCAGCACTTCTGTCCTTTGGAAGAGATTCTCTGTGCGAACCTCATGAAGCGGGTCAGCATCTTGTACAGCACTCGGTGAGCTGGTGGCTTCAGTGGTGACCTGGGGCTTTTCTGTCTGATCGTTTGAGATCTAAAAAACAGTAAAAGAGGGAGCAAGAGAAAGACAGCTAAACATCAAAATTGCTGACACAAAAAACAATTCAGCTTGTAGATGGTGTCGGAAAAAGTGAAAAGATTCAATAACAAGATTGAAGGATCCAACATAACAGTGGTGTTCAGTAAAACTGCGAAAGACAGCAGGTCAGTGTATGCGTCAAAGAGGGGCAATATCACAAGTTGTCACAGTTTTGCAGACTGTGCAGGTTTTCGGAGAAGTGGGAGTCAGCAAAAGCTTTGATAGTGTCAGAAGCAGTACGACTGAAATGGGCGAGCAATTGCACCTCTGGTCCCGTGTCTGACTCAATGAATGTCTCTATGCTGATTTTGTCCATCTCTCTGGAAATGGAGGACTCCAAGCTGGGGCTGCTGGTGTAGACAGGCTCCTGAGTAGACCCCGCATTGAATTCTGGGTACCGCGCAATTACCGTGGAAGTGTCTTCATCATCATCTGTGTCACTAAAACCTAAAGAGATGAGTGAGAAATAAAGAAATTATATAAGTCAGCCATTAGAATGTTTGTTGCAAACCTTGAATTTGATTGGCTGAGCAGAGTTTTTTACTCAGCTTGTCTTTTTTGTGCATTCCAAACACTCTGGAATTTTTAAAGGAGAACTTGGTAACTTTTTTAACTTAATAAAACTGTCTAGAATTCATTTGGATGGTTAAACAACCTGTTCTGGTGATATTGGTGACTTTCCCCGCTCCCCCCAGCGTTCCCAGGCGGAAAACCAACCTTGCAACTTGGGGACTACCGTCCCGGCAAGATAGAAATTGGAAGTCTCGTGAGAAGCGAGAACGAGCGCGAAACACGAATTGCTTTACGGCAATTCGACATAAACACACACGCATGTATTACCAGATTACCCACCTCGGTAGACATAGCTCCACACGATACAGTTGGCTTGCTCCGATCATAACACACGCACATGAGCAGCTGTAGAGAGGGGGAGGAGGCCGCCGCAAGTGAGTTTTTTACGACCGTGTTGTGAAATATACGCCCCCCCCACAGCTGTAGGGGGAGCTCGTGGGGAAAACATGCGACAACAAAGGAAAAATCAGCGAAGAAGTGACAAGAGTTCGCTAGAGTTGCCGAGTTCTCCTTTAATTGTCTCTTTCTGGGTGTTACAATAATATGCCAGCAGGTAGAGAAAAGTGTCTGTCTTTATGAGTGTGTCATTTGAATCATTCACTCAACTAACTCTTTCAAAAACATTGATTCATTCATGAATATAACAAGTGGCTGCCTTTGTGATTGACTCATCTGAATCATTCACTCAACCAACTCATTCATAAACAATGATTCATTCATGAACAAAACAAGTGGCTGTCTTTATGAGTGAGTCATTTGAATCATTCACTCAACCAACTCATTCAAAAACATGGAATGAGTCCAAAATCACATACTCTCTTGATACTATTTTGAATAAGTACTTACTTTGTGACCACTAAAAACGCACATTGTATATAATATGAATGTAATCCAGACATATTGCATTCCCCATGTAGTCATTAAATGTAATTTCAAATCCTCTTCTGAGGTCTCACGGGATAGTAAAGTGTCTATCGTATGTATACTTCAGAATCTTGCGGGAAGTAGTAGGTCATCTGGGTACTGTTTTACTACTGTATTTTGCCTATTATATAGTAGGGAAGTATGCGATTTCAGATGCAGCCACGGATTCATTCATAAACAAAACAGGAGTTTACTGTATGAGTGAGTAACTGAATCATTCACTCAACTGTTTCATTCAGGACTGAAAATACAACTGTCTATTGCCTGAAGGAGCGCAAAAGTTAATTCAGCTGTGGCTTAGTTTGAAACAATTTTTCACTGACAGCAAAAACAGATAAAGTCTCTGTTTGAGTATAGTGTCTAAAATAGAATTACCTCAATAATATTTCCTTAGATTTGCCTATGGTCAAATCACAAACACTTGACGATTTTGAAAATATGAGGTTTTGCAAATGTTGACCTATGATGTTATGGTGTGATGAGACTATAATGACATACCAATGGCCTGAGCTTTACTTTGAACATTCCAAAAGTCTCACTTTCTTGGACTTTCAGTTCAGCGTAAATACAACGATACAGAATAGGAATGCAAAATCAGCACTTTTGCTTAAAGTGTTTCCAAAAGAGACAGGTGAAATGCATTAAATGTATAAATATTTCAACCGTTCTCTCCATTTTGCACTGTAATTGTGCCAGGTACAAGGCACTGCGGTACAGCAGTAAGAGGTAGAGAAATGACTTATTAATAATGCAGAATTTCTGTATGGAGCGGACATCTGCTGAGTGACTATGGTGGTCTTGGCTGACCGCGTTTGACTGCAGGTGAAACATCTGTCCGCTCAAAGGGTGGGCAGCATTGTCTAGCAACCACCTAGTAGACCTTCTATTAACAACACATTAGACAACCTTTAACCACAACAACACTGGCTCTGTGGCTTAATTGTAAATACATCATTAAATTGTTTTTCTAGTACATGTACTATACATGCCCCAATAGTAAGTAAAAAAGCAGATATAAAAGCATAATTATGTATTTTTTTTAGTTGAGTGATTATATAGGATAAACATTACAAGACTCTAACTAGACAATACTTTTCCATTTTTTATTCGATGCAAACCCCCACAAGGGTGTTTTGGGTGGTTGCCAGGGCATTTTTATGCAGTTGGTTTTAAGTGTTTTTAAGTACATTGTCTACAGCTACTTCCTGGTCAAATAAGCCTTTCCACATGTTTCTTTGGTCCTATTCCAAATGGCACACTTGGTGTGGACTTGCGTTGTCGGTCGTGTGACGTGTCCTAGTGTCTGTGAAGACCGGAGGGTGTCCCATTTGTCATTGTAAGTTTCAAAAGTCCAAAGCAGACTACTACCCAACAATAGCGGCATTACCAAAGTGTGGACTTGGAGGTGAAAGAAAGGAGAAAGGAATTTTGAGGGAAAAAAAGTCCATTGTCCATTGCCAATAGTGTAGACTTGTATAAAGTACAGCTCACATAGAAGTCACTTTCAGACTAAGTAGCTTTCTGTTGGTCAACTCAGTGACTTAAGCGATCAACTTGAGTGATATCTGCATGGGGAACTTTTTTGCCCTCACTCAAAACTCCCGATCATATGGTTTTCTATTGGAATGACTGGATTTTTGTTGAGCAATGTTAAATGTGACCTCACCTTTAGGCTTGCATTTGAGACAATGCCTTTGATATTCTAGCCCCTAGATCGCCACCAATGATCTCTAGGATCAACTTAGACTCACAATGCTTTTGGGAAATGCACACCTGATCACTTAGGGGCAAAAGTAGCAATACACCTCTCCTCAACAAGCCACATGATTAGAGATTATCATTCACAAGCAGTGTGGGATGAGTTATGCGCCAAAATGGAACACTTGGTGTTAGGGGTTTGTTGAGTAATAGTCATAATATTATATTTATGGTCTCTTGAGACTGAAGATGCCTCAGAACAACAATAGTAATACAATAAACTGTTATAGAATCAGTAACAGTGATACAGAATCAGAAACAATCCTTACCAGATCCTGAACCAGAAGTGAAGTCATCATCATCTAAAGGGTAGTCACCAGACTGCTGGTCATCCAAATAGATGTCATCAGCTGAGGCAGGGGACTGACCCGAGACCAGTACCTGTACAGGTGAACACAAGCAGAAATTTCAGAATAACTTAATTTGAAAATTATATTTTAACATCTAGTAAACTTTCTTTAATGGCAAAGGTTTAGTCATTTCCTTACATATATGAAATGATCTCAAAAAATTCTTCAGTTACTGAAAAAAGAAATGTGCACCACTTAAGTACCATTAACATATCAAACAAAAGCTTATTTACATTTTTCTAAACAACACATAATAAAATCTTGGCAGATTTTGCTTTATGCTGAAGACATAAACAACAGAAATGCCTGCCCAAGGTTCCTCCCACTTCTGTTTCCCTGGAAACTACCTCAAAGGAAAATAATATTTGATTCTCTTCCTCTGGAGAAAACTCTCTGAAAACTCTCTGACCCACTAAACAGACGCTAAAAACCAATCTAAAAGTCAGCATCTGTCATTTTTTTTTGCACATTGTGGAAGTAACAAAAGGTTTATCGCTCTGGGGTAATACTTCAAGGTTGAGGGGTGGCACAAACAGACAGACACGGTCTAGCAAACAAACGCAAGAGGCTATCATTGTTGTCAAGAGAGGGGCAGATGGACCTATGTTTATTTCCAAAACCTATGACCCTTTCTTTTTCATCATGATGGTATCACATCCTCCAGCGACTTCGCCGTCTCCCACAGACTTTTCCATTCACGCTTGCTGAAGCTCAGCCGTCTCTGATCTTCTCCATCCATATTAACCCTTCAGCAAATCACAAAGAGCCACCAACAGCAATGCTTTGTGCACCTATGTGTCATTGTATTTCTTATAACGTGGAGGGCAAACAATGAAATAGTGCATGAAAGCGCTGATATTGTCTGTATGTTTGTGTATTTGATTAAAGTCTACAAGAGCGCCAAACAAGGAGATTGGATAATACTCCAAGCACCTTTGTGTGTAATCTGAATCCTCCTATTCACCCGCAGGATAAATAACGGCACTCAGGTGATAAGGTTCAATATTATAGAGGTCACTCGTGCAGGATAAAAACCCAGGAAGAGTGAAGGGGTTGGATTCAAAGCCTGTACAATAACAGGAGGCTGGAGCGGGCGCTGTTTTCAGAGGCACTGAGGGGGAGATTAAACGGGACTTGAAAGCCAATGGAAGACTAAATAAAGCCACAGAAGTGCCAGAGCCTGTGATCAGCCATGGGTCCCACTCAGGACACCTCAAACATACATCAGCCTCTGTTTGACTCTTCACATTTTTCACAGTCTCCTCACAAAGCGAAGGCTTTCATTAGCCGTCATTGCTCATCGTGACAGAGAACACACAGGAAGACGGGATAAAAAAACCTGTTTAACCTCCACAGCTTACAATAACTGAACTTGAGTGACATAAGGGCTGTGTTGTGTATGAAGCCTAAGGCAGCTGCCTAGACAGTCAATGACTAAACAGCCAGTGTTTTAGTATGAAAGTTCCCAAGCAAATTGGTTTCAGAAAGACTTCAAAGCCACCGTAATGTCACCTCAAATGATCGAGAGCAAATTATTAATGCGAGCTTTAGACATTTCTGAAAATATTTAACGACTACAATGCTTATGTCTGATTAAAGAGGAGTGAAGGTTTAAAAAATCAGACAGCATTTTTTTAATAAACAGGAAGTGATGTAAACAGTGGATTTGAATGTGCCTTGATGCCTTCCTACAAAATAAAAAGTTCTCTTTATGACTTACTCATTCTCTCTTTCTCTTTCTTCCATATAAAGACCATAATATAAAAATGGTATTTGCTAGTTGCAATGCTATTCATTTGCTAAGGTGTTCTGATTGTCATTGCTATGTGGTTGCTAGAGTATTGTTAAGTGGTTTCTAGTGTGTTCTGTGTCAGGTTTCCCAAAAGCATCGTGAGCCTGGTTGATTGTAGAGACCATTGGTGGCAATGGTTTTACAATCTACTTGGGTTTACGGTGCTTTTGGGAAACGTGACATTCAGTTGAATGTATAAATCACAATAACACAAGTCATGCCTATTTTTAGCTAAGCACTAAGTATCTAAAAATATAAGACAGGGAGTACAAAAGTCAAAGCATCTGAGAATATGGAACATGTGTTTCATAAAAACAGCACGTTTATTTTTTTTTAAGTTTAAACTCAACCACCAGTATCAAATCCTAAAATAATTCCAGCATTCATTTTTCCTCATTTTTATCTCTCATATGCAAGCGTGAGTCTCTGTTGCTTAATCCGTCTTCCAGTGAGAACGATTTTGATCCATGCGATTTTCACACCCCTGTGTTTCACGAAAACTGCCTTTAATGAATGGCAAAAGTGATTTAGAAAGTTCTCAAGAAAATCCTAGCGTTTAATTGAATGGGAATGCTCGGAAGAGCTTCGGTGAAATTGCTAATGGGATGAAGGGACTAAAAAGCCACAAACTGAAAGAAACTACTGCAGGTGGAGGAATCATATCTCAGATTTCGGACTGAAGTCACTTTATTTTCTTTACTTTGAGGACGGCCATGAAGGAGAGAGAGACATAAGTGAGGAAAAGAGAAAGAGTGAGAGAGTGCGGTAAGAGTGTGATGGATAATATCTCTCATTCCAAAACAAACTCCTGTCAGCCATATGAAGGTGAGAGCCACATTCCTGAGTTCCCGGACTGCAACACAAGTGCTGTATTGTGCGAGGGTCTGAGTCCCTCTCTTTCAGCCCGTGCCAATGATACAGCTGGACAGGAAACTCTGAAACTCACAACCAGCTCACTCTTCTTACTCAAACAGCCATGCCAAGCAGCCCAGCACACTCTCTCTCTCTCTCTCTCTCTCTCTCTCTCTCTCTCTCTCTCTTTCCCTAACACCCTCTCTCTCTCTCAGCACACCGTCACCAACTCGTATGTTACACACAGTGTCCAGCCAGCTGTACGCAGCTGCCAAGCTGCAGAGTTGAAAGCAGAGAGAAAGTACTGACACATATGCTGGATTTGGCAAGCAGAGGTCTAAAGTACATAAAAGGAAAACATTTACTGCTGACCGAAAATGAGGTGAATAATTCAAAAACAGGAAGCAACAAGGGCAAGAAATGATGCTGTCCGTGCCAACATTAAAACGTCTACATCTATATTGAAATTTAATGTGATTTGAATATGATTTAACTTGCCCTTGACATCGAGAATGACAGTGGCAGAAGCTAAACGCTAGTGGCAGTTCTCCAGGTGGCTCTGTCTGTTTCCACACCCTGTGAAAACCTGATTGATTAAGTCTACTCAGGCTTCCCTCAAACTCTTACCACAGGATACACAGTGCAAAATACACAAATGTGGTAAATTGAGCTAGCAAATGTAAATGCAGCCATTTTCCATTGGCCATTTATCTCAAGTCAACAACCTCTTGTGAAGTGGATTGTATATCCATAGACAGACTCTGGGCTGAAAAGCAGTTCTTTCTTGTTGTCTAAATCACTAATGTTAGTCTTAAAGGTGATGTATGTAATTTTTTTGACTGTACTAAAGCATTACAATACCATAATATGTGTGCAGATATGTAGGAAACATACTCAGTCCACATACTTGTTTCTCAGAAAAACAATGCTACAGCCAGTTATTCAACTTCGAAATGTGTTTTTTCCGTGTCAAACCGTGTCCACTACCAATTTACCCAGTATTTCGACACCCCTAGCTTGCCAGTTGGCAGAATAAAACTGCTTATTGGAGCCATGGACGCAAGCAAACTAACTCAGACGTTGCCGATTCTACACAACCTAAAAAGCCTCAGCATCCATCTGTCCAGTATATCTATCCAGAGACATATTAAACATGGATAAATCAACTCATCAACTTACAGTTTAAGGTTCGTTACTTTCCAGAGTTAATTGCGCTCATTCTTGTTACGTGTCCTATAGCAACTTGCGTGAGGGTGGAGGAAACAACTTTATAATTGAATACTTTGGACTGCAGTACCCATTTCAACCTCTAGCTGTCAATATTGCATACTGCAACTGTAAGAATGTAAATCAGCTGTGAGGTCGGAAAAAATAATCCACCTACAATAGCAGTGGCGCGAGTGTTGAGCATCACCTGCGCGCCACACCAGTCTCGAGTCCCACAGAGGAGCTCCGGAAGGATAAACGGAGGAGTGACGACAGAGCAGGATGTGAGAGGACAGGGCATGGGACATTTAGCTTTGTGTTTTGTTTTAATTTATGCGGCAGTCGTCAGTGAGGGGCTGCCACTTTACTTTCCTTTGTTATTTGTGTTTATTTTGTGTATAAAGTTATGTTCAACGTACACCAGTTCCTGCCTCCTTTTTTTCCTGAGCCTTGAACATCCTTACAGACTGCTTCCCCGTACAAACTGTCCTGTGCTTCCAAGATTTGGTATAATAGATGGAATAATAATCAGATAGTATAATAATAACAAATTATCTTTATACTTTGAATATATGTGAAGGCCCCAATAAACTTGAAGTGAAATCGAATAACGAACTGTTGTGACATCATTCGAACAAAATCAGGCCAAAACGATGTTCGTTTGGATTTTGTCTATCTTCAGTGTGAAGTATTGCTAATTCTTGTTGTTTTGCAATTTTGAGTCTTGTTTTTTCCTTCAGCCGGCCTGTGTATTATTATTAATGGATTTCCTCATTTACACCTGCTGTCTCGATTTGAATTTGTTTGCATTGTTGACTACTTTAAATAAAGTCTGCTAATGGATTGTACTTTGGGGTCCAACCCTAGTCTGTCACAGTTGGTCGCACCAAATGAAGAAAAATCAAAAATCAAATTTTGAATACAATTAAGCAGTTTTGTAATAAAAAGTGTCCCCAATGCTTTTTTGAATATTACATTTTATGCAGTGTGTACTAATAAGCTGCTTGTGAATGTAAAAGGTCTGCAAAGTTTAAAAGATCAAAGTGCACGACAAATACATTCCTAAAAGGAAGAATCGATTCTTAACTGCTGAAACGAGTCGTCAGTAATTCCAGTTTGGGAAATCATACGGAGCGCATCAGCTTTAGTTTCTGCTCTGACAACCGCAAGAAGACCACACCAAACACTGTGAGTGTGTGTTAGAAATCAGGAATGGTGAGAGAACATTGTGCTTGGTATGTTTTTCGTCTTCAAACCAAACTTGGATTTTCAGCCAACAAAGTTTAAATTCCGTCTGGATAGTGCGTTTCCCATAACATTTACGCATTAAGTCAGTAGACATAGAGCAGGTGTATTTTTTGTGGCTGTTCAAACACATTCGAACACATGAGCGTCTACATTACAAAAGCAATCTGGTCAAATGCGTTTTCGACTACCTCTGGAAGTGGTCGAAAGGGGACAAGCTCAAAACGTCTTAGACCCCGTTTACATGTGTATTTAGTGTCATCCACTTGAGACTGACAAAAAAGCATCTTAATACCAGGTGTAAACAGGGCCTAGAATATGCTTTAGTTAGCCAACAATATACCAAACGCACAAGTCAATCATTCCCATCCAAACTGACTTGAGTACAGTATATGTGTCACAAGGACAGTCCTCTGGGAGTAACCAGGGGTTGAATTTGTTTGTTTAAGTGGGGTGTACCATTGTGGTGGTCCTATTTACATGATAAAAATTAATTAAATCAAGTGAGTCAAGTGAAATGCAAATAAACTAACATAAAAGAGCACAGGCTACTTAGGCTTATGAAAAGGAGACAAATACAGCAAAAAGAGAGAAAAGAGTTTAGAGACTGAATTGAAGACGCTGAATGTACGAGACAAAGCAGGGTTTTTTTAGCTGCTGGGTGAAGCTGAAGCTCACACTGCCAGACTAATATGATTATTACACTCCGAACGGCCCCTTTACACATTCCAGACTGCATTCGGTTCCCTTAATGTAATCTCAATATGAAGCAGACTGCTGTGTTTCCTTTGAAATTCCTCTCTATGCCCCTGAGGCCTGGCTGTGTAATTTCACATAGTCTGCTGCTCCGCTCCAGCCGCAGGAAAACGTGGTGTGTTTTCCTAGTTCAAACTGACACCTATTACACAATGATGCCATAAAGCCACCATCTTTCCTAGTAGAAAACACAGGCAGAGCCAGCATTTGCTCTGGTTCTCTCTGATCAGAGGTACAGAGGAAAAACCCTTGCACACACAGCTAAATCCAGTATGACCTCAGTTGTCTTCATCACTTTAATTAGCAGACATACAGTACTTCAAGATTTAAGTGTGAAGTTAAATTTAAATTATATGTTGCATATTGCAGACTGTAATAGCTAGTTAGTTGAAAATACACTTATAGGCTTTTCCCACTGCGAATACCCGTGAGTTAACATAGTTTTTAACCTCCAGGCTACTATTAACCTTGGGCTAAGCAACGTTTCACCCTTTTAATTTTGAATGGGGCTTAGCACTAATTTTTTGCTCTGGGTAATGAAGCCCTGCTCAATGCCAACGGATCGCCTACACTACAGCCTGATGTATAGCACAACAAAATGGCACCAAAAAATAAAAAAAAATCATTTCAAACCTTTCTTCAAAGTTATACATGAATTTTTAACAATAACCGATCTTGTCTTAGGACAACTTTGATGAACTTTTTTGTTCCACTTGTTATCCACTTGGACCATGCCGATACTCAATATCTGTCTCCGAATATACTTACTATCCTATATAGTATGTGTAAAAAGCAGTACACTAAGTGAGTGTCTGAAAATGTAGTATTCATAAAAGAGCAGGCAAAAAATACCCCGAAAGATTTACTGCTTACGCCGAAACTCTGAAATGTGCACCATGTGAGAGAACTATTCATGTTCATATATGTTGGGGAACATCGATGTGGATGACATCAAGAAATTCTGCATCAAAAGTGGTACATACTCTGACTCAGCTTTGGAGTAAAAGTAATATGCAAGTCAAAGAATTCTAAATTAAACAATGCTTAGTTCCCTCAGATGCAAAACAATTAAGGCAAACACCTCCGTTGCAATTATAAAAAAGCTTTTCTGCAGACGGAGAAGCAGTTAGTGCCTGATATTAACCTCATATATATGCAAATAAGAATGCTAATGCAGTGTTTAGAAATGTACAGTGTGAAATCTCGAAACTACCCAGGGGTAATAAATAGAGATAACCCAGTATTACAGTAACGCAAGGTTAACAGTTTAAAGTATGTAAAGTCTTATGTTAACGTATTAGAATTTGAGTATACATGCTTTTTCTACACTTATTACACACTGATGTGGTGGTAATGTTATTCATATGATGAGTCAACTTATTCTTTCCGCATATTTCATTTTTCAAGCCATTTTTTCACTAAACGTTACATTCAAAGGACAAGACGATACTAAAGCACAAGAAATTCAATAGAAACATCTGAGTCATTCACTTGCGTATTGAATTTAGAAATGAATATGAATAAATTTTACAGCACAAGAACAAAATGAAAGGAGAGAAGCTTAAAAAAACAAAAGGACATGTAATGATTATTGGCTAATGAGCTGAATGTGTTGAAAGCTACAGATGTTCTTCTGTCAGCTCATGTGTGCAGAGACAAAAACTTCAACACCAAATTAAGTGTGAAATCCACCTTGAAATGGAAATTAAAATAGGTTTTTTAATGTTTCTCAGTTTGAGCTTTAGCTAATAGATTATAACTGACTGAAAGTCTAATGAACCATGAAAGACAAAAAAACCTTTAGCAGTGTCCTAAGGTCTAAACACAAACTTTTAAGATACTTTTAAGATTTCAAGTAGACTACAAGTGTAGATTCAATACAGTTAAGCAAGGGATAACTTTATACTTGCTGTTTGCATGTATGACCTTTTTAAACTAAACCACACACAGTTTGTAGACTAAAACCTTGAGGACCACACTACGATAGCTGTCAACTCTGAAGATTGACTGGAAGATTTGTGACCAGTGTGCATGTGTCGGGCCTCCAGGGCTCCGGTAATGATCAGGTCTACCGGACAGTGTGAGAACACAGCTGTGACCGGCTGAGCTCTCGACGCACAGATGATATAACGCCTGACCAGCTGCGGAGATTCACTTCACTTCACTGCACATATACACAACATCCATCGGGCTGCCATAACCGTCCAGAATATGCTGGATGGAAAGTGGGAACCAGGATGAATACTGTCCATTCAGACCACAGGCATGTCTGGCATTCCTAAAATGCCTTCTCAAATACAGGTGCTGTCGGGAGTGGATAGAGCAAAAGAAGCAAACAGAACGAGAGAAATGAAGGGTACAGAGAAAGGATCGCAGGAGAAAGAGAAATGGAGAGGAGATGAAAAACAGACAAAAAAGAGGCTATACAAAACAGGGTGGAAAGCTAAAAAATAAAGTCTTGTTTTTCTTTGTGAATGTAAAAGGTCTGCAAAGTTTTCAAGATCTAAGTGCACAGTAAATAAAGTTATTGTCTCCTGAACCTACATAATATTGTAACACATTTGCATAATGGCAGCCTATGGTCTTCATGGCTGCTCGTGACCAACATCTACATTGACCCTCAAACACTGAATTGTAGCTGAAACTGGAAGAGTTTGGTTTGTGTTGTCATCATGTCGAGAAGATGCTGTTTTCTGTGCTGCAAAAGCAAAGCAATTTTTGAATGCACTTCATAGGATGAGGACTCGCTGTAGAATTGATACAGTAAAACCGACACCATTGCTACTGTTCGTATCACTGTGTTTAGAGGAAGCCTCAGGAACTGAAATTCAGATATAGTAACGAATGTTTCACTTCCAACATGCGCTGTAAGCAGTAGACCACGACTGAGTCATCTGGCCAATCAGAGCAGAGGACTAAATCCTTTATTGAACCATTTCAGACACTGTGAGAAAAGAGCTGATTTACAGTACTAAACAGGGCAAATTAGCATCGGAAAGTTCTGCGCTTGATCTTTTGACGACGTGCACATTTAAGAACAGACACAGCCAGAATGTCCATAATGATCAATGCAATCTACCAAGAGCAGTGCAAATTAGCGTCTGGTTTAAGACATGCTTTTTTGGGGGCGTTAAATAAAGGCACAAGTACCAGTAAATTGACTAGCGCAAACCTTTGTAAATCACCTTGCGTGATTCATTTAGATACTCCCCTCCCATAAATTTCGTAAATTTGAAAGGGAACTCCTACAAATGCATAGCAATAAGGTCAGACGCAAAAATAAATGTGTCCACGCCTTTTCAGCGCTAATTTTTCACTGCGTGTCTTTAGTAAATCCTGACAGTAATTTTTTAACACCAAAAGAGGGTTTGCGTTGGCGCAAGCTGGTAGTAAATCTGGCCCAAAATCATTGTATTACTGTTGCGGTAGCAGGAAACTTGAATGCTTTTTTATTGCCTTTTTTCCCTATCACATATCTATCTATAAATTACAGAAACGTCTGCCTGTCTGTGTGTCTGTCTGTCTGTGTGTGTGTCTGTTATTTGCATATCTCTTGAACCGTAGTCCGATGGATTTCAAACTTGACAGATGTCTCGCTACGGGCATGAGTAAGTGCAGTGCCAAGTTTGACGTTGTTTGGATTAGAAATGCAAAAGATATCGTTCAATATATCGGTAAAAGAAGCACTTAGAAGGTTGTGGTTTAAAAATAAACATTCTGACATAAACCATTGTCAGCTACACTGTTTACTTCTGAATATTATATTTTATTCACAGACATCATTTGTAGTGGCCCATTCACAAACTGTTTGCTCAAGCGTAGCGTTTTCTCGGAGTTCACTGTGTAGTCTGCTCCCTGAATCGTCGCGCTTATTCATTTGTGGATGTTAACTGAATCTGTAAGTCAGCTATACTGTTTATTTCTGAATATTATATTTTATTCTGGTGCGCTTAACGTTATCGCTACTGTGTAAAGGCCCGTTCACACCAAGCACGATAACTATAAAGATAACGATAAAGATAACTATATATGCGTCCACACCAACGACCGATAACGGTCTTTTTATTCTAAGCACGTGCGCGTCCGGATGATCCAGATCCATTTTAAATGCGCGAGATCTCTAAATTAGAGTGGATTCTGATTGGCTGTCAGTGTTTTATCGTTCGACAGCTGGAAAAAAATCGTTCTGAAAGTGATCCCAACGATATCGTTCCTCATATCTTTATCGTTATAGTTGTGGTGTGAACTCTGTTATTCTTTAATATGGAGAACGATTTTTAGAATTATATCTTTATCGTTATCTTTATAGTTATCGTCCTTGGTGTGAACGGGCCTTAATAGTAGCCTATGCTATTCACCAACTAAACATATCCTATTCAATGCGTTCACAGTCTCTTTCACGGCCATCATTTGTAGTGGCCTATACATAAACTGTTCCTCAATCCTGTAGTTCAATTTTCCATATTTATTGTATGTCATTATGTCAGTATCAGTATTTGCTTTCTACCATGCACAAATAAAAATGTCACTGAACTTTTGCTGTGTAATTGTAACAATGAGCACTCAAACACACCGAGCCAACTATTACTAAAAACACACACAAAAACTGATTTTGCACGGGCACTTTGCACTAGTTTTAGCAATCATCATAAATTTGTTATCATTCAAAAGACAGAATTCATCCTGTTTTGAAATTGGGCATTTTGTTTCCATAGATACTGTACTTTACAACTTAATTTTTCAACTATATCATCTCCAAATTTGAAACACAAATTGGTTAGACATATGGATTTGATTTTCAAGCAATTTTAGAGACCAAATTTGTAAAATATTTATTTTGTATCAAAAAAAATGTTTATGTTCCGTACATTTTCTTTACAGTAAACTTAAATCACTTTTTTACACTTACATATTTTGAAGCGCCTTCTTCAAAAAAACACCTTAGGCCTGAATTCCAAAGTGTTCATTAATTAATTACAACCAAATTCAGATCTACACTGAAAAAGGGGGATGACAGTTAACAGGTTAATACTACTTTTTAATACTATTAATACTTTTAGTCAGAAAAGATGCATTCAACTGATCAAAAAGGACAGTAAAGACATTAATAATAATATGAAAAAACTGTTTCACAGTTGTCAGCATTGATAATAATAAGAAATGTTTATTAAGCAGCAAATCTGCATATTAGAATGATTTCTGAAAGATCATGTGACACTGAAGACTGGAGTTATGATGCTGAAAATTCAGCTTAGCCATCACAGGAATAAATTACATTTTAAAATATATAGAAAAAAAAAATAGAAAACAGTTATTTTAAATTGTAATAATATTTTACTGTTACTACTGTATCAAATAAATGCATTAAAACTTTTTAACAGTAGTGTATCTAATAGAGATCACAATGAAAAGCATAGAATTTGTGCCTCTAATGCTTTAAAAATGTAATGGAATATCAGGCTTTACTCTATTGGTGGAGTTTATACCTTTATATTGTTATAGACTGGTGAGTTATAATGAAGGAAAAAATGACGGTTAAACAGCATGTGAGGTCTACTACATCTGGAGAACACGTGAAAACACACACACATACACATACCTAGTGCATATACTGTACAGATATGAAAATGGTCCAGGGTATTTCCAAAAGAGAGTTTATGACCTGGTCCATGTACAGTTTTAAAGTGACGTAATACTTCAACTTTTCACAGCGCATAAATACAACAGTAAAATTTTAAAGACGTTTTCAAAAGGCGTCTCTGAATTCCAAAGTCATCGTTTTTTCTGGAGTTCTCTGATTTTATTGAGCGTTGGACTAACCATTAATCCGTCTATTCGACTTGCAATTTATTTAACATTTTTAAGCTAAAACATCATACACGTCATGTGGAGCACCATAAAGGTGTTGACTGCTGGTATTTTTTAACGATCTTTAAAAACTGCAAGCATACTGTCTTTCAGTAACTTAAAACCTCATACCTCGTTTTCCCATTTCTACGCACAGTATGTACCATTGTGTCGGCGCACACCTGGGGCTCATGTGGGCTCTTATTTGAGAGCCCTCTGGAGAGCTCAGGTAACCCATTGGGTCATGAAGTGCACACCTGGTTATTCAGACCACTGATTTACAGCACATAACACACCTGAGCTCTCACATACAGTATATCTATTCACATGAGTGGACAATGAAATCCGAGGACTGATACAGGGAGTTAAATAAGACAGACGGGTCAATCTGTACATAGTATAAATCTGTTATGAGATCTGCTCTGGGGTCAATGACAAAAAGACTGTCCAAGTTAAAGAAAATAAAACACAAAGTTCTTCTAAATGAACTCTTTGAAATCATGTTGAAAAAAGTAAAAATGTCGTGGTGTAACCATCAAGTAAAAAGTAATAACGTATTTTCCTTATAGCTTGAAGAAATGTAAGTGTACAGATGTTAATGATTATTTTTAATTATTAATTAATAAATATAATTCAATTTCACACCACATGACATTTTACACCTTGCATTGTCAAATTACCGCAACAGTGAAAGCAGTTTATGAACAAACGTGAACGATGGACAGTTGATGGAAAAGCACTTCAACGTCACGAAAGTTTAAGCCTTGACAAGAAGACGTGAAAAGGAGCTCATTTCATTACTCGCACGCTGTGTCTAAAGTTTTGTGATGCCCAGAAAGACACGTCTTGACAGCGTGTGAATGCTAAACTGAGCTCTATTTCATGTTTTCTTGCACTTGAGCGGACAAATTCACACAAAATTGTCAAAAAAATAGTGAGTATCCCAGTAAACATAGTCGGTTATCTCTTAAGTAAACGTAAACAGCTGACAAAAAGTAAAAGCATGTGTACAGTATGAATCAGTATATTAGATCCGTGCATTCGCTCTTAAAGTGACAGCAGCCTAATATTTATAATACATCTGCGTTTTCACGGGTTTGTGTTTTTGAGGTTTGCGGATAATCGTTTGCACCTTCGAACCTATTTCAGGGAGTGCGTTCTCGAGACACCAGGCACTGTTTTGTGCGGATGAGCGGGCCGGAGCGCGTTAAGGATTTTCCTGTTAGAACGGTGCTAAGTTAGCGGCCCCTAAGTTAATAACTAATGATTTTCGCAACGGAAGAGAATCAATCAATCAAAACTAACTTTAGCTGGACAATAACTTTATCATAGAGCTGTTGTAAAGCCTAAACAATCTGTTACGGTAATTTCCTATTATCTCTGTAAAGCTGCTTTGAAACAATCCATATTGTTAAAAGCGCTATATAAATGAAGGTGACTTGACTTGACTTAATATACCTGCTGCTGTATGTGCTTTTTATGTTAATTAAACAACTAAGGACAAAGAAAAAATCTATCTGCTCTTGACTAATTCACTTTTGTAACTTTAATAAGGATTAATTAATACGGATGTTTAATTAATATATTGAAGACTATGCAGTGTTATTTTACATTCGCTTATTTTATAAAAAAAAATTGTACATGAAAACTACTGTTAGACCTAAGTTTACTTGTCTTTAATATTCACTATCAAGTTTAAATCTGGAGGCCAAACTGTGAGCCTGATGGACTTGTTCTCAAGCCAATTCTTGGTTGTCTTTGAATTTTGTGCAGGAGCATTGTCTTGTTGAAAAATAACATCTGATAATTCCTCTTTAGATATCAACTTTTCATTTATGGGAAGCAAGCCATTCTGCAATATTATCCTGTACTCCAAAGCATTAATTAATGACTTTTCACAGTGAAGCAGCTCACCAATACCAGCAGCTACTGTAAAAGGCTCTCCGCACAATGACACAGTCTCTTCCTCCCTGCTTCACTGTGCTAAAGATGCATTTATTATAATATTTCTCAGCAGATTTTCGAAGACACTTCTCTGGAACATCCCCATGCAACCCGTTTCATTGTGATTCATCACTCCACACACAACCTCCCATTTTCTGCCAAAAACTTCATTTCGTTTTGGATGTTTTTCTGAGAGAGCAATGTCTTTTTAAGTAGTGCATTTGCTTAAATGTTGCTAATTTCCTGATCAATAATTTGTGGTTAAGACAATTAAAGTGTTTAGCCATTTTGGGCTTGGCCCATTTATATACAGACCCTTTCCCAAAAATTTGAATATCATGGAAAAGTTTATTTATTTCCATAATTCCATTCAAAACGTTAAACTTCCATAGATTATAGATTCAGGGCCCACAACTTAAACGATTTCAAGTATTTAGTTGTTTATTTGTACATAATTTGGGTGATACCATGGTCATTGAACCAGGTTTTGGTTCTTTTGGCAGTGTGGGCAGGTGCAAATCCTGCTGGAAAATGAAGTCAGCATCTCCATAAAGCTTGTCTGCTGAAGGAAGCATGAAGTGCTCTGAAAATGTCCTGGTAGACGGCTGTGTTGAGTGGACAGCACAGTGGACCAACACCAGCCGATGACATGGCTCCCCAAACCAACACAGACTGTGGAAACTTCACACTGGACTTCAAGCATCTCGGATTGTGTGCCTCTCCATTCTTCCTCCAGACTCTGGGACCTTGGTTTCCAAATGAGATGCAAAATTTGCTCTCATCAGAAAAGAGGACTTTGGTCCACTGTGCTTTATTAAATCCAGAGTCAACGCAGCCGTCTACCAGGACATTTCCAGAGCACTTCATGCTTCCTTCAGCAGACAAGCTTTATGGAGATACTGACTTCATTTTCCAGCAGGATTTGCACCTCCCCACACTGCCAAAAGAACCAAAACCTGGTTCAATGACCATGGGATTACTGTGTAATTACTGTGTGATTTCATGTAATATTCAAATTTTTTGAAATCCTGTTTTCGTGGGTTTTATGAGCTGGAAGCCCAAATTATGTACAAATAAACAACTAAATACTTGAAATCGTTTAAGTTGTGGGCCCTGAATCTATAATCTATGGAAGTTTAACGTTTTGAATGGAATTATGGAAATAAATAAACTTTTCCATGATATTCTAATTTTTTGGAAAGGGTCTGTATATATATATATACAAAACTACATTACAAAATATTATCTTTTAAGTATTCTGTTAAGCTATTTTTGGTTACACTTTATTTTAAGGTGTCATTGTTACAGTGGAATTATATATTTAAGTATTAAGTAATATTAAGCAACTACAACTTAATAACTACAAGTAATAAAGGTTAGGATAGGATTAGGATTTGGTTAAGGGGTTACTTGCATGTAATTATGCATAATTGACTGTTATTACTATGGTAAGTACATGTAACATGCAACGAGTAACAACAAAATAAAGTGTTACCCTATTTTTAAACTTATGTGCCCCCAAAAAATTATCTTCATCAAACAAGAAGTGTCACTGTATGTATTGGATTGTTAATGTATTTTTGAACAGATTATTAGATCTGGAGAATAGAATAAAACAATACAACACTGCATAAAAAAGGTCAAAATTCACTCACATTACACATTTAATTAAAAACATTCCAATAACTGCTGCCATGCATCTATGCTTAAATATGTGCAGGAAGCTCAACAGTACCAGTCCTCCATTATCTTCACTACACTTCTCTTTTTGTGTTCCTCAAAGGACAGAGTATAAGAGTAAATGAATATTTTTATTTTATTTTAAGATTCTTTAACAGGTACAACAAGGTTTTAATGTAAAACTTCACTTGGTGCAACAACACAGCTTGACATCTTGCAGTTGATCAGCACCTTCAAAAAAGACAAAACTGAGGCATGAGCCTCTCTCATTCTGAGCAGCGTTCCTCCGTCTGTGCTGCTGGAGGCCGGCCAAACCAGCTCCCTCTGGAAGGATAACCAGGCTCATATTTACTGCTTACCTCTAAAAACTGAGCAGACTTTGGTGGAGTCTTTCGTGGACTTTTCTCTGTGCTATTCCAAAATAGCACAGTCACAGTCAGTATCAGACAAACTTTCACGAATCGTGCAGACTGTAAACTGTTTTCCGCATTCCATCATTTCTAAAAGGGAAAAGTATTATCTCCATAAAACCTAGGAAACTGGGGTAGAGGATTCTGGAAATTACATATAGAAGTTTTCTGTAAAATTCAAAGAAAAATAAGAGACAGATCATTCGTTTTACTCTAGTCCCAAATGTACACTTCATCGCCCAAAGGTATTTATGTTTCAAGCATTTTTATAACTAATGTCTTCTCTAAGACAGTCTGCTGGTTCTTAAGCTATGAAAAATCTCAAATGAATTTTAGAAATGTAAAATCACTTCACATAAAAATCCACCTCGAAATATAAAACGTCAAATGCTTGGCCCATCAAAGAAGCTTGTTTCTAAAAATATGCCTCAAATTCCAAACAGGCTTTGCTTTGGTAGATAAAAGTGGAGTGAGGAGGGAAAGAGAGGGTGAGGAGTGAGAGATAGATGGAGAAAAAAAAAATACATAATAAAATCAGATATGATATGTCAGCTTAAACTCTGATAAAATGTGTCGGTCACATGAAAGCCTCACTATCGTGGGGCATCTTTCGTGGTCATGCCCTCCGTCTGCAGGGTGCTATCTGGCTAAATAAGGTTCAGCAAAAACAAATCTAAAGGCGAAAAAGAGATTGCGAAACATTACGGAACCCAGACGGCTTATTCCCCCCACCAAATTCAGCCTTACTCTGTGGTTGTGCCGTATTTGAAATGTTTCGCAAAGTCCCCCCAGGAGCTAAAGATTATGAGTGATCTGGGGCCGGATTCCCGAAACATTCTTAAGAATAAAATTCTTCCTAACTGCCATTTTCTTCTTATTTTCTTACGTAAGAAAAAAGATAAGAATGTTTTGCATTACCAAAAACCTGGTTACACTTTATTTGAAGGTGTCATTGTTACAGTGTAATTATAAGTACTGAGTAATATTAAGCAACTACATGTACTTACTATAGGGTTAGATTAGGATTAGGAATTGAGGGTTAGTTGCATGTAATTATGCATAATTTACTCTTATTACTACGGTAAGTACATGGACACTGTAAAATAAAGTGTTACCGAATTTTCTTAACTTTCTTCAGAAGATTTTCGTGAATTCGGCCCCAGATTACTTACAAGATAATTACTTACAAAGAGCACTAAATGGTTTAGCTCCCCAGGATTTGAGCGAGCTCTTAACGCATTATAGTCCTTCACGTCTATTGTGATCTCAAAATAATGCACGGCTGATAATACCTACACTCTCAGAAAATAAAGTAAATAATTGTACCTTTAGGGGTACAATGGCTTGTCACTGGGGCTGTACCCTCAAGGGTACAATATTGTACCTAAAACATTAAAAGAAACGGTACATATATGTACCTTTTAATGCTTTTTGACCCTCAAAAAGGTACATATATGTACCTTGAGGTCCAATAATAAGCCCTATGGGGTACGTTAGTGTAGTTGTACCTTGGGGGACAGAAATGTACTCCTGCTGTACCCCTATTTCTGACAGTGTAGATATCAAAATCAACTACAGGATTTAGATCCTTTTCCTATTTAGCACCTAAACTCTGGAGCAGTCTTCCATGTTGTTCTGGAAGCAGACACACTCAGTCAGTTTAAATCTAGACTAAAAACACATCTCTTTAACCTGGCATACACATAACACATCATCAATTTCTATAATTCAAATCATGTAAATTGATTGTTAGGCTGCATAAACTAGGTCAGCCGGAACCGGGAACACTTCCTATAACACCCGGTGTACTCGTTAGATCATAAGAAGAATGGCATCTACACTAATGTTAGTCTCTCTGTTTATCCCGAGGTTCAGCCGGATCCAGATCAGATGAAGAGGACCTGGCCCTAAACACGACAGCAACGCAGCACTGAAGTGTCAGCAGAGACCGTGTCAATATCCCCTGTAAAGGCCTCATCAACATGACACAAGTTGTTTTCCTCTGCACAGATGAAAACGTTATCAAAATGATTCCCGTTCACACGGATCCGCGGAAACGACTAAAAACACTGTATTATGCATGCCAGACAAGTAATTGGCGATGTCACTTTGTAAAGAAAGACTACGCGCCCGCGCACATACGCATTCAAACACGCAATACGAATGTGCACGCCGTTACCGTTTTCACAGATTCGCGCTTTTGAAGTTTACACGGAGATGATAACGGTATCGCTTTCAAAAACGTGCACTTTGAAACCTTCAAAGTTTGCGTTAACGCCACTGTCGAGTAAATGAACGGCCAGAACGCATTAAAAGTTTTCTGCTTTCAGTTGAAAACGGTCGTGTAAGCGCGCGCCTAAGTTAATACTGATATTTACAACGGAAATGAATCAATTAAAAACGTACTGAAGCTGGAAAATGACTTTCTTCTCGAGCTGCTGTACAATCAAAACAATCTTTGTTGCATTCATTTCCTATTATTGTAAAGCTGTCTGAAACAATCTGTATTGTAAAAAGTGCTATGAAGGAGACTTGACTTGAATTGACAATCCAATCAAATCTACAAATCTTACATTTTTTTAATTTGTGGTTTTACTCAGAAAAACATGACAGAAGTGAAATGGGTTGCAAATGTTTGATGTTTTATGTATTTTCACAGCGGTGCTCATTAACGGTGTAGCTGGCAATCCAGAGGGACAGATTTTAATGAATCCTCTGTGTAAATAAGAGATTTGTTATTTATAGGGATATATTCTACATGAATATAAGCAAGATATCTCTATAAATAAAAGAGAAATCATATATATATAATGACAGATTTAGAGTCATTAATCTTAAAGTTTTATTAAAGTTCGAAAACTTTTTACAAATCATATGAAACAAACATGAGCATATTTTTAAGAACTTTCTGCCTATTTTTGTCCTTTTATTTGTCATGGACACTCTTCTTTGTCATTGACAAGTTATAATTATGCATTTTGATTACATAATACAATTCAGCACAAAAAGTACTCAGGATTCATAAGCAAATAGCTAAATGCCCCATAACCCAGCTGTTCCCACACTTCCTCTGTTTACGGCTTTCGCTGCTAGTATTCCATAACACAAGCTACTCCCACAGAGAGAGCACGGGAACATCTGCATCTTGTACATAAAACATCTGGCATAGATGTTTCTGCATTCTGGACAATAGAGGCACATCCATCTATGGGATTTACGCAGGGCTAGGGACTCTCACGTCGACGCATTCCTCCAAAGTCCTGCAGACAGCGGGTTAATCTGTCTGCGGTATGCAGGATCTGCTATGTCAACACACTGGCATGCCATGGAGAGAAACACCTAAGGAACCATTAATCACTTCAGGACTATATCCTCCCAGATGAGCTATGACAAAAACATTCACCTTCATCTGGACAGATTGACAGACAGCTTAAAGATTGCACACTGAACAGACCTACACAACACTGATTGACAATGACAACGCTCCAGATTTAGAGCTGTTTTAATGAGAGTGGAACCCACGTAAAACTGTGGACAGACATGGACAGGAAGCAAATTTACCCAGTGTTACGTTTCTCTTTCGCAAAAAAAAAAAAAAAAGTCTGTACACTGTAAATACAGATGTGTTTCCGAAAGCACCCCCACAACAGATGAGAATACCACATGCCTCTGGCAGACACACTGCTCTTTTCAGATGCTAAATTGGTCTTCAGTATGGATAAACAACACTTGGACTGTTGGCTCATTTTCATAAGCAATTTTGCCTCGTGCTTTAATATATCATGACATTGTGATAGAATATTGTACCAAAAAGTGCAATTATCATCTATTGCAGCTTTTTGTGTACCCTCATTGCAGACATGTTCCACTTAAAAGTGAAGGAAATTCCCTATAGTTAAAATTAGCCTAAATCAAAGCGGCCACAATGCTGGTGAAAACTCTAAACTGACTTCTCTTAGGCATATTAATAGTTCTTTAGTGGTTTGCACTGTGGGGTCTAACTGCTACGTGTTATTCTCACTTTCACTCAGCCTACCACCTCTGCACAAAGTTTCCAACTCTCTATCTCTCTTTCTTTCTCATGTTTTATGACTTCCTGTTGCAGGATTCATCACTAAAAGTGAATGAACAAGGTTGGCCAACGTGAATGACAGACAAAATGTCCATTCATCCAGACAGACAGACAGAAGTGGGTGAATAGATAGATAGATAGATAGATAGATAGATAGATAGATAGATAGATAGATAGATAGATAGATAGATAGATAGATAGATAGATAGATAGATTCCATTTGCTAAGCTAATTGAGGGGAACTGTTGGTAACAGAAATTCAAAGCTATTAGTTTCCATTCTGTGTTACACACACACACAGATAAACTGTCTGACAACATCCCTGTTTCATGACTTCCTCTGCCTGAGGTTGTATATATGCAGTCAGCACACAAATATTGTTCAGATACTGGCATTACTAGAAGCACACACAGGTGTTCAGAGTGGGAGTCTGTTTACGCCCATGAATGAGGTGTCAGCACAGTCATGCGTCTGTCATAACATGTTGTCTTGGCAATGGATACAGTTTATGTTTGGTTGCATCATATTACGATGACATTATTTTGTGGAACAGCCCAATAAGAAAGGTCATAATAATCTGCTACCAACAGTTAGTCCCTACAGTAAAATGTTACATGGTGCTATTTATCCAAGAGGCAGCTGGGTGGTTTTTTCTTGTTTTAATTTAATGGTAATTGGTTAAATTCAGCAGTTATGCAATTACATTTTGGCTGTTTCAAAGTTAGACCATACAGTTGTGGCTTTGGATCAGGCTACGAGGACTCAAGGCTTCACATTATGAGAATCCTCAGGATTCCAGTTGAGGAACTGAAACCTGAAATACATTTAAAACGGCATGAAAAGAAATAAAACAAGGAATGAAAACCAATGGGGAACCACTTATTGTCATTTTCATATTAATTGCATTAGCTCTAAGAATCATGGAATATATAAAATTCTGATTTTGAAAACATGTTAGTGTTACAAGTACAGCATTAATATTCCATTCCCTCTATAGATATAATATTGAAATAAGATTTCATCTTTTGAAACAGATTGGCTAATACTTAAATAAGGCTGAACAGACTATTTACTCACTATGAATGATTAGCACTGATAAAACTGTGGTGCAACTTGTTGGCTCTCAGGGTCAAACTGAAGAGTAAACTCATTGTCAAGGTTAATAAAGGATAGGGAAAAAGACCTTATTTCAGGACGTTCTGAAAACACGAGGGCAGTTGCTTCACTCACACAACAAATCAATAAACAGGGCATTAGAACAACTGTGCAAAAGCTCTCAACAATTCCAAACATCTTCCAGTAAAATTACACTGCGGTGGCTTGATTTTATTGCTTCTTTGTAATGGGCTTCATCACAGTTGAGAGCTAAAGGTAATTAACACATACAGATCTGCGCCCTGAAGCAACCTGCAAATTTGCTTGACAGCACTTTGAAAGCAGTGTTGCTATTGGGAATCGATGTGCTGCGTTCGTTGCTTTGCAGTCTAGTTCGCACACAGAATAAAAAAAAGTTGCCGCCTTAAATTTCTAAGTACAATCAACTTGGATGTTAAAGTCATTTCAACTTAAATCACATAAAGTGAGTTGAAACTTGTTGAACTTATAAAAAAAGTTGAAAACTGCTTAACTTAATTTGATGAGTTAAAGCAATGTAAAAACATATGTTGTCATAACTTATTGATCATGTTATTTTTTACAGTGAGGAACAATCCCTGATAAGCAGGAATTGAAATTCTTCGCATAAACCAAATCCCATTGTTCTCGTCAATGGCTCAGAGCTCTGAAACTGAACCAAGACTAATCTGAATTTGATTTGCGACACACAGTGGTTTTCAGTTTCAGAACTGAAATAAGTCGACTCAACTGGATTTCTAGAGTAAAACTGGCTGAGAAATTAAGTTCTCTCAGGAGGAGATTAGGGTTCATGTGGTTGTCTCAGTGAGACACTGAATATGAGCTCCAGAAGACCAATACATTTATAAAGTGACATTGAACTTCACTTTTAAATATAAAGGTTCCAAAATGGGGTTTTGACAGCGATGCCATATAGAAGAACCATTTTTGGTTCCCCAAAGAACCTTTCAGTCAACAGTTCTAAAAAAAATTTATTTATTTTTTCTTAATGTGAAGAACATTTAAAAAAAATCTTAAGAACCCTTTTCCACTATAAAGAACCTTTGGTGGAATGGAAAGATTCCATGAACGTTAAAGGTTCTTCATGGAACCATCAAAGCCAATAAAGAACCTTTATTTTTAAGAGTGTCCAAGTGACTCTTCTGAGATCGAAATGCAATTGTCATTAGAGTACTCTGTAACTTTCTCAGGGATCTCTTTAAGATTTTTTTTTTTTTTTTTTTTAAAGTTTGGACATCCGTGTAAAAGGATGAGCATTATCACTTTAATATCTACTACACAACATCATCATGCTGGTGTTACAACAATCTCATAATATGATCATGATGGGCTTTACAGGTTTCCCAAGACCAAGTTGACACTTTTTCTGAAGCAAAATATGCATGTTAAGAATCAATTAAACAGTATAAAATAAGCAACATAATGCATTATGTCTGTCGTAACAACTCCACACAATATGTTTATCATTATATGTCACATAGGAAGAATGTAGGCTACATCATCAAATAGTAGATCGGCGCACAAAACAACATGAACTCAGCTCAAACTCACCTTGTCGCTGGACAAGCAGACAGCTGCTGAAAGTGTCAGGAATATCCAAATGTTCCTCATTATTCCCCTTAAAGAAGTCTTTCGGAAAGAATTCGTGGATGGCACTCGTCTGCGCTCCTTAAACCAGCTTCTCTCTTCGGTCTCTTTTACAGTTTCACCTAAAACACAAACGCAAGATCCTTTTCGAGAGATGTTTGGCGTTTTGATCCACCTGATCAAACTTCTCTTTTGCCTTTCCAAAAGGGAACTACTGAGAGAGTGTTGATGCGATGTTGATGTCTCGGGTCCATGTGAGGCAGCGAGGCAGCGAGGGAGAGAGAGAGAGAGAGAGAGAGAGAGAGAGAGAGAGAGAGAGAGAGAGAGAGAGAGAGAGAGAGAGAGAGAGAGAGAGAGAGAGAGAGAGAGAGAGAGAGAGAGAGAGAGAGAGAGAGAGAGAGAGAGAGAGAGAGAGAGAGAGAGAGAGAGAGAGAGGGAGGGGGGGGGGGTGTTATGTTAGACGGGGAAGGATTTTTGCGTCACACTTGATTAATAGGACTTGGACCAGACTGACATGTCTGAACATCATTTTGTCGTAATTTCCGGCAGTAAACGTGCCTGTGCAGCTCACTCACTAAGATTTGAGACAGACTTCAGCTTCAATTTTGGAAAATTTGCTGTGCCCCCTAGTGAGACCCGGTCCACTGCTTTAAAACAACTAGAAACCATCTAACATCTTACATAAATGATGTACTGTCAATCAAAATTTCAATTACAAAGCCATTACAGGCAGTGCTACAAGTTTAATAAAATGTACTGCTTATCATAGTTATTATTGTTTAGTTTATGTTGCTGTAATCACATGGTAATCAGCCACCAATGTCATTAACAAAGATACAAAATGGCAAAGATTCTTAAATCTTCTTAGGAGATCCTAAATTAGTTATGTTTTACAGAGTAGTAACAATAACAGTCCTATTGTATTTTAGCTCAAAATATGGTTGTTGTTTAACCATTGTCATTTCCAGTGCTGGGTGTAAGTAATGCAATATTAAGTCATTAATTACTTTAAGTAAAAAGAGATTACTCTTAATTTTCTGTAATTTAATACTTGTGATGTAAATTAGTTCACACAAAAATGAAAATTGTCCCATAATTTACTCACCCTCAAGCCAAGTGTATATGACTTTATCTTTCAGCCAAACACAATCTGAGTTATATTAAAATATCATGGCTCTTCCAAACTTTATAATGGGAGTGAAAAGTAACTTCCATCCATCATAAAAGCAATCCATACGGCTCCAGATGGTTAATAAATGCCTTCTTAAGTGAAGCGATGCGCTTTTGTAAGAAAAATATCCATATTTATAACTTTATAAACTATAATCACTGGATTCCGGTAATGGCCGAACGCAAGCCGAGTTCCAACCGAAGATGTGTTTTTAATGTAACATTGGTCAGTTCAAGAATAATTGATCGAATTTGATATTATTTATTTGAAAGAATTAAAAAGAGCAGTTTCATGTCTATCCTTGTATTTTTCAACTGGTCAAGGTTAATGTGGGAATTAGAACATAAATTATAATTAGTAATGCAATACTTTTTAGCGAGAGTAATTAAAGTAGCCTACACTGCTGAAGATAAAATTAGCTAGTAGCTAATTCATGACTTTTTAGAGTAACTTACCCAACATTGGTTATTTCTAAGAAAATGTAATACAATTCTTTCAAACCATGTTTCATCTTTTACTGTAGATTATCAATGTTCGTAATATCACATTCTGGGACATTATTGAATATAATATCTGAAAATATCTGAGTGAATATTTTCTGAGTGGGAATTTGTCTCCCCCTGCTGTTCTGCTCGATATAAGCACACAAAATACAAGCACACTTTACATAATGCATTATACACTACTTTTATTGAGCGCTTTTATGCAAATAGAGGTTCAGAGCATTTGAATTAAAAATCAAAATTTGAATAATGTATACACGAGTGCTTTAGTGCTGCAAAAACATCAGATTTTTTATTCTAAATCCCTAAAATAAAGAACACACAACAAATACACGTTTTTAATGTTTTATTAAAGTTATATATTCATAAACATCTGAGTAACGAGGGAATCTGAGTTAGTGGCAGATAATTTTGCTCTTTGAAAGTATGTCAGACACTTTACAGTCAATAAAAGATATCGGATCATTATGTCATTAAAATATTCACAACAATAAATAGAGGGATTATCCCAAAATATACTGCAAGACAAATGTCACGTAGCAAGATAAAAACTGTCAACATGATACCACATAGGACCTGAATAGTTAAATGTGATTTTAAATTAGACTGAGGTGAGCAAGGTGAGAAATGCAGCATATCATTCGGAGATACTAGAGTCACACTATCATCTAATTCCAGGTTTAACGTCTGTTCCTTTTAAGGTGCCAATATGGTTTTTCCTCCAAACAGGGGGAATCTGTCAAAAGACAAAAAAAAAAAAAGTTACAATCATCACTATGAAGTTGTAGAGCTGTTGCAAAGTACACATGGAGTGTTGTATTACGCACAGGAGGCGGAGAGCTGGGTTCTAAGTGTCGGCCCAGGAAAGAGAGAAGTCTTCTCCAGATTAGTCCACTGCCCAGGAACATGAACCCGGTCACTAACCAAAACACACGTGGGTCCTACACACACACACAAATCAGTGTGGGTCGATAAACAACATGTTCTCAGTCAGACAGATAGTCTCAGCCTGTTGGAAACACTTAAAGCGGGAGTTTAAAGCGTCATCTGATTGGTTGAATTCTACAGTATTTCCGGGAAACTGGTAAACATTCTTTAAACTAAGCCGGTGTGTTGACAACTGACAATGAGTGCTTACAAGGATCAATAAACTACTGGACTTTCAAAAGTATGTTAAATATGTGAAGTCTGCGGTATAGACACTTTAAAAAGTGTCCAAGAGTTTAACGTAGGGACATCGACTTTACATTTTCACATGACTGGTTGCTTTATATGTCAGTTATACAGCCTCTGGGCAGTCCTTGGTCAATGAAAGCTGTTATGAGTTCAGAGCTTCTGCCGTCAGTCTGAAGGTCTGGCAATGCGAGACTTTCAGATTGATAACACTGCACACAATACTGGCTATAACACTGAAGTAAAACGGTACACAGTAATAAAACGGTAAACTGTAGAAAAACGGTACCAACCTCTTCAAAGGAAGATTCTAAATTCATTCCAAAAGCCACACCCATCAGACCAAATAAGGAGAGGGAGAAGGTTCCCATGGTGAGCTGGAGGTTCAGGCGCATCATGACATTCCGATGGCTAAAGACAATTTCAGGCAAGACACCGTAGGTGAATATGGGAACTAATCGATATCACCATACTTCCCCCAGTTGATGAATCAGTACATTAAAACAAATGTTTTGTATTACAAATGTTCAATATGTTATGATTAAATATGCAAAGAGTGCAATATCTAATTAAGCTGGCAATAATTTGCATACATTCTTCAGAACAGAAATTTTAATATTGGATGAAGCCAGTCTTGTTTCATTTTGATGACATATTACAGTTAATGGTTTTTATAGAGGTAATTTTGGATATCTTTTTTTATCACTGCTGGGAAAAAACATGTTCACCATGTTTTTAGGAATAAAACGTAATATAAATCAGGTGAATGGTATATGGACAAACCTTACAAAGCATGTAAGTGCTGCTGAAGGGGAGATTTCTGGAAGAAAATGGCCTTTAAAAGACATGCATTGTAATGAAATCTACAGACACAAATAGATAAAGTAATAAAATAACATTAAAATGTGTATTTTGGATGTGCACTTTCTACAAGTCTGAAAGAAGACAAATGATAGAAGAAAAATAGGCCAAAATTGAGCAGTGCCTGAACCCCCCTCCCCGCCCCATATTTGACATTCGCTCAAATATCGTTATAACAAAATTTCTCTGTACTATACGTCTTTTTAAATGTCTCACCACTTCATTCACACCACTATGATCAGATGCTTTCTTAACTGCTGTTTTCTCACTGCTGTTTTCATTTTTGTTGTATGTTTATTTTGTTATTGAGATCAAAAGTGCACAGCACATATTTACAGCCTACCGTCGCACGCACGCTCGCTGTTTATCCAGCACCGGCTTTGGAATGAACGATGTCCACAGACAAGGTAGAGTATGTTGCATGATTTCATGAAAGTATGATGTATTGCGACATCAGAAACGAAGAAAAACTAAAGAATGACTATTGTAATGCTCAAATTTGTAGTTTTCTTATGTCTCATTCGAACTACAGAAACGCGACCCGGTTTGGCAAACTTGCATAGTGTGGTTATAGCAGATATAGGGCTGCAAAGCGAATCCAGAAGTGTCTTTCACCCTGTTACGACTTGATGAACCACTGATACGATTTTGGAAACATTATTTTAAGGTAAAAAATGCTACTTAGTGTTGCTTTAATCTATGCTAACTCAGTTTCTCCACACTCCCTTTCAATATCCTCTCCTTCTTCGTTCTTAACTTTGATGTTTACTGTGCATTTAGGCTATGTAAACAATATTTTAACTCCATAACCTTGGACCTATTGATTAATTTCACATATTCTCAAACCAGCATATCAGAAAGAGCATTCTAGGTTGAGCTAGAGGAGCAGAATCCTTAGAAATATCCCCGCTTCGCTCACACGCTCCGACTGTGACATATGTACAGTCTCTTGATGTGTATTGCATCATGAGGTACAGCCCTAGAGCAGTTAAAAATGGCATTATAGAAGATGTGGTTGCCGCTGGTGTACCTATCCAGGTTAATGAAGATGACGCTTTCAGAGTCATCGATGAGGTCTTTCATCTCTCTGGCTTTGTTGCCAAGCTCCTCTGCTTGCATGAAGTAATTCTCCAGCAGTAACTCCATCTCTTCAGCGTGATCTATACCCAGACTACTCTCCTCACTGGCTCCATGTGAACACATACCCACATACAAACACAGGCACACCAGCAGATAAAAGACCCACACAACAATTATCAGATATTTACACTGACACCAAGAATATTTGTGTACATGTAAATGTGTTGCTATGAAGTTGAATTCTGTGATGTGTCACCTACAACACTTGCGGGTCGCTCCACTTGGTGACACAGAGTTCGTCTATCAGTTCATCCTCATCCAGGATTTTTAGCAGACTCTCTTTAAACATTCTAATGTCCGTCTCTAGCTCTGAAAGGCTGCAGGGAGATAAAAAGCCTGTCAAAGAAAATGATAGCTCATGCTACTTCAAAGCTTCCACTCTAAAAGAAACACTGCAATGACTTTAAAATCATTCTCTACCACACAGAGAACATATTGCCTAATAATAATGAGATGTGAGAATATCCATCACAAAAAAAATCAATTTCGCCATGCCATTTTTTGCCAACATCGGGCAGCCCTATTTAGATACTATCAGAGACTGTTCAATATCAGGCACTTTTTATTAACCCTAGTGATGAGCAAAACTACATATTTTCAAAACTGACAAGACAACTTGGAAGCCACAAATACCACAAAAACTATCAAAGACTTAAAGGGATACTCCACTTTTTATTGGAAATAGGCTCATTTTACAACTCCCCCAGAGTTAAACAGTTGAGTTTTACCGTTTTCGAATCCATTCAGCCGAACTCCGGGTCTGGCGGTACCACTTTTAGCATAGCTTAGCATAGATCATTGAATCAGACAGGACCATTAGCATCTCTCTCAAAAAATGACCAAAGAGTGTCGATATTTTTCCTATTTAAAACTTGACACTTCTGTAGTTACATCGTGTACTAAGACCGACGGAAAATGTAAAGTTGCGATTTTCTAGGCTGATATGGCTAGGAACTATACTCTCATTCCTGCGTAATAATCAAGAAACTTTGCTGCCGTATATGGGTGCAGCAGGCGTTAGTTCCTAGCCATATCAGCCTAGAAAATCGCAACTTTACATTTTCCGTCGGTCTTAGTACACGATGTAACTACAGAAGAGTCAAGTTTTAAAGGAACCGTATGTAGGATTGTGGCCAAAACTGGTACTGCAATCACTTTAAAAATACTGTAGAGCGGTGTATCCCCTCCCCCTACCCCCTGACTTGAGGTTGCCAGATAAGCTGCAGGATTCAGCAGAAACGTAGGCTGCTTCAATGAGCTTCCAATGGCAAGTGACGACGAGACGTACACAGTAAGTTTTGTTTCACAGTAAGTGCTGGGGCCATAATAGCTGAAGAGATAAGCGTTTTTGATTTGATATTTGATTTGATTTGATTTCTTTATTTTGAACATATAAATACAATTACAATAAAAAAAAAATCTGAGGGAAAAAAAAGGATAATAGTAAAACAAAACAAAAAACATATAAACAACAAAATAAAACTTCCTTATTTTTCAATACGAAAAAAAAAAAAAAAAACTCGATTTACAAGTACTAAAGTTTTTGTCACAAGTAGGCTAAAAAATAACCAAAACATTTGCCACAGCAATTATAACGCGGGACAAATTCAATATCACCAATGGCTATCACAGGGTTGTTTTCAGTCCCATCAGAAAATATTGCTACAGTAACTAAATTACATTAGCAATGGTCATACAGGTCAACTTGCAGCATGTGTAACTTAGTCCACGATATACGTGAAGAACGAATGACGAATCATTTTTTCTGAGGTAAAGTTAGGCTTCTGTCTCAATTACGTTTCAAATTGCCATAATGGGCGTGCTAATGTTGTTTTCCTCAGCGTCTCAGCATAAGTACAGAGAAACGGGCTCCTATAATGCATTGCTAATGTTAGCATACGTCCATGTGAGCTAACGTTGTTACTTTGCACGAACATGCATAACTTTGTTCGACTGTCATGAATATATGAAATGTCCATTGACATCAAGTACAAGTTAGCCAAGCATAGATGAATCTTACCTGTCCAGGAGAAAATTAGCAACGTTGGCGTCTGTGTTCAAATTCTTCTCCGTTTTCAGCCGTCTCCATCTTTCAAAAGCATCTCCAATACAAATTCTGGTTTTATTTCGGACTTTGTCACGACGAATTTCTGAATTATAACGAGGTCTTTTTGATTTAGTAACGTTAGACATTTTTATCCGACTAGAGTTAAGGTAGGTTAGAGCAAAGCTGGCAACCCGGATCCCGAAACACTACTGACTTTGTGATTGGTAGATAGGTGGAGGGCGGCGCATCAGGCCAAAACACAAAATGACAACATCAACATCAGTTGAGGGCTGCAAGTCCACTTTTTAAATGACAATATCCTAGCCATACTACTGTTGTCGGTGATATAAGTATTTGAAATGAACATGATTTCTTAATGTCTAGTGACACATCAGGGCAATTTTATGATTAATTGAAATAGATTTCTTACATACAGCTCCTTTAAATAGGAAAAATATCGAAACTCTTTGGTCATTTTTTTGAGAGAGATGCTAATGATCCTGTCTGATTCAATGATCTATGCTAAGCTATGCTAAAAGTGGTACCGCCAGACCCGGAGTTCGGCTGAATGGATTCGAAAACGGTAAAACTCGACTGTTTAACTCTGGGGGAGTTGTAAAATGAGCCTATTTCCAAAAAAAGTGGAGTATCCCTTTAAGCACAAACACAGCAAGCATTCTCCTTCAAATCACCACCACCACAAAAAAAAAAAAAAAAAATTACAGATACAAAGACAAGAAAAACTAGATAAACTCACTAGGGGACATTACTAACAATCTAATCAGCTGTTATACGGTCGAGTCGACTATCCTGACTCATCCCTAATTAACACAAGAAAAACACAACAAAACAATCATTTTATAACTCTGGATAAGCTTAATAGCAATTACCCCTTCATATTATGTTATAGCGATCTTTCATTAAGATTAGCTAATAAGAAAGTAAGGTTCTTAATTGTGTAGTTAAATGCCTCTTGCATTTGGGAACATAATGTTCTAAACAACAACATGGCTAGGGAAAGGCTTTTAGAGCAGCTTTTTAATGAAGTTAATGAACACACCTCTTGCTATTAAGCAGGAGCAAATGGAGTTTGCTTCGGTCGGCAGAGAGGAGCTTTGGGTCGACCAACGACTCCAGACAATCCAGAACCTGAGGCTGAACTTCATTCAGTCGCATCTGCAGCAAATTCACCTGCGCCAAAACACATGCTTACCCATATAAACATGCAACACCACATGGTTACACATACAAACATGGACAAATAATCAAGTAGACACAGAGACCAAGAACAAAAACATGGACAAAGATCAGACTGCGGTACGAAACAACGCCACACTAGGCATGATGATCCCCAGATAGAGAGCCTAAGTCCCGCCCCTCCGCTTCCGGCTCATGGGACCTTATTTCGGAAAAAATATGTATGGAAGTCAATGGCGAGAGATAACTTATCTTTTTATTCCGTCTGAACTGTGCCCTGAACTACACATATGATGTTTGCCAATTTAAAAGGTAATTATGAAAGTAAAGAAAGTCGCAGTTTGTCATAAAACAGAAGAGTAACGTTTAGTTTTATGTGAAAATTGCTCAATGAACTACATCTCTCGTCTCGCACTATGTGCGTCACAAGATCCGTTGCTCGTATGTGTGTATTCTGGCTCAAAACACTCAGGCATGACGGCGTAACGTTACCATTATAATGTAAGACTATAGAAACAATGACTGACGTTAGCTTCAGTAAAGTTAGCTTCATTCATTGAGAGAAAAGGTATGACGTCGCGTGTGCGCCTTCTGGGTTTGTAGTCTTTGTAATTACGTGTTTTCACAGTCTTATACCTCAGCAGTTTTATATCAAGCTGCGACTTTCTTGACTTTAAAATGTATCTTTTAAATTGACAAACATCATATGTGTAAATCAGGGCACAATTCAAACGAGATCAAAATATTTGTTGTCTCTCGCCATTGACTACCATACAATGTTTTTCCGAAATAAGGTCCCATGGTGGTCGACCGGAAGGGGAGGGACTTAGGATCTCTATAACAAACTCAGTCATATATATTTTATGATACATAGATTATGATCACAATATTTTTTATGCTTTTTTTAAAAGTCAATTACACTCACCAATGCTGCATTTATTTGATCAAAAATACAGTAAAAACTATAATATTGTGAAATATTTTTTTAATACATAATTTAACTGATTTTCATTTTAATATATTTTCACATTTAATAATAAAAAAATCTGATTTTTTTTTTTTTTGCTGCCATTACTTCGGTCACACAATTCTTCAGAAATCAGTCTAATATTGTAATTTAGTGAATCATTACTAACAGTATTGAAAACAGATTGTTTTGTGCAAACCATGTTTTTTACAGAATTCTTAGATGAACAAAGTTAAAAAGAACAGCATTTATTTGAAAAAGAAATATTTTGTAAAATCATGAACATATATACTGTCCCTTTTGATCAATTTAATATCCTTGCTGAATAGAAGTATTAATTTATTTTCTTTCTTTTTTTAAACCTTATCGAGCCCAAAATGTTGAACGGTAGTGCATATACTATTATTGTTATTTATTAATAAAAATAAATTACTTTAAATACTCACCCTGTGTTGTAGAATGGCTTCCAGAGCTCTGAACTCAAAGGGCAGGGAGTAAGTAGCCAAATTTCCATCTCCCGCCAACTGTGGCCCAAGTTCTAACACCAGCCATTTCTCCAGGCCAAGACCACGGAAATCCAGCACCATCAAACACTCCGGGGTGACCACTGCCTTCATGGACTACACATTAAAAAAAAAGGAGAAAAAAACTTTTATAATTCAAAAAAATATATTCAATTTCCAGTTAAAATGAGGTTTCATCTTTAGAATATTTATTTTATTGGTATTAAGTACAAGATAAAGATCATCTTTTATGTTTATGAAACAATCTTCAGAAGCTGCGAGTGTGTTGACGTGTGTCCATACCTCCATGCGTATGATGATGGCATTGTTCCGGGCCGTAATACTTGTTAAGTGCTGGAATCTCAGATCTCTCGCCTGCAAACTAAGCTCCTGATACAACTCAGTCTTCTTCTTTTCTAGAGAACAGAATAAGACCCAGATCCATCGATAAATATTTCACATTTTTGGCCATAAAACACTAATGAACTAAATTAAAGACAGGAGGATGCTCTCTCTCTCTCTTTCTTTATAATTAATTAATTGAATGTTAAATCAGATTAAAACAGGGTTGATAATAAATAATAAACCAGATTAATTACAAAATACACAATTTAACATATATATATATATATATATATATATATATATATATATATTTCAGATTATATATATATATATAAAAAAATTTTTTTTTTTTTTTTTTTTTTTTTTTAAACATTCAAGATTCATAATATTTGGGGACGTCTAGTAGGGGCATTGAATTTTAAAGAATTTTATCAAATTCCATAAAATTTAATTAATAATATTTCCTTTTTTAATGATAATAAGCACTAATGAATTATTTATTATTACTTTATTACTTTATTATTAAATAAGTTCAATTTAAGTTGAATTTTGCACATATTTGTTTGTGAAGACAGTATTTTCCATGAAAAATATAGAAGTTCACAACTTTTGCTTTTGTGTGTGTAAGAGCATATCTTTCATATATACCGGTAAATGTTTAGTTCATGCATTGCACTGTAATGAATTTCTCCATACAATGTAATATTTATTTATATATATATATATATATATATATATATATATATATATATATATATATATATATATATATATATATATATAAGCATTATAGCCTTTTTAAGTGACTCACTTTATGGTCAAAAATAAATTACATTTTGCACATTTTAGTTTGTGAAAATAGTATTTTCCATGGAACATATAGAAGTTGACAACATACTCCATCTTGCTTTTGTTTGAGTAATAGCATATCATTTAAATATATAACTCATAATTAACATTTCTTGGGTCAAATGAAAAGGAACTAACATCATACCAAAATCTGGAACATACAGTAAGTTTGTGAAAAGCATCCCACTCACCAAATGATGTCACATTCCCATCACGCTCAAATTTCATCTGTTGAATGAGAACGCAAATTAGTAAAGGTGAGTGAATGACCTTCTAATCATAACGGCCCGGTTTCACAGACAGGGCTTAGATTCAGCCAGGATAAGGCCTTAGTTCAATTGGGGCTCTTATAACATTGTCACTGAGGTATTTTAAGTTGCTTTCAGCTCAAATATGCATTTTAGTCTGGGACTAGCTTTAGCCTCGTCTGTGAAGCCGAGGGATACAGTGTGTGATAAAAGACGCACAAATGTTTGTCTTACCACAACAAACACTGGAGCAACGCTAGACAGGGCTGCCTGGGACGCGTCTGTGGCTCTTTGGCGACAGGAGAAGTCCGGCAGCAGAACTGAATGTGTTCCTCGTGCTGTGCTACAGGGTCCCTGAGCCCTCCGCAGAAGAGTGCTGTGATGTGTCCGTCCACACGCTGCTGTAAGAGGGCGTTTGAAAGATGATCTCGAGCACTCCACGGGTCTCCATGTCCAGCATTTCATCGACACTTTTCTGAGACTCTCTCGACACACAGACCGCAAACATGGCTCCATATTTTAAAACACTTGAGTTAAAAGTCCATTTTACCCCGACACCCAGGTGAGGTTACTGTGCGATATGACACACTGGCTTTGGTCTTACTATAACTCCATTGAAACCCGATTATGTTGCTATTATGTATTAGTTGTCAAAGTAAAGAACAACATCTCCGAAATCCCGGTTATAAAAAGGAAGGAAGAAAGAACCCTCCTGGTTTGATGTGTTTAGCTGTCCTGCAAACTCGCATCCGCAGGTATCTGCGCTTTACTATTAGCTCGTAATGTGTTTGGTATACGAACACATAAGTGCAGGAATAGTTCAGCGAGTTGCTGACTTTATCAACAGTGCCTGAACGGCATGTTTTCGGAAACTGTTGATGACGTGAGGCATGCGTACAGCACGCGCTCGCTGTCGCTCCAATGGGCGGCAGTTATGTGTAGTGACGTCACGCACGAAGCCGTTAAAGAGATAGTTCACCAGAAAATTAAAATTCTGTCATCATTTACTCACCCTTATGTTGATCCAAAATTGTATGAGTTTCTTTTTTCTGTTGAACACAAAATAAGATATTTTAAAGACTATTGGGCAAAACTGTCTGGTTACCAACATTCTTCAAAATACCTTTTGTGTTCAACAAAACAAAGAAACTCATGCAGGTTTGGAACAGCTTGATGGTGAATAAATGGACAAAATTTCATTTTTGGGTGAACTATCCCTTTAAAGCTGCATGCTTTATCAAATCTGACTTGAAAATGCAATAAAAAAAAACATTTTTTATAGTACCCATATTAAATATAAATATAGTACCCATTAAATATATTAAATATAGTACCCATATTCAAAAATAAATTGACATTTTATTTCTTTATTTCTTTCTTTCTTTATAATTCTGTTGCTGCAAATATTAAGTTAAATACTGTCTGTTGTATATTATTATATTATATTATAGCCTATTATATTATTATAAAAACAACAAATTTTCAATAGCACACATTCGCATGCATAACTTATTTTTTGAATGAATTTATGCTACAGTGCAAACTTTGTTTGGTTTTGTACTAGTTGCCTATTTATGTTCCATACGAAATCTTTAAAAAGCTGCATGTTCCCTGGATCAAGAAATAACTTTCATAATGAACTTTATAAACACATTCTTTTACATAAAAGACTTAACAACTTAATATCTTCTCTGCATTTCTCCTCTTCAGCTTCCTATAGTTATCTAATAAACATTGTATGTATATTACAAATATTTCTGGGTCTTTGATGAAGTGCTTTTGTTCCTCTTTTGTAAGCGTCTGCTAAATGCATAAATGTAAACAGTAAAGTATTGTTTTTGTTGTGTGTATTTTGTTTGTACATCTTTTTTTATTATTTACTTATATTTGCCTTAATTAATAAAAAAAAAAATTATAAAAAAAATGGGAGGGGTGGGGGTGGAGTCGTTAAAAAATGTCAGCCGTGATGTTTGAGAAGGGAGTAATTTTTGGCATTACTGGATGTTTTTTAACATAATTATTGCGGCCACAGGATGGCGCTCTCCGCATTCATCCCACTCAACCCTGCCCAGTGCCCACAAATACAGTATACTAAGATGCTGGTCATACATGAGATCATGCGCTTGCATATTCGGCATTCGGGAAATTACATATAAATGAATATCTCCGCTCCAGCCTTTGTATTTTGATGGTTTTAGGCCTTCTGTAATTCACTGAAACATCAACTCGCTGCTGCTGCACTGATGCTTTACAGCGTCTGGGATAAAGACATCATTTCCCCTCAGCGAGCGCGCAATGAATGAATGAACCAGGCAAGTGTTGCTGTGCTTTGCCAGCTAAGGGGAATCGCTAAAAGCTTTTTTTCTGCATTCGTCCCCTTACAATAACGACTTGACGAGGCGTGAAGATGTTCCCGTCGTGCTATTCTAAGCCCAAAAATGGCTCTCAGTTCAAGATGTCTTACACTAAAGTGATTTGTGGGGTGTTGGTGGTGTATGTCCTGCATACGTGCTGGGCCATATACGGCTTCATACACACCAAACCCTGTGACAGCGCCAAAGGGGACAGCTGCGTTACATCTTATCTCACTGTCAAGCCTCGACTTCAGGTGAGTGTATCTAGTTTAAATGTCTTTGTCATATCATGTATTGTAAGTCACCCGTTGCTTCATAATCTTACAGTTATTAATGCGTGTTATCTCTCCACAGCTTAGTGTCTATTCCGCTCTGGACCCCAGTGATGAAGCTGGACACAACCTGCTTTTCAAAGTGGACAGATTTGATATAAACGCCAAGTTCGAAAGGCAAGCTGACCTTTTGTGGTTTGTTACCCATGTGAAATAGCATAATATTAATAACTTATTACGGAAATAATATAGGCCCTACATTAAAACTATATAAGCTACTTAAGTGTGAAGTGAATGTAATTTTTTCGAACATGTTAATTGCAATTAAATTAAAATGTCTTGTATTAAATGTCAAAATCCATCAATATTCAATGCAAACTACTTTTTTATGCATCAGTCATACACTATGGGAGTATGAAAAGCAAATTTTTTCTTGAGGTGTTCCTTTAACCCCGTTGTAGCCTATGCTGAATGTACTGACAGTGATTTATGATCAAATTGAATGATTTAAATAGCATATTTTATAATAACACATTTGTAATGAAGTTGCAATTTAGTACATTTAAAATATATTAACTTAAAATTATAATCAAGTACTTTACATCTGCTCTAGTATTTTAGTCAACATTAAAATAAGTGTACTTAAAATATGACAAAATATAATTAAAACATAATGATTTAAAACATACTTTAAAGTAAAACTTTTAATTTGACCTTTCATTCATTAATATTATATTACAACCCCCATTCCAGAAAAGTTAGGACATTTTGTAAAATGCAGTAAAATCAAGAATCTGTGATTTGTTAATTCTCTTGAACCTTTATTTAACTGACAATTCCAATGGTCAAATTAGTATTTTGTAAATATTAACAAATTTTGATTCTGATGGCTGCAACACACTCCAAAAAAGTTTGGACAGAGGCAAAATAAAGAGACGACAGTGGCAATAACTCTGGGACCACGTGACTCGGATGCGCTGAGATCACCGGACTTGGCATGCCAGCCTTTCGTACCTCAGAGGAGAATCCATCACACTGTCTATCAGTCTTACATCCTCAGACTGATCCAGTGATCAAGGAGTTCCCAAGCTCCACAGACATTTGAGCCCGGTAAATAAAGCCGCCCCCAGAACCAAAACAAAAATTCCTCAGGGGAAACTTGAAGTGTGTTGGTCATTACATGATGAGACACGATAAACACCAGCATGAAACTTCAACACGAGGCAAAGAACAGGAGACAACTGAGGGTTTAAATACACAGTGGCAATGAGGGACAGGTGAGACTAATCAATTAAACAATGAATAACTATGACAACTAAAGAAACATGAAAAGGGAAACTGGGCAAAACAGAACAGAAAGAACTTCAAACTATGAGTCCCAAAATACATTGACCAAATCCGTGACAATCCAGAGAAATCTCAGTCTGTGTAGGCCAAGGCAGGAAACCTCTGTTGAATGTGTGTGACCTTTGAGCCCTCAGATGGCACTGCATGAGAAATCATCAAGCTACTGTATTAAAACTACATTGGAAAACCAACATCAAGAAATGCATTGTATCAGACAAAAATCCCACTTGCAAAACTGTGACAATTAGTATCCTCAAATAGTAATACAGTTGTAAACATGCCTCTGTCTCAACTTTTCTGGAGTGTGTTCCAGCCATCAAAATCAAAATTACAAACAAACTGGTCAGCGAAAAACCTGAAAATCTTTTCTTAGTATTTTTTTCACAGTTAAAAAACAAATCACAGATTCTTGATTTTATTGCATTTTACAAACTGTCACAACCTTTATGGAAATTGTGTTGAATCTGCTTATTTATAAGCTTTTAAGTACACTACAAGTGCACTTTCAATACAATTAAGCTCTCTTCTTTTTCTTAAAAAAAAAAAGGTAATTAAACTTATTTTTCAATAAACTTAAAGTTATTGATGAGAACATACAGGTTTTAAATAATAAAACAATAAATAAGTAATTGGACACATTCTGATTGGGACCAATTAGGTAAAAGTAATTGCAAAATTGCTAGTTCTGTTAGTTAGTTCTGATAAAAGGTCTAACATTCATTTGGTTGCAGATGTTTGTTTTAAAGGAGAACTCCAGTCAATTTTAACATTGAGCTCATTTTTTTGTCAATTTGGAGTGCTGTCAATACAGAGAACAACGACAAAAATCGGTGTTGCCTACACCGTGTTATCCTCTTTTTAAAATTTGCACCCTGTTGACTTCAATGGGGCAAGTTTTAAACCTGCTTTTAGTGATCAAATTTAAATCACTAAATTGAAATTTAGTGATTTTTTTTAGCCTCTTAACATCCTTGATGTGTCATTACAAGTGCACAGCCAATGTGAGTTATTCCTTCAGAGTGAACACGGGTGAATCTGACTGCAGTAGATGTGAAAGATATGAATAAAAATGAAGTTAATTCGGCCAGCGCACATACCTGTATTTATTTCCTGTTTTCGGTTGAAGTCCATAGTAGTCGATTGCCGAGTTCATGCGCGTGATCATAGGTAGCTAAGCAACAGTGGAGAACTCGACAATCGACTACTGTGGACTTCGACCGAAAACAGGATGTAAATACAGGTATGAGCGCTGGCCGAATTAACTTCATTTTTATTAATATCTTTCACATCTACTGCAGTCAGATTGACCCGTGTTCACTCTGAAGGAATCACTCACATGGCTGGGCACTTGTAATGACACATCAAGGATGTTAAGAGGCTAAAAGCAGGTTTAAAACTTGCCCCATTGAAGTCAACAGGGTGCAAATTTTAAAAAGAGGATAACACGGTGTAGGCAACACCGATTTTTGTCGTTGTTCTCTGTACTGACAGCACTCCAAATTTACAAAAAAATTAGCTCAATGTTAAAATTGACCGGAGTTCTCCTTTAAGCCTCTTATTGTTTGATGTCCCTCATATTCCCTTTAATGCATTCTGATCACCCTGTCGGGGTTTATTCTGCAATAACAACCGGCTGGACATACATTATCGCTTATGTGGCACTCTGAATTATGTGCATGTATATATAAATAAAGTGTTATATAAATAAAATGGCCATTTTCCTTGCAAATGCCACTTGGTTTGATTTTAATAATAATTTAATGGCATTCAGATTTTTTTTTTAAATGTGGTTTAAGGGACCAGTATATATTAAAGTATCATCATGGTATTTACTATGTGATCCAGTACCATAGGATCACCACAGTACATTTTTGTTAGGGCTAGATGAAAATCTTATTTCCCATTTAGTTGCAGAAAGTACACTGTGGCTCAGAACTGGTGATCTGGTAAGAAATTGATTCAGTTTGAGAAACTTACTTTAATATGGTTTTGACCATTTTTATTGTACAGTATGTGAATACTGAAACTGCATTGTTTGGTTCCTCAGACAGAATACAATGTTTTGTGATTAAAGGAAGGTGAGTGTCGCGGTTCCTGAGATGACCCATAACAATGTGAGCGTCCATGCTGTGGTGTTTGTGCACAAAAGCGGAGTTTCGCCTTGGAAAGACAGCAGACATGTGCGGCTTGTGACCCGTCTCACCTCTCAAGTGATCCTTCTTCAGTCTGGCACCAGCACTAACCCTGAGGTATTGTGGCAAAGTATTACTGCCCACACTTCTTCAAATATTGAGCTCTAGAGCTATAGTTTCAATGATGCTGTTTGTGAATGTTCATTGGAACTATGGTTTCAGGAAATGCCAAATCGTTTAACTATGCTGCTAACAACTGAACTTGTGACCATAGTTGGCTAATGATGCTTTTGGGAAAGCACACCTGCATAAGAGCATCATCTAAAAGCATAAAATCGTTGGGGTTCTCAACTTTACATACAGTACAGTACAACAAAGTGAAGTATTATCTTACTTCATCAGTCCATGTGCTAAATGAATATACCCTACTTCAAATCAGTTCATATGTTGTAAAAAATCTCAACTGATTAAACACAGTAAATTAAGTTTAGTTGACTAAAATCAAAAATGCATCATGACAGATGTGAAGAGATAACTTGAATGTGGATACTTTCCTGTGTAAAGGCACCAGAAGAGCAGCAGATTGTTTCTTACTGGAAATCACGACTTCCCTTGAACGTAATGAACGAGGATTTTACCTTCAACAGCGCCGCGGTGCCCAGCGACCTTCGCCGCTATATGAAAATGTGAGTTATTATCTGAAACCTTGATGTGTGTGTATCTGTGTCTTAATATATTACCTGGAATTCCAACGCTGTTTGTTTTACTTTCATTTTTATTCCCTCAGAGTTGAAGATGGAAAAAAGGAAAAAAAGAAATTGTATCTGCCACTTTTACTGGTTGATGAACTAAGAAGCCGATTAAAGGACTTAATTGTATTTAAAAATAATAATAATTCTGAGATTCTATTTAAAATGTAAACATTTAAATGCGCTCAATTTATGAATGCACGTTTACATGTTAAATTACACAGGAGATAAACAGCACCACAAAAGCAGTCCCACTGACAATATCATATGACACCATTACCTTACGCAAATTCAGAATATGGATCCACATACAAGCTGTCATATACTCACTCAAACACTTTGGTGAGTGGCATACAATGCATGACATATATGCATCATATACTAGATTCACAAGTTTTCTCAGATTCATCATTTAATTCTGTATTAATCATAAGCCTGTTTTTCTACTTTCCTTCTGGCAGGATTTTCGGAGCAGAATCTTGATGAGATTAAAGCCATGTTTGTTGATAGTGGGCTGCACATCTTGGCTTTGTCCATTCTAGTGCCTGCATTCCATGTAAAAATGCTTTATAAAGATACTTATTTTTATGTACGTTTATTATTATATATTATCATTATCTTACCAATGTAAAATTCTGTTTTGCAGCTCTCATTTGAGGTCTTTGCCTTCAAGAATGACATACGCTTCTGGCGAGAAAAGAAGAGTTTAGCTGGTATTTCTAGAAGATCAGGTACTGATTAAAGAGCTGCAGTGTGTTGGTGCGACGAGACGAGCCACAAATAATGTGTCGCAATTGGGAAAAATGGCTAAAAAATCATGTTTGTCTCTGCAGTTGTGTGGAGATGTTTCAGTACCATCGTAATATTCCTCCACCTAATAGAAGAGAAATCCAGCTGGCTGATTCTGCTTCCCACTGGGATCTCGGCTCTAATTGAGGTATAAAAATAGGTGAAATGTGCTCATTTTGGACTGCTGGCATTTCTTTCTGTTTAAACCAAACCTGACTTTTCTCCACTGTCATTTGTTCTTGAATTTGTAGTTATGGAAAGTGAACAAGGTCTTGGCACTTTCACCCACATTTCATGTAAGTGTTTATTCGTTTATTAGTAAGCACAGTATGGTCTTTTTAAGGAATATACTACACATCGTACTCACTGTAATTTGCTTTCTTGAAGGATGAAAGAATGGATGATTTTGAGCGCGCAACGGAAGACTATGATTCTAAGGTGTGAACAAATTCTTTTTGAACCATTTCAATTTGTTCATTGAACCATTTAGTTCATTATTAATTAATGTTTCCCGAGTTCCTATAGAATTTGCCATCTTTCTTTGACACAGTTTTTTTTTTAGTAGTTTCTCTTTACTTGTACAGGCCATGAAGTTCTTGTCATATCTGATGTATCCATTGTGTATCAGTGGGGCCATATACTCGTACTTGTATCTCCAAAATAAAAGGTAACATTTTTACTTTGAAAATAATATTCATATACTGTGTGTATATATATATATATATATATATATATATATATATATATGGAAATGTTCATGCTTTTCTCCATATATATATATATATATATATATATATATATGAAGAGTTCAGATGCAAAAGCCTCTAAGTGCCATCTGAAATTTTCTTCTTGAATGATCATTTTTAACAAGCTCGTATATTTAAGTTCAGTAATTTCACTTAAATAGCAATGAAAATGACCTATTAATTGTCATTTAAGTGAAACTACTGAACTTAATTATACGAGCTTGATAAAAATGATAATTCTAGAAGAAAATTTCAGATGGCACTTAGAGGCTTTTGCATCTGAACTCTTCATATACACTCACCTAAAGGATTATTAGGAACACCTGTTCAATTTCTCATTAATGCAATTATCTAATCAACCAATCACATGGCAGTTGCTTCAATGCATTTAGGGGTGTGGCCCTGGTCAAGACAATCTCCTGAACTCCAAACTGAATGTCAGAATGGGAAAGAAAGGTGATTTAAGCAATTTTGAGCGTGGCATGGTTGTTGGTGCCAGACGGGCCGGTCTGAGTATTTCACAATCTGCTCAGTTACTGGGATTTTCATGCACAACCATTTCTAGGGTTTACAAAGAATGGTGTGAAAAGGGAAAAACATCCAGTATGCGGCAGTCCTGTGGGCAAAAATGCCTTGTTGATGCTAGAGGTCAGAGGAGAATGGGCCGACTGATTCAAGCTGATAGAAGAGCAACTTTGACTGAAATAACCACTCGTTACAACCGAGGTATGCAGCAAAGCATTTGTGAAGCCACAACACGCAAAACCTTGAGGCGGATGGGCTACAACAGCAGAAGACCCCACCGGGTACCACTCATCTCCACTACAAATAGGAAATTGGACAGTTGAAGACTGGAAAAATGTTGCCTGGTCTGATGAGTCTCGATTTCTGTTGAGACATTCAAATGGTAGAGTCAGAATTTGGCGTAAACAGAATGAGAACATGGATCCATCATGCCTTGTTACCACTGTGCAGGCTGGTGGTGGTGGTGTAATGGTGTGGGGGATGTTTTCTTGGCACACTTTAGGCCTCACTTTGGGCATCGTTTAAATGCCACGGCCTACCTGAGCATTGTTTCTGACCATGTCCATCCCTTTATGACCACCATGTACCCATCCTCTGATGGCTACTTCCAGCAGGATAATGCACCATGTCACAAAGCTCGAATCATTTCAAATTGGTTTCTTGAACATGACAATGAGTTCACTGTACTAAAATGGCCCCCACAGTCACCAGATCTCAACCCAATAGAGCATCTTTGGGATGTGGTGGAACGGGAGCTTCGTGCCCTGGATGTGCATCCCACAAATCTCCATCAACTGCAAGATGCTATCCTATCAATATGGGCCAACATTTCTAAAGAATGCTTTCAGCACCTTGTTGAATCAATGCCACGTAGAATTAAGGCAGTTCTGAAGGCGAAAGGGGGTCAAACACAGTATTAGTATGGTGTTCCTTATAATCCTTTAGGTGAGTGTATATACTTACTGTAGTGGTACTGGAAAATGTGTGAACCCTTAAGAATCTTTTATAAATTTGACCAACATTGAAATCTTCCTGTAAGTAACATCTTTGTTGTTATCTGGTGTGATGCCCTTGAGCAGCAGTAACAGGAACCAAATGTTTCCATGTAACTGTGTAATCAGTTCTATTCATCAGCTTTAAAAGTATTTTGGTCCATTCCTCCTAACAACATTGCCTCAACTCATTTAAATAAGAAAGCTCTATTTCGAATTCATCTTTCTATATAGGTCATATTTATAAAGAAAATTCACAAAAAAGGTTCACAAACTTTTTAGAGCCTCTGTAATTTTATATATATTAATATATGTATTCATGTTTCGTTATGTTGTGTACTCTCAATAGTTGGTACTCTTGGATAACCAATGGCCTTATTAGTGGTAAGAGCTTTAATAATAAAAAGTGTTAATTAACACTTAATTACTTACTGCACAAAGACAAATTCCTCTTCTTTTTTTTAAACATTAAGGTGTTTATGCGTTCGGGTTTCTGTCAATGGTTCCTCAGCTGTTCATCAATTACAAGGTTTGTTTATAGGCCAGTTCTGAAATACAGTTCAACTTCAGTTGTCTTTTTCCTATAATGTTTCCTCTGAATGTTCCTTAAGTGTGTCTTTTGCTTTTCTCCACAGTTAAAATCTGTGGCTCACCTGCAGATGTCCGTCTTGATGTATAAGGTAAGTTACAGTGTTAATTTAATGAGAAATCGATTTTCTGTGATCTTATTGAAAACATACTGAAACTCTCAGAACTCGCAACTTCCTCCCCAGTCCAAAAAGACACCGCAGGTCTACCTATTTCGATTTGTTGACTTGATGACCAGCTTACATCTTCTTTTAAAAGTGACCCAAATCCAATCTGCATTTACAATATGCATTGGTGAAACAACCAGAGGTAGATGTAACTAATGGTTGACACACACCCAAGTAATGTCCCATTTTACTTAACATAAACTTACATTGTAAGAATATCACTAACACTGATGAAAAAACAGTCTAATGTAAGGCTATTACATAGTTTTTGTTAATACAATAAAGTTAGTAAATTGGTATGAGCCACTACAATCATCAAAAATAACACAAAATGAAAATAAAGTTGTATTTTGGGTAACACTTTTTGGTAATTTCATGACTTACTGACAACGCAAGTACCGTGTTTCATGCTTGTATTTTCTTAAAGACTTTCTAGAAGTATGTTTTTTGTTGTTGTTGTTTATTCTTTGACTATGCACTCCGACACGACCCACCAGTTGAGAAACACTGACTTAGAAGAACTGAAAATAAAATGTGTGAAAGCTCATCATATATGTTCCTGGCTGTGTGTAGCACCTACCGCCCTGCATATCCTTCAGAAGGATCTTAAAGTTAGGGCTGAAGCTTATATTTAATATTGAATAATATTACAATGGCCATAAACTAAATTATGATTTTTGGGTGCAAGAAACATCTCAGGTGAAAAAATAAGATAAAATGACCTTTTAATATATATATATTTTTATATCAGAACATTAACTGCTCTCAATGGGGAAAACCAATATTACATTTCTTTTAAGTTGTTTCTGCTTAATAGGGAGTCTTAAGACTTAAATATAAAGAGACCCTTTCCAAAATAGATACACTACTGTATGATGAATTGCTTTTGCTTCTCAGGGCTTGAACACATTCATCAGTGATGTGTTCAGTGGAATAATAACAACCCCTGGACCCCATCAGTTGGCATGCTTCAGAGATGATGTGGTCTTCCTCATCTACCTCTATCAGCGCAGGTGGGGAAAACATAGGAAATAGGATGAAGGAGTGAACAAGTCAATCCACAAAAAGCCCCTTGCAGAGTAATTTCTGTAAAGTAATTCTAAGTAAAAATCTTAGTAATGTAGCTACATTTTCATTAGCATGACATTCATTTTCCTGACAGTATCTACTTTTCCACTAACAAGTTATTTTTTTCCAGTAGGTTTCAGTAGCATTAATAAAACACATTCTCCTAAACTGTCCTCTATCTCTGAAGAATTAGGAAGATTCATTTTAGTTTGGATGGTTTAATCAAATGATGCACAGATTTCTTTTCTAGTCCCTGCTGCATTTTCCAGTCTTATATTAAATATTTAGTTAAATGGTTCATCACTATGTTTTTTGCACTGCGTTATATAAATCACTTTTTGTATTTTACTACTTGTATTTAGGTTTTTATGTTTCAGGTATATAGGTTGCAGATGAATACTTAAATACAGTTCACTACCATTCATCAGTAATTGTTTTTAAGAAATTAGCAATACTTAAGAAATTGTTGTGCAAGGACACATCAAAAGGCATTTATGATACAAATCCATTTGCTGTAACTACATATTCATAAAAGAATACTGAAAAAATGATCACTGTTGGCACAAAAATATTAAGCAGCACAACTGTTTTCAAGATAATGAAAGAAATGTTCCCCATCTGTCTGGTGTCGAAGACGGACACTAGGGGGTCGTACTTGGGATCTCGACTCACTTTTCTGGCTAAAGAGAGAGTCACCTCAGCCACTCTCTGCGCTGGTCCTTCTGCAATGCACAAGGCCACGACGGCTAACACTGAGGGATATGACACTGAGGGCAACAACGGGAGCATTTCTATCGGGTCAATCCCTCACTTTGCATGTTGCTCTCGATGGTGTTCCCGGATGAGTTTGTTGTTGCGTCACATGACGTGCCTGATTTCTCATTCAGGGTCCAGATGAGGATGAGCTGTCAATAGCAGCATCGGACATGAAAGACTCGGCTGGGCTCCCATCCTCCGGTGCGGTGGGCAAGTCTGAGTGTGACTCTGAGTTGGCGGCCATGCTTGCTCAGGCCGTCGAGAGCATCGGGCTAGAGTGGAATCCTCCGTCCTGTCCTAAGCGCTATCGGTTGGATTGGTATCTAGGCTCGGAGCGCGACTCACAGCTGTGCCCTGCCCCAGTACCTTTCTTTCCAGAAGTTCATGAGGAGCACACATAGTCACGAAAGGCACATTTTACTGCCTGGTTCCGCTTTACGAGCTCTTCCACCCTCACTACCCTCAACGGTGGGGCAGCCAAGGGGGGTATACAGAGGTGCAACAGGTGGAGCGTGCAATTGCGATGCATTTATGCCTGCAAAATGCCGCGACCTGGCGTAATCGTACCAGATCTCTGACAGCGAAGGCTTGCGGGAATGCTTGGACAGGCCGCCTCCACCCTGCATGCCATAGCCATCTTGCAGGTCCATCAGGCTAAACCTCTAAAAGAGCTGCTTGTGGGGAGTTCTGAGCCGGGATTGATACAGAAACTACGCTTAGCGACTGACTTCACTCTCAGAGCGACCAAAGTCTCGCCGGAGCCCACAGCCAGGCTGCAGCGTCGAGTTGCCCCCAGGAATGCGACACAGCCCACTCGTCAGGCGACCTCCAAGTACATCAAGAAGGCTTTGAAGCCTTAGTAGGACTTACCACAGGGACCTCTTTCAACGGGTGGGTAATTCCCAGGAGGTAAGTCCATGTGATTAACCTCCCCTAGGGCAGGATGTGGTGTCTGTAGTGTTCTTTCTCTCATCTGGGAGGAAGAGCGCTTCCTCAGCACTCCGGTCTGAAAACAGCTTTCCTAGAAAAAAAAAAAAATAGAAGAACTGAAAAGTTCTTGGAAGTTCAGCTGGAGCAACCTATTCCAAATGTAAGTACTGTCCTTCGGTCCCAGAGTGGTACGAAGGACTACACGGCTTACGTGGAGTGTTGGGTAGGTTACGACTGTGGGAATGCAAATTTATTAAAATGTTTAATTTAGGTTTACATTGAATTTAGCATGTTAAGGTTAGGTATAAATTCTGATTATCAGAGTTTTCTAGCAAAAGACTCTGGTCAGTCCTGTTTTACTGAAACTCTTGGAGTTTGTGTTTTAGCAAGAAAGTCCAGCCAGTCCTGTACTCGGGTCTCAGTGTTTGAATAGATATGCTGAGTGGATTAGGGTGGGCAATGCTCTCAGTCTAGAACCGGTTCCTAAACCTGTCTTTTTCGGTTCCTGCCCCTAAATGTATATAAACTGTAAGAGAACATTCACGTCAGACTTTGGTGACTGCAGCTACCGACAGCTCGTGATCTCAATAAAGAATCCTGCTGAAGAAACAACCAAGTCTCCTGGTCTTTCGATTCTAAGTTCACAACATACGACGTTGCGAGTGCACTTCTTACTCGGCACGCAGTAGCTTGTCAAAATCTGCATCGCCAGAGCCTCGTAACTCAGTTCAGCTGTTGTGACTCTTTCCATGGGGATCCCTAGTGTTAGTCTCAGACACTACATTGAAGTGACTGACAGATAGGGAACATCTCGGTTACTGTTTTAACCTCCGCTGATGGAGGGAACAATACGTGGTGTCCCTCTTGCCACAGCATTGGACCACCCACTGGATGGCCAGGACACACTCTCGGCTCCTCAGCACAAACCTGAATGAGTGGATGCACGCCAGCTCCTTTTCTAACCGTATGTCCGGGGAAGTGGCGCATGTAAATTCCACTCGCCAATTCTCATTGACCTTTTCTGAAATATCAGAGGAATCCAAGTACGACCCCTAGTGTCAGTCTTCGACACCATGTCTCATTCCCTCCATCAGGGGACGGAGTTTTCAACAGTAACAAAGACCTTTCTTGAACACCAAATCAGCATATTAGATGGATTTCTGAAGGATCATGTGACACTGAAGGCTGGAGTAATGGCTGCTGAAAATTTAATTTTTTTATATAAATATAATAAAATTGTAAACAGATATATATTTATAATAGTAATAATATTTCACAACATTTTTACTGTATTTTTGATCAAATGAATGCAGACCCCAAACTTTTGAATGGTAGTAGGCCTATGTATGTATGTAAGCTTGAATATAGTTTACATTATCAGTAGCTTTGAACTTGATACAGTTACAAAGTAGTTTTCCAGGCTTTATTGAGGATACAGTTATTAGCCATGGCTAACAAATGTTCATTTCACTGTCCTCAGGATTTATCCAGTGAGCAAGTCCAGGTCACGTGATTTCGGGGCGTCACACAGGAAGAAACCCAAAGGAAAGCTACATGAAGACTAAGCGTCCTGGACGTTCTCTGACAGCTTGCGCTCTCCATGCATGCAATACAGGAGAAATGCTAGAGCACTGAAGAAGGGCATTACAGTCGTCAAAAGTTGTGTGTATTTTTGTAACGATCTTGCCTCCTGCTCTCTGCTGCAAAATCTACACCTACTTGAACAAGCCAGAACTGATGAGAATAGCAGAGCACACCTGCTTTAGACTAAATCAGTGTGTACTATTCACTCAGGCCGATCCATCCAACAATTAAAAAGTGATGTAAGCTCTAAAGAAACTACTGCAACACCCACCTGGGCTTTTACGTCCTTTGAAAGAATGACTGCAATGGCAAAACCTGTGATTACTAAATCTACACAACTGTTTTTAAACGTCCAAAGTAACACTCACTAGTTGTTTTGAACCGAAATGCACATTCTACAGATTTTGAAACGCATCGAGTTGCCGCTTTGCATTTTTTGTTTGTTTTGCATTTGAACTATAATTGCATACACAGAAGTTACTTTATGACATGCTGTGCACTTCAACAGGAAATTAATGTTGAAAATGTAATGACTTTTTCCATTTTCTGAAATAGCAAGCTTCAGTACAGTATTTATTGCAAATGTTTAAAGAGTATCAGTCTGTCATGTGCATTATTTGGTCTTGTTTATTATGAAAGTATGAAGAGTTCAGATGCAAAAGCCTAAGTGCCATCTGAAATTTTCTTCTAGAATGATCATTTTTATCAAGCTCGTATATTTAAGGTCAGTAATTTCACTTAAATGACAATTAATAGGTAATTTGCATTGCCATTTAAGTGAAATTATTGAACTTAAATATACGAGCTTGATAAAAATGATCATTCTTGAAGAAAATTTCAGATGGCACTGCATCTGAACTCTTCGTATAATTTTACATGAAAAAAAAAGTCAACTATACATCTGTTTGACTATATCTAGGTTTCATTTGACTTTTAAAGAATGTTTTATTAAAGTTTGACAACAGAATTATTTTCTTCTGGGGTTTTCATCTTGTTGCCTTTAAACAAATCCTCCGCACAAACATAAAAGGAGATGATTGTATCAGTGTTTTGGTAGTTTCAAAAATTAGTGGAAGCAGTCTGACCTGTTTAGTCTGCACTCGGAAGGGAGGGAACATAACAGGAATATTTAAACTCTAACCATGATGCCACAGTTAAGCAAACAACTATGTACAGACTCGACTTTTTACCTAGCCTCATAATTATGATTGAATAAAAGTGCTACTGGATTTTTCACCGAAGTCAGTGTAGATTAGTCTGAATTTTCTTACACTATGCGTCTCAGTCGTAAAGCCAAGAAGCCATCATCGGCGACAAAGCTACATACAAAATGCTCTGTTTGTAAAATTCAAATCTAACTGTTGTCATGTAAGAATGCACATTGTGACACAAGGCCAAAAGTATGAGGGAATGCCAGCTGTGCTGGCGTGTGCCTTCTTTCACTTGTTCTTTCTAAAGGAAAGAATGTCTGCATGGGTGGATCTTTGAGGAGACAGTGAGTTTCAGTCAGAAGCAGAAACACCCAGTGAACTTCCCCACACATGCAGTCAGTGCTTCAGCAACATGGACACTCTTTCTAGTCTGCTCTTTTTACTTCTAACTGTACACTCAGGTATGGCTTCTCGTTCACTTGCTTGAATTGCATTTTTGATTGTCAACATGCTTTCATGGTTAATGTTTTGTAATCCATTATGAAATAGCAGTTCTTTAATATCTGTCTAATTTTGTGGTTGGATGGAAATCCAGTTGCTATTTCTAAACTGGTTAAAAAAAGGATTGATAAAATTATTATATGTATATGCTACCGCTCAAAAGTTTGGAGTGTGTAGAATTTTGTACGTTGTTTTTAAAGAAATGACTTGTATGTTCACTAAGGCTGCATTTAATTGATTACAAATACAGTAAAAAATATTGTGTACAGTATTTCTATATAAATAATGCTATTATAACAGTAATAATGTTATAACTGTTTTCTATTTTAATATATTTTAAAGTTTGATTTATTCCTGTGATGGCAAAAGCTGAATTTTCAGCATTCATTACTCCAGTCTTCAGTGTCACATGATCCCTCAGAAATCTAAAATGGAAACTATACTTTTTCAGGATTTATTTAGTAATAGAAAGTGCAAAAGAACATAATTCTTTTAATAATCCTTGCTGTATTAATGCATTTCAAAAAAATAAAAAAAATTATACATATGCGCATATCTGAGTGATCCCAAACTTTTAAACAGTACTATATATTCAACTAGGTTATGGGCTACTTTCTAAGCTGGGGTTCTAACTCTTTCCATGATTATGTAAGGGACTGTTAATATTTACCAAACCTGTAATGTGTATTGTGTAAACAACATTTTCCAGCCCTAACGGTTTCAAGGGTGGTGAAATAGTTCTAGAATAGCCTACAGTGTTCTCTATTGTGAATTTCAGCTGTTAAGATTGCGTAATAAAAAAATTCAAGTCAATATTGATAACATAAATTCATGTATTTCTTTAAAAGCAGGCTATTTTGCTCTTTTGCAGTGAGTGCGCTTAAGTGTTACGTGTGTGGCTCCGTAACATCAAATCAAGAATGTAACAAAAACTCTCAGGACTGCCAGGCTCCTCTGGACACCTGCATGACCACTGTAGGCACACTAGGTGAGCACATGCCCTCGACATTAAAGCGCATCAACTGTGGGGAAATGTAGAAATTCAGGAAGGAAAAAAACAAAACACATTTTATAGTATACACAAATCATGTTTTGTTGTGTTTGAGGCCTCATAGAAGTTACTAATGTTGGTGTCACAGGGGTGCAGATGATGACGTAGACTTTAACAATACACAGAAAATCAACATACAAGGCAAGAAAACACACCTTAACATAAACGTGACCAGACGATGAGTGATACAAACCGAAGGAACTTAAATAGACGGAGATAATGAACTAAATGAGCAGCAGCTGTGACGATTAATCATTGTCCATAGAAACTAATTTTTTTTTTGGTCGTTAGGGTTAGAACGGGTAACTTAGAACTTTAAAACGTGTTTCAAACAAGCGGCAACCTCCCCGTCTCTCTCTGGAAACCAACACGGAAGTGAGTTAAACTGCAATTCGTTGACTGGCCGCTTGAGGCTGGTGTCAAAAGTGAGTCAAATCTGTATCTCCCCCATGTTAAAATGCCAAATTTTACAGCAGAAAAAAAACGTGTTTACAGCCTGGTGTCTGTATGTGGCTTTGGTCTATACAGCTAATTTTGCCCTTCATGACAACTGTGAGGGGGGTGAATTTTTTTTATAACTCATCCGTTTAGTTGATTAATCCTTAAAGTTCTGCATAATTAAGGGTGTGGCCTATTTTTTTACAGTCTATGGTTTCAAAGTGCAAGTTTTTGAAAACGGTCTCCGTGTAAAAACGAAACAAAAACGCGAATCTCTGACGGCATGCACATGCGTGCACAAGAATATCTATGGCAAGAGCTCCTATCAGTCACTGTAACACTTTATTTTACAGTGGCATTGTTACATTATGTTACATAGTTACTAAATAGCAATAGCTATAAATTAAGCAGAATCACTTGCAACTAACCATAAACCAAACCTAATCCATAGTAAGTATAGGCTATGCAGCTACTTAATATTAGCTATAGGCTACTAAGGGGTCAGTGTGTGTCTGATGTGACCCTTCGCATATTAGCTATACTAAGGGGTCAGTGTGTGTCTGATGTGACCCTTCGTATAGAGTTGATCAGGTTGACCATGGCCTGTGGAATGTTCGTCCTAAATTTTTGGTTCTTTTGGCAGTGTGGGCAGGTGCAAATCCTGCTGGAAAATGAAGGAAGCATGAAGTGCTCTGGAAATGTCCTGGTAGACGGCTGCGTTGACTCTGGATTTAATAAAGCACAGTGGACCAAAGTCCTCTTTTCTGATGAGAGCAAATTTTGCATCTCATTTGGAAACCAAGGTCCCAGAGTCTGGAGGAAGAATGGAGAGGCACACAATCCAAGATGCTTGAAGTCCAGTGTGAAGTTTCCACAGTCTGTGTTGGTTTGGGGAGCCATGTCGTCGGCTGGTGTTGGTCCACTGTGCTGTCCACTCAACGCAGCCGTCTACCAGGACATTTCCAGAGCACTTCATGCTTCCTTCAGCAGACAAGCTTTATGGAGATGCTGACTTCATTTTCCAGCAGGATTTGCACCTGCCCACACTGCCAAAAGAACCAAAACCTGGTTCAATGACCATGGTATCACTGTGTAATTACTGTGTGATTTCATGTAATATTCAAATTTTCTGAGATTTTGATTTTGTGGTTTTCACAAGCTGTAAGCTATAATCATCAAAATTATAACAAATAAAGGCTTGAGATATCTCACTTTGCATGTAATGAGTCTATATAATATACAAGTTTCACTTTTTTAATGGAATTACTGAAATAAATAAACTTTTTGATGATATTCTAATTATATGACCAGCACCTGTATATATATATATATATATATATGCCTGTATAAATCATTAAAGATTTCATAGTACCACCATGACCTGAAGTTTTAGAATTATGCTATACTAAGAGCCCTTTTACTTGCTAAAAAAAAAAAAAAAAAAAAAGCGCATAAATGAGCTTCCAAAACATTGAGGCAAGAACAGATTTCAAGAGGATACACAAAAAGCTGGATGCGTTAGTCATAAAAAACAAACTATTCAACATGGTAGAGGGAAAACTAGATAAACTTTGAATTTGTCTTTTTAGGAAGTGTTACTGCCATTGTGAAGTCATGCTCCTATTCAAAAATCTGCACAAGTGCTGCTGCATCTGCCTCTGTGGACAGTAATGGAGATGGAGTCCAGGTGACATGCTGTAACAGTAACCTGTGTAACTACAGTGGAGCTGCCAGCGTTACACTGCACAGATGGCTGTTGGTCCTACCACTGCTCCTCATCACCCTCCTCTTCAGACAGAACACTTGAAATGTGAAACACTCAGGGTACTGATGGATTAAATCTCATCATGGACTAAAATGGTCTTCATACTGAAAATCCAACCTTGTAACTACTGAGCTAAGCTATCTAGAAAACTTAATTTCCCCTGCTTCATTACTTGTTTGGTAACCTTTTTGTTGAAAATAAGGATGTCAGTCCATTAACCTATCATGTATTCCAGACATCTGATCATATGTAAGTAATTGTTTATGAAAACGTATGAAGGATTTTAAAGTTGGCAAGAGTTGCACAAATTATGGCCTGTGTAAACTATGTGTATAATGAAATGTTAACATAATTCAGGCCCTAGATTTATGGATATAGGTGTTTAAAACCATTTTTTACTTGAATGAAAAACTGCGGTTCTAATAAATAAAATTATAAAATATTCTAGTTGTTTTATATTAATCAATGGTAACAAATTAACTTTCAAAAACGTTAATGATACACTTTGGAACTGTAAATAAAACTCAATGCATTTTGCGAATAACATTGTTTTGGTTTGTTATCCTACTGCTCATACAATTTTCACTAGGGGTCATCGGATGCAAAATTCACTTTTATATGGTGTTTACATATGGGTCAATGACGTATAAGGGTTTTCAACAGGCCAATTTTAAAATACGAAAATTAACAATATATATTGCAATTGTTCAATCATTAAGAATGTTGTGTACATATAAATTCAAATAAAAAAATTAAATTAAGTGATTTTAGTGTTTTTTCATCTAGATGAATTGTCCATAGGCTTAAAAAATGTCATGTGGGGCGACCGTGATTTATCTTAAAATTAATTAATTTCCTTAACATAAATGTATTTTTTTTACATGTTCTCAGTAATTAAAGTGTTTAAAAATAGAGTATTTAAATTTCTTTTGAGTTTTTGTATATAATGATCTCATATTTTTGTTCTGCAATTTCAGTCGCCTTCTAAAATGCAGTTAACAGACTTATTTTTCCTGTAAATCGCATAAAACTGATAGAAATGTTTTAAAAATATAATTTACTAAAGCATACTGTATCAGTGATTCATATTTCAGCCACAGAAATAAGATATTTTATTTTAAATTTAATACAGTGATAGCTTTTATTGGTCGCACCACATGATAAGTGGTCGCTCCAAATGACACGAAAACCTTATATAGTTAAAAATCTATTTAAAGAGATCAATGAACAATACATTTTATACAAAATTTATTTAAACCAGATTTTATACAAATTTCACAGAATTTTCCTGAACATAAACATTTTATAAACTCACTTTTATAAATAAAAATCACTTCACAAACACAAGTGCACTATTTAATTTAACTTGACTTAGAATTTCTTTCTAACAAATAATAATGTTATAGATATAAATTATTTCATAAAAGTATTGTATACAGGTAACATTTGGGGTCAATAGTTTTTTTAAGTAATTAATACTTTATTAATCAAGGACACATTCAGTGTCACATTCAGGCGCAGGCTATAATGTTCCGAAAGATTCTATTTCAAATAAATGCTGTTCTTTTGAACTTTATATTCATCAAATAATCCTGACATATAAAATGTATCACAGTTTCCCCAAAAAATATGAACACTGATAATAATCAGAAATGTTTCTTGAGCAGCAAATCATTAGTGACCCTGGATCACAAAACCAGTCACAAGTCGCACAGGGTATTTGTGGCAATAGCCAACAATACATTGTATGGGTCAAAATTATCGATTTTTCTTTTATTCCAAAAAATCATTAGGATATTAAATAAAGATCATGTTTTATATTTTGTAAATGTCCTACCATAAATTTATAAACATTTATTTTTGTGAGTGAATATAGCAATATTGCAAACATAAATGGACAACTTTAAAGGCGATTTTCTCAATGTTTCGATTTTGTAGCACCCTCAGATTCCAGATTTTCAGTTGTATCGGCCAAATATTGTTCTATCTTAACAAATCATACATCAATGAAAAGCTTATTTATTCAGCTTTCATATGATGTATAAATCTCAATTGCAAAAAATTTACCCATGTGACATTGACCCATTGAGTGGTTTTGTGGTCTAGGGTTACATATTAGAATTATTTCTGAAGGATCATGTGACACTGAAAACTGGAGTAACGATGCTGAAAATTCAGCTTTGATCATAGGAATAAATTACAGTTTACTATATATTCACATAGAAAACAGATATTTTAAACTGTAATAATATTTCACTCTTCTCCTATCAAGGTACTCTGCTCTTGCTGCAGGGTTAGAATTTTTTTGCTTGGCAGTGGCATCTGGTAAAATACATTTAAAATAGTTTTAAATAAATAAATAGGCAATAATAAATACACTACTAATAAATGCATTATTACTAAACTGAAATTACATGCTCTAATTTTTTTTGTGCATTTTTCTCATATTGTACAAAGAGTAAACACAAACTGTCTGAAATCTATAAAAAAAGATCCCAAATTGCATAAAAATCTATTCCAAATGATACTAAAGTAAAGTACTTTTTTTATATAAACCGTCAATTGAATATAAAAGCATAAAACTGCCAATCTAGGACATATATCTATCATGGAAAACAGTCTGCAGTGGTCGCACCACATGATATTTGGTCGCACCACATGATATTTTCAAATTCAATCATAATTTACAGGCACAAAATTGGCCACCTAAACAAAACAAGCTAGCTTGCCAAAAAAGGTCACTATGAAATTTATAATAAAACTATATATTTGTAGAAATAACTTTAATATTAAATTTTTTTTGAGGTCATACCACATGACATCCAAATGTGGCAACTACATACCAACCATTACAAAGGTTTATTTTTTTTCCAATTTGAGAGAATTACAAACCTGCTTGCTGCTTCCATGGGTCCTTTATAAATTGGTTTATGATGTAACTTCCTGTGTTTGAATAGTTTTCAACATATAAGTCCCAAAATGGTAGTTCCTTGATGGTCGCACCACATGATATTTCATAAAATGGACATCATCGGACAAAGTTTGTTTGTATATTATGATGGAAATATAAATACAAATGCTTTGAATTTTTTTAAAGGATTACAAAACATTTTGGAAATCATGCCAAATAGTGCAGAAAATAAATTTGAATAAATTCAGAGTAATTTCAAAGACGTTTTCAAAACAGAAGTTATGGCCGGACGGTCGCACCACATGATGTTTTGACACTTTAAATAACAAAAAAAATAACAAATAAGTAAAGGTTTTTTAAAAGTTAAAGTGAGTACATACATGGGAGAGGTACTATAAATATACAGTATCTTTTTAGGCATTTAAACCCATTTTTGCCTGAAAAAATGCAATCGGACAGAAAATTTAGGCGTCACGTCATTGACCCATATGTGTCTTTGCAGTGTGTGGACACACTGCACCAAAAAATGAAAAAAATAAAAAATCCATTCTATTATTTTTTTTAAATCTTCAAAAAGTCTAAACACTCTCAATAATCAAGACGTTTGGTTTATCTGAGCAATATGATGTCATACTGCCCATGCTCCGCCCATGGACTGTCCCATTAGCATATTTCCGTATAAGCATATTTCCGCCCTCAGCATTTGTATACTGTCCAACCAAAGGCAGCACTTCGTAAACGAAAACTGAAAATAAGACTAAAACTATTGGTCAAAAAACATTTTCGTAAACTGAAATAAAATAGAAATTTCAACATTAATGAAAAACTAAAACTAAACGAAACTAACAACAGTTACTGAAAAACTAACTGAAACAAAATAATAATTAGCAGAAATAAATAATCGTTTTCGTAATTAATAAGCTCTCCTAAATAAGCCTACCGGAAAATCACTTTTTTCCATTCCACTGTGCTACTTTATTTTTCAATGTATGACCCGTGCGCGAGAGTCTCGCGTCTTCTGCACTGCAGCATCACGTGCATGACACGACGCTCTAAAAATGCAGCACTCAAGTTAAAAACTTTTAAAAGACGCGTATCGAGACCTTGCGCTTTTCCCCCACTGTGCCCGCGTCTTTTTTCCGTTTTTCAAAGCAAAACCGCTTTCTGTGTGAATCCCTAAGAAGCAGAAAGGCCCAAATAAGTATTTCCACCTCATGCAAATACAGCTGTACCTTAATTCCAGGTACAAGATAACCATCTCATGTGAAACTAGCCTTAACAAGATAGGCCTATACCACACATATTAGACAAGATACCACACTGAGCAGAAAACGAAAAAAAAAAAAAAAGCATGTCTATAGCCCAGAAATAGACGTGTATTTGTCAGAGTAAAAGTATACTAAATGTCTGGTCTGCTGAGAACATTTGAATATGTGTATAACTATGAGTATATGATTTTAAACAAAAAGCATAAATGGATCAATCCAAGAATAATGTTTGAAAGGATTAATCATAGAAATAAACTTAAAGAATAAACATAATAATCATACGCATATCTTTTTCTTATACACCACGTTTAACAAGATTTCATTTTTAATATTATTATAGAATTTTTACTTTTTAGTTGCATTTGTTTGGTTCTTTGTTCATCCTCAAACAATTATTTTATTTTTATTATTAAGAGGTTTTCACAAGAGTTAAATGTAAACTGCAAACATTAAACTTTGCTGAAATTAAATGTCTTTAACTGGAAGTGTTCTGTTAACTCTGCTAAACTATAATTACTAAAACTAAAACTGAAACTAAATATATAAAAACTAAATAGAAATGTGTTCACAAAATAAAAACTAAACTAAAACTAACAAAACCATGAATGAAACTAACTAAAACTAAACTGAAATTTATAGGAAATTTGAAAATGATATTAAAATAAAAACTAATTTAAAAATGCAAAACTATAATAACCTTGGTCTCCCACACCACACATGTGTCAAAGTAGCCGGAACAAGTCCTCTCTATTTACGGATATGACGAGACCGGACGAGTGACGCATGTATGCAATTTCCCGCGAAAACCATCCCGCTAGGTCTAAAATATAAACATTTATAATAGGCTTACCATAGTGAATCAGGGCAAGTCAAAAACAAGTTTTGGAAGAAGCAGTGATGTATTGACTCATTTAAATGTTAATTTTGAAGAAAAGAAAAAAAGCTGTAGTGTGCATTTAACTTAAACATAAACAAGCTCAACAACCTTTTCATTATGAAGCAAAAAACAGCATAAATTAAAGCTGCAAGCAGCGATGAAAAGGGCCCTCGCACCCGTGTCACAGACACCCGGCGGCTTTAGGAAAACAGAGCACGGTGGGCAGTATGTAAATATAGGAGGACTATGTCAAAGTCATTTGTATTTGCCACACTTCCTGCTACAGGTGGCGCTATTACTATTAACTGAATATTGGCATGTAGATGTCTTCAGGACAGGATTCTTTTCAAACATGTAAAGTTTGGGGCAGATTGGACATTGTACGCCTGAGTTACAACTTCCTGTTTCGTGGCGTTAATCGCATAAATTAGCACTTAGCCAAGTGTTGCAAGTGGGAGTGAATTACAGTGTAAAGCATGTAATTTCCTGTTGCCAACAGGTGGTGCTATGACTAGCTGAATATTGTCATGTAGATGCGTTCAGGACAGGTCTCTTATCAAACATGTGAAGTTTGGGGCAGATTGGACATCGTAAGCCTGAGTTACAACAGCTTCCTCTGTCATGGCGAAACGTCAGAATTTGTCAGGACACACCCTTCAGCGAAAACTCAAGATCTTCACAATTTACCACCACTAAGGCCTTAAAAGGAACACTATGTAGCCTTCATAATATATTTCCAAGACCCTTGTGATGGTACATCGACTTACAATAGGTTGAATGACACGTCTGCCATAGCCTGACGGGGTCTGTATCTCTTTTACTGGCACTATGTAACTTCGGGGTTCGGGTAGTAACCCGAGCACAAAAAGAACTACAAAATTCGACTGCTTTACGGCATACATCACGTATTTACGACAGTGCAAGTGTTCCACAGCGATTCTAGGGGTCGCTGTTTGACAAAAACACAATTTCTACACAGTGTGCCTTTACGATTAGACTGACCATACATGATGTTGATCTGGTTAAATCTCTATAAGGAGTTAATCACAGTGTAAAACGTGTCATTTCCTGTTGTCTTCAGGTCAGGACTTTAATAAAACATGTGAAGTTTAGGGCAGATTGGACACTGTATGTCCGAGTTACAACAACTTCCTGTTTCATAGCGAAACATCAAATTTCTGACGCGTGTGCAAAGTTTTGTGATTGGGCAATGTGTAAATATAGGAGGACTATGTTAAAGTCATTTGTATTTGCCACACTTCCTGCTACCAGTAGGTGGCGCTATTACTATAACTGAATATGAGCATGGTCATGTGTTCAGGACAGGACTCTTATCAAACATGTTAAGTTTGGGACAGATTGGACATTGTATGCCTGAGTTACTGCAGGCTGTTTGTGGTTGCCTAGCAACATCGGAACTGCAAGCAACATTAATATAGAACTTGATGCATATATCACCCAAAGGCTGAAATTGGGTGTGCACACCTCATTTGTCAAGCCGCTGAGGACACACCCTTTGACGAAAACTCAAGATCTTCGCAATTTAACGTCGCAAAGGCCTTAAGATTACACTCACCAAATTTGAAGAGGATCAGATCAAAACTGTAGGAGTTTGTTAAAGTACGAGGCCTTAAAATGGCAAAAACTGCACAAAAATCAGAGAGGAAATTCAAAATGGCAGACTTCCTGTTGTGTTTAGGGCTACGCTCCAAGAGACTTTTTAGTAGGTATTGGGTCATTACATGCATGTACCAAATTTCGTCCATGTACGTGAAACGTTGCGCCAGCGGTAATTCGAAATATTGTAGGGGGCGCTATTAAGCCATTTTGCCCCACCCAATTCTGAAACCCATTTCATGCGTAAATTTTCACCACTTCTGATGCATGTGCAAAGTTTTGTGAGTTTGAGCATGTTTAGGCCCTCAAAAAAGCAAATCACTTTGGAGAAGCAGAATAATAATAATAAATGGAGCAATTCCCAATAGGGTCCTCTCACCATCGGTGCTCAGGCCCTAATTAAATAGTAAGGGTAGGATACACATTAGTGGAAGACAATTCACCAATAAATAAATTTATTTTTTTATTTAATCAAGAACTGATTTAAAATAAATACCTACGACAGACAAAAAACAAACAAAATTTTTTTACATAAAACGATTTTTGTGCTGCAATCTTCAACTAATGGTGATTCAAATCTTTCTTTAAAATATTTGTCCGGCCTCATTATGTGATGAACACTTCTATCAACAGGTGAGCTCATGTTAACAGTTACACAAAATGAAACAAATCCTTACATCAAGGTAGAAAACTGATACAGACATTACATCAGTGATACGAAGGTGACAAACTGTGGCAAACACATTCAAATGATGTTGTGATGCTGGATATATAATATCCATATTGCATGGTGCTTATATCCAAAGAAAGTATAAGATGATAGTTGACAACAACTAGAAAAACTAAGGATGGGGGAAAACACAAAGCTTGACATTCTTTTGCAAAGCATTTAGAAGAAAAAGGTTCAAGTATGCCTCTTCATTATTATCTTCGTCTTGCAGTGGCCTCTGCTGGCGGTGAGCGGTATGTTGAGCAGGTCTTTATGGCAAGGCTTCTCCATTGAGCTCTACGGCCAGTTTAGCGTCTGTGCCCGTCTGTACGAGTAGCGTGCCGGAAAACTGGCCCGCAGCGGCCGGCACGAACTGCACAGGGAGGTTGATGTAGTGTTGTGATCTAGAAAGCCACATGGAAAAAGGTTCAATGCTTGAAAACATGCAGGTATAATAGCACACCTAACTAGCTTGTGATGTTACTTTAAAAAAAAACACAAAAAAACAATAATGTTGAACATGAATTCCACATTAATATAATATTTAAACAAGTTAAAAATGATTTATTTAACACCACACACATTTAGTACACAATCACATGCATACAGTGCTACGAACCACAAAAACAACAACACTCTGGCCGACCTGTGGCTGAGCTCAGAATCAGAGCCTTCACATCAGGCATTGGCAGCAGGAAGTGACATGGAATGCTTCAATAAAATCTCTACTTGCTATTATTTCTTAAATTGGCTTGAGCAAAAACAGTAAGACTTACTACTACTAGAGAATAAGCGAGAGAAGATTTAACTCACCTTAGAGAATAATTTGAATGCTTGATGTGGAAAGGCTCTTTAGGACTTATGAATTTTAGCTGCAAGTTAATTAGAAAAGCTCAAAATAAGTCTCATGCCAGACATTTAGGAGCAGCAATAATAACACTGCACACATCAACATGCAATATGACTGAAGTTGTTAGACTTGAATGTATTTTATATGTAAATAATTGCTCTGTGAATTCTTAATGTATTTTTCCTCAGAAACAGAACTTTGAACAACTGTGAAGTGTCCGTTTGGATTAGTTATTGCCGTCATGTGACTTCTTTGAAGGTCATTAGTGTTCTCACCTCATGTGTGTCGAAGGAGTTATTTCTGAAGTTAACCTTCAGCGTGCTGGTGACGCCCACACGTGTGGCAGGAAATGTGTACAGACTTTGGGGTGCATACACTCCCCTCTTTTGGGTCTCAGTTGAAGATCTGGATGAAATAAAGATAAACAGCAAAATATGCCCTATCAGGGGCGATTCCAGGATTTTATAAATGGGGGGGCACAGGGGGGACCAAGAACCAGTGAGGGGGGGCCCATGGGAAATCAGAAAATTCAACTGGAAAAACTTCTCCTAAAGTAGAACAGTCTTTTTTTTCTTTCAATTAATGATTATGCAGTCTTTACTTACATACATCATTGTTTATTCTTTCAAGCAGATATATTTATTTATATGAATTAAATATAATTAATCTTTATTAAAGCTATTATTAAAGAGCAGTGAATGCTTTTCTCTTTTTATTTTGTTGTTTGAACAATATTAAGTGTACAGAAGGCATTAGGTTTATTACGCACTGTCACTTTAAGACCGAGTGTGCAGATCCAATTGCACTGCTAATGCACATCCGATATTCTCACAACTGTACGTTCTGTAAAGACATAACCGACTGTGTTTACGTGAATACTCTCAAAAACGGACATGTTGTATGTATTTGTCCATTCAGACGCGAAAGAGAGCTCAATTCAGTCCTTTGCGCGCAGCGCGCGTAGCTGTCTATGTGCAGGGCTGCACTCTTCGGGTCGCGCGCGTGTGTGTGTGTGTGTGTGTGTTCGTACACAGAAAAACATACCGAATAAAGCTCTCTTTCGCGTCGTCACTCTTATTCAGATCTGTCCATATGTCTGCCCTTCTCTTTCTCCCAGACGTTTACATTTTTGAACGATTTGTGAGACATGCAGCATCAAGTGCATTCCAACTCGTGTGCCGCTGGGTAGATCAGCACGTTACAATTCAAATGTGCGCATCTAACGTACCACAAACGCAAATCAGTTCTGACTGGATCTCTTCCCCAATCCCTCCCTAACATTTTCGTCTATTTTTTATTCGTTGACGAAAATGTCAATACATTTTCGTCATAGTTGTCGTCATTTAAAACTGTTTTTGATATAGTTATCGTCTCGTGTTCGTCTGTGAAAAAATGGCGTTGACGAAAATAATGGCGAACATTTTTCGTCAACGAAATTAACAATATAATATACTGTGATTGAATGTGTATATCATAAACAGTGACATGTCGAGGTGTCTCTCTCCTGACTCCTGTTTGAAAAACGCGGACCAGAGATTCTGCTCCTGCGAATCGCAAATCAATCAGTGATTGACAGCGCTCTGATCCAATGGCGTTGGGCATTGTCATGTTGACAGTAAATCTAGCCCAATGATGTTGGGGGGGGCACCAGGGGGGGCCAATCATATTCTAGGGGGGGCCGGTGCCACCCCGTGCCCCCCCTCTAGACACGCCCCTGTGCCCTATGAAATGTTTTAGAGGGGAAAGTTGAATCTTTCTCTATAGATCAGATTTAGATTAGCAGCAGATCGTAGTGTTGAGTTCTGCATGTTAATAAGACAGACGGTCAGTGGCACTTGAGTGTGAAAAAGACTCTTACCCTGTCTTTGAGCCTGCAGACTCCAGTCTCTTCCTGTTCTTCATAGTGGCTTCTGTTTTCACCAACGAGCAATTTTCTTTAACACTCGCTCCTTCTCCTGCTCTTATGCCCTGCACACACAAATGAATACACTCAAAAACTGTGAAAGACTGCCATTCCCAATTAGATTACTGCACATGTATTACTTTTTGATTCGCTCTTTGATCAACACTTTCAGCTAACAATGGGAGTTGCATTAGGTTAGTGTGGTTATAAAAGACACAAACTACAGAACACTGCATTCAAGAGACTTACAGTGCCGCACAGCTGGAAGCGAACGCGGCTCTTGTGCTGAGGTTTGGCTGCAGGGTGGCATTCCAAATCCCAAAACTGGGCATAATCTCCTCGGTCACGTGGGAGGAAAGTGATTGGAACCTTTTAACAAAACGCCACCAAAAAAGGGTTAAAACAGGTTCAATTGCATTAGATCTGTCAGAGACAAGATGATGTTTGACACACAGCCCTACCTTCATCCTCTCTTGAATCCCCAAAGTCCCAGATACCTTCTCACACCTGAAGGCAGAGTATGTGGCACGATAAACATCTCCACTGCTATCAACACCCTGAACCAAGAGACAACAGCAAAGTCAAAATCAATAAATCCCACAGGAATGAAAGGAGTCAAAATTCTTACATAAGTGCCAACAATCACACACACCTTCACATATGGAGGTGCAAATGAAGAGAGGTACCACCTCACCTCCTCTCCATGATTCTCCACTTCCAGGGAACATTCTGTACAAAGGAAAGAAGCTTTCCTTACACAGTTTTATTAGGCCAATAACTCAGACTTATACTGAAAGTTCTAATGTCTCAAACTGATTAAAATCCTGTTACTGGATAAATAATGACAGGTGATTTTTGAGAAAGTGAATGTACAGAGACATAGCGACATTAAGATGGGACAACTGGGCTTTTTATCTTGAAGACAAAATTACAATACGCAATTTTGACTATGATAATGATAAAGTTCAGATGGCAGGTTCTAAAGTTACCTGATGACTCTCCAGAGGCAGTGGGTGAGAAGACAAGGGTTCGGTTCTTGATCTCAACCTGAGGTTGGGCACTGCTGCTCTGAGGTTTCTGTCCTGGTACGGTAGGGGTCTCAGCCTGAGGGGGTAGTGGGCATAAAGAGCGGTCCGTAGCACAGCTAGTGGAAGAGACATCCATGGCCAGATCCTGTCGGATCTGGACTTTAATGGACTTCAAAGAAAGAGACATAAGAATAGACGTTATGGAGAGAGCAACACCATGATGTTTTATTTGCATCTGCAGTAACATAAATTTGTACAAAAATAATTCGTTTTTTTTAAATGCACATTTCTGTTATTAAACTCACTGGAATGCTTTGCTCCATATGCTTGTGCAACAACTGTTCACACTGTCAGTTCAAATCTGATTATTTGTCTCTGATTGGAATCTGATCTAAAGGATTGACTGTCCACATTGTGTATCGCAATGGTTTAGATCTGATTTGTTTCCCCCCGTGGCGCTGTTTAGTTTTCCGGAATCTGAATCTGGCTTCTATGGCGAAGAAATTTCATTGGTATGCCAATGGCAAAAAACAGCATTAGCAACATGGAGACGACATGCAGATGCTGTCTTACAGCATGTCAATGGCAAGCCGCAATGCTGGACTTCTACATTTGATATGAAGCAGCGGCAGAAACAGGTAAGGCTGGCAAACGTAACTGCTGCCATCTCCGCTCTTCTCAAAAGAGGCGTGTAGGCTAGGCCGACTAGCAGTAAACTGAAATGTTCTGCTCGATCTGCACTTTGCAACAACCTTATTTCTGCAACAATTTCAGCATGTTTCCTACAACGTCTGAAATGTTTACGTTTGACGTGGCATAAGAAAGTGACAGGCAGAATAGCTACAAACAAATCTGATCAGAGCAGTCAGACTGAAACAGAAAACCAGAAATGTGATTTGAATAGGATTTCAAACAAGAACATTACGTTAAAAAGATTTTGTGTGGTAAAGCAACAGCATGTCACACTTGTTGATATATAAACTAGAGACAATCCTTGAAAACATCTACATTCCAAACATTCTTTTTTTTTTGAGGGAAACTAGTACCTTCTGTTGATTATCACACTGTACATAGATCTGTCCACTCCAGGGCAGCATTGAGGATTTGGTTGCCAGAGAGGGATTGGGACTGATGAGGATTTGCAAGTGGCTCCTGAAAAAAAAAAAAAAAAAAAAAAAAAAAAAAAAAAAAACCTATAGATTAAAATTTGTTGAAATGCCAAATATTTATATCAGCTTATGTGCTTTAAATGAAATATGAGAGCAAAATGTTAAGGTGACTGTGTTTAATTGATTTTCCAGGTGTTTGTTTATATGCAAGTCTCGTACTGAGGTTCAATGACTCCGTGCTGTGGGGTGATGGTAAGGCAGTGGGCAGGCCAGGACAGCTCAAAGCTCAGCTCTCTGTTTGAGCGGTTCAGTATTTGCACATGCCTGGTGTCAGCTGCACTGTCTGCAAATAAACCAACAGAAAATAACATTCGGAGGGGAAAGCATTCGATCTCACTATGCATTTGCTTCAAACAAATACTAATGTTCTAACACTTAAACCACTTGAGGTCATTTTCAATATCACATTCCTAAACTTACTGATAGTGGGTGCAGTGAGAACCAGTTGTTCAGGCTTGATGCTCCAGGTGTTCTCCAGGTTCAGCTCTGTTTGTTTCAGCACAGGTCCTGATGGGCTTAATGGAGGACCTTTGACTGGCAGCACGTCCAGAGAAACATTACTGATGTAACGGCCTGATGACCCCAAACCGCTGCGTGGAGAACTACACATTAACTTCATCAGCACCGTAAAGTCTGAAAGCATTCGTTTGTGTTCACCACGTTATTCGTTGAGGATGATTACCTGTCTAATTCGGAAGCCTGCCGTTGTGAAGGTCTGATGGACTCCATATGGTCACTCTCTCCAGAGTCTGACATTTCCACAGTGCCAAACAGTGAGAGCATCACTTTGCTCATGTTACCATAGAAAATTTGAGCTTCATTTGGCCTCTGAGGCAAATCATAGGCTGAAAATGAACCAATCATAAAGCCAAAAAATAAATAAATAATTCATAACCAGGGTCAGTTGAGTAAAAGCGATTCAATTTGAGCAAATCTTACCCTCCTGAACCTGCTCCTCCCCGAGGAACATTTCATCAAAGGGGATACTCTTCAATAAGCTGTTCTCAGACAGAACTTTATTCCCTGCTTCTGGTTTGATTTGTAGTAACCTTGAAAACAGATTAAAATACAAAATTATAAAACATTTACCATCACACAACGTCTAAAAATCAACTGAACTTTCCTCTCACATCAATACGATATTTAATAAGGACATCAAGGAGGCAATGTCCTCAGCAGGTAAGTGTGAATCATATTCTAGGAATTATGTTTAATTTACAAAAAAATCTCCAGTACAATACGGACGGCTTCATGCAACACTTAAAAAATAAATGTGATAAAACAATGCGTTTCCAATCTGAGGAAACCTACTATGTTCAGTTAGAAGCCTCTAAGAAAATACACATTATTTGGTAAGTTTTCAATTATTTTTTCATTGCAAGAGTACATCAATGACTGAAATGTTACCTTTCATTATATTCTTTTCAGTAGTTTTCCATTTTAAAAACATTTTAACATTTGAATGTATTCCTATAATGGTGCTCAAGAATCAGCTCTTATCAATGCTGTGCTGATATTTTTCAGGAAACAATTTCTTTTTTCTTTCGAGATTCTTCAATAAATAGAAAGTTAAAAAATTGTATTTATTTTGAAAAAGAATGTAATTTTACATTATAAATGTATTTACGTTACTTTTGATCAATTTAATGCATACTTGCTAACAAGTTATTTTATTTACCCCAAACTTTTGAATGGTAGCGTAATCACGGTTTCTGCAATAATATTAAGCAGCAAAAACTATTTAATCATTGATAAGAAGAAATGTTTCTTTAGCACCAAATCAGCATGTTTTGTTAGAATAAGCATTGCATCAGGAATACATTAAATTCTTCTCATTTAATCTGAGAATTCAGCCAATCAAGTCAAATGAGAAAAGTCACTGACTTCCTGAACTGTTGTCGAGAGACCTCGTCCCCACAGAAGAGGCAGACAGTTGCAAGGAGAGCGGCAGCGGACTGACAGAGTGCCTGCTCTCTGCGTGAAGCCTTCATCGCTATTGTGATCACCTGTAGAAGCGGCACTGATAAATCTTCCAAGCAAATACAGGTGTAAACATGGATGGCAGTCCAAAAGCAATTTCTGAATAAAATTTATAATGTTACATGGAAGAAAGCTTTTCTAAAAATCAACAAAATACAAAAAAAAAAAAAAAAAAAAAAAAAACACACAACAAAATATTTAGATTTTTATTTTATTTTTTTTAACCAAAGTAAAATGTGCACTTGGCTCACCTCCTGTGTTCTCTCTTTCAGAACAAACTGTGAAGGGGATAAGCTAATAATGGTCGAGTCCATGACAGCTCGATTCTGAAGATTGCTGTAGGGTACCACTTTTACGAAGGCAGCACGTGAGCCCGTGTTCCGCACGCACACGCAGAGCTTACTGACACGGCCGGCCTGCACTCCACCAATCGTGGCCACATAGCCATCAGAACGCTTCCTCAACTCCTCCAGGATCACGTTACTTGTGCCGCCATATCCCGACAAAGGGATCTGAGAACACCATGATTAAGTGTAACACCACCTATTTGTGACACAATATTACGGTTTATCAGAGATTATAAATAAACTCACAGTGAACTTGACCCCAGGCTGGGAGGCACGAGCAGCAGACTGCTTGATCTCCAGTTTGGCTAGCATAGAGGCAACGCGCGTGGGAGCAAAGAGCAGATGAACAGTCACATCCTCTTTGGGTTTGATTGACAGCTCTCTGTTACGTGTCAGTCGCTCATCTGGGCCGAATGAACTCTGCAGCTGGAGGGTTGAGACAGAAAAAGACAAAGGAGAGAAAAGATCAACAAATGTGGATAGACAAATGTGAATATACTGCCAACCAGCTCCTTAGAGTGCAACAGATGGGTTCTGGAAGTAAAAAACAAACAAAAAAACATTTGAAAATGTACCATGTGCTTTTGTTAAAGCCATGTGTTATTTCAACTTTTAAAATTTATGGTGAAAAAAAATTACCCACGATGCTGTACAGAAAATTCCACCAATCAGAGTCTCGCGACAAGCAAATCACACCAAAAGACCTCGCAGGCAACGGCCACTCCCATTAAGCACTGTGAATGACGTGATAGAGTCGTTCTCCCTACGCTCTCAAAATACTTAGGACTATATACACAAATACTTACATTTATCAGAAGATTGGCTCAAACAACTGCCATTGAAATGAATGGGAATGCTAATGGTTAATATTGTGCTTATTAAAAAGAATTTAAAAAAAATATGAAATACAACAAATAAAGAAATGCATTTCTAAGGTAATAATACTAATGCCGCTACACACTCTCCAATCAGTGTGCTTCACTTGTCAGCTTGTGCACAGCAGCTATACAGGCGCAAATATTGAAGTTATGCTCATTCTATTAATCATACTTCTTACTACTACAGATACTACTTCATAGGCATCTTTAATATCTGTGTTTGTTTGTCCATACAAAGAAACAGAGACCAGATCACTGTACTGAACACATGCTGCGTGCCGTTGGTTTTGGAGCATTTTAATGAGTACGAGCACACAAGCCCAGTATCGGGCCCAAACCGATGCTGGTATCAGTATTATTCAATTTAATTCCTTTGCTTTCAAATGTTAAACCATAAAGCTGTTATTTTGGCAGAAAACTACAGATAGTCTCTTTTGTTGACAACAGATTGATAAAAAAATTATTTTCAAATATGGGAAAAATGTTGTCATGTTGCATTTTCGAATGCACATAAGCAAACCAAAATCTCTGTACTGAGGAGTTCACGTGGAGTAATATTGGTGAGCATCAGTTTCGTATACAGTATTTGGCAGCAGAATGTACACAACTAAATGCTGTGTTTCAGTTTACATACTATCCATCCTAAATAGTAATCCAAATTAGAATTAGTGTCTTAACTCATAGTATGTTATAGACTTATATATGTTATAGTGCAGATCTGTGCACACTCTAATGGCTAATATTGCCCACAACCCATTGTGCGTTGGATAAGGATTCTATTAGACCTACAAACATGAGTAAAACATCTTTAAAAAAAACTACAAACACGGCAGATGTGCAAGACCAACGGTTAAGAGAGTTTAGATAGATTAAGAGGTTTAGATAAATGGGTTTGAGAGATTATTAATCAGTATCTAACCTGACGAAAAGGTATTTATTCAGTGTTATCCACATATTTCATCTGCAACAGCACTGTAAACTTTTATAAAGGTATGTTTGGTCATTAATCTGTAAATGCATCATTATGCAAACACATGAGAAGAGTTCTCTGCATGAAAGATTCACGACTGGCAGATCAACGTGCAACTACATTTCTCTCCAATCTGGAAGGAAATTCAATTAAATTGAATGTGGAGGATTTTAACTGTGACGATGATTGAAAGGGCAGTTTATACGGTGGCAGGATGCAAGTAACTAAGCGACAATTGCGTCTTTAACGGACAACTCTATGATTAAGTAGTATGTCCCAAAGCTTGCCTACTATTATGCTACACACTCAAAAGTATGTACTTTTTCTACACAAAAACAGTACATACTTTTAGGGCATAGTATAAGTAGGCAAATTAGGACACAGCAACAGAGTTAGCTTACCTGGAAACAATCTTGGTCTTGACCCCTGATGAGAAGTCTGAGTTGCTGTGATGTAGAGGGTGAATTGTTTCTTAGCACCAGTTTCTGTTGCCTGCAAACACAAAAGCATCATCCACACGCCACTGAGAGCAGCTGTTTAAACAGGAGGCCCAGTGCTAATTCGAAAAGACAAAACAATAACGTCAGGACTCGACAATGAGGACAGCCTAAAGCCCAGGGACAGTGTGAAAGACGCTTGGGACAGTTGACAGAACTGTCACTGTCCCAATCGGGCCAGTGATGAATCATCATGAAACTATTATTTGCATGTGTTAAGCCTTGCCAATTTAATCATTTAAGCGAAAGATGACGTGAAATAACTTAAGCATGTTATGAGTATAACATCAATTAATAAATTTAGCTCTCTTTCGTGTCTTCTTGTGCTTGAACGGACAAATTTACACAAAATTATGTCAGCATGCCTGTCTTGGTGAGGCGAACAGTCAAGAAAGACAACACATGTGTGTCAGTATATTGGATCTGTGCATTATCTTAAAGTGACAGCAGCCTAATATACTTGTCTAATATGCTATTAGGTGTAACAATATTGTGTCACAATATATCGCAATACAAAAATGCATCAATATGCATCGTGGATGGTGACAATATGTATTGCGTATAATTCACCCAAAATGAACATTTCTGTGCGAGGAAAAAATGCAAGACTCAGTACGACATTAAAAATGCAGAGTTTTACTGTCAGTACGACATTAAACTACTATATATATATAATGCCATATAAATATCAGGACCAACAAATATTCCCCCCATTGCATTTTGTTACCAGTAAAAAGTGGTCTACATTATTTTAAATATATCTAGCCAGTGACAAGCATGCATATTAATCTAAAATAATTCTGTATTTTAAGCTCCAGAATCATGAATATTTTTATTCTGGTGTGACTCTTGTCCAGTGCATTGGGTTACCAGCCTATTCATTTCCACACCCAATGTAATACCAAATTTAGCATTTTAAATCAACTGTACATTTTTTGTTAACCTTTTACCAAATGTCTTGGGAGTATCGCAATAATATCGTATAGTGAGTTCAGTATCATGATATGTATCGAATCGTGACATGAGGGTATCATTACACCCCCACTCACTGCTCTTGACTGAAAAATTTGTGTAACTTTAATAAGGAAGGATTAATCTATATTTAATGTATACAGTGAAGACTATGCAGTGTTATTTTACATTTAATAAGGATTAATCTATATTTAATGTATACAGTGAAGACTATGCAGTGTTATTTTACATTTAATAAGGATTAATCTATATTTAATGTATACAGTGAAGACTATGCAGTGTTATTTTACATTTAATAAGGATTAATCTATATTTAATGTATACAGTGAAGACTATGCAGTGTTATTTTACATTTGATTAGTTTTCAGAAACAGAAATTGATTAAAGTACTGTTAGATACCTGAAAAACACCATTTCATTTGAATCTTTGCTCTAGTGTATTTATTTGTGCTGTTGCTTGTAGTTTCATTTGTTCTTATAGTTATTTATTTCACAGTAATCCTTTTTTTCCTGAACATAACACACATACCAAACCGTACCGAAACAGTGACTCTAAAACCGTGACCAAACTGCAAGTAATTTGAACCGGTACACTCCTACATTCTATGGGTATGTGTACTCACACTGCTCTGCCCAGCGTAACCCCTCCCCATGCCATGAACTGTTTGTTGGAGAGGATGGGTGGGACTTCAGCCTGTGATAATACAGCAGGGAGGGATGCCACTTTCCCAGAAACTCCTTGGACCATCTCTCCTTTCAACATCACCTCATACTGAGGTCCACTGGGTAGAACCAGAATCGTCAACATGCTAAGAAAATAAATAAATAATTGAGTTACTGGAAAGTGCAACAATATAAAATAGCAAGTATATTTTGAACATACTTGTTTATACCCCCTCTGATGAGGACAAAATCCATTAACATACACAAAAACTATATCTATATGAATGAACATGCCTCTCCTTGTGTTTCTGTGTGTCCTGGGCAGTAAAAGAGACCACTACGCCTTGCTCCTCTCCAGCTTTCAGAGTCAGCTCCTCTGGTCTCACAGTGAAGCAGCGGTCACCATCAGTACTCTGAAAACAGCCAGAAAGACAAAGAAACTAGAATGAAAAACAAAGCTTTTGAGACATATTCTAAGGTATTTATTCTAGAGTATGTAGTCAATGTATGAGAAACATCTAAGTGTATTAAAAAGTAAAGCTCACATCAGGTACCTTTAGTCTGAGCAGAACATCAATGTTGCCTGCATTCTTTAAGGGAAGAGTCTGCTTTGCAGTCTGCCCCAAAGGGGCCTGAAGACACACCGTCTGTACAGACATTCATGTAGTAAATAAGTGACAGAAAGCAAGCAAAAAACTGATAATGAACCCATTTCATAACCCAAAAAAGCCAGGTGTGTCTTGTAGCTTGTGGAGACAATGTTTCCTCCATTACCTGTAGGTCTTTGGGTGCATGTACTCTTGCAGTGCCTGCCCTTGCCCTCAGGGCTACACTCTGGATCACATGACTGGGGCCTGGACTGTCCACCTCAATATCCACCCGTGCACTGTATTCATCAGCTGGCCCCAACTCACCTGAATACAAAAAAAAGAGACACCAGCTCATGTTCATTGTGTACCTTATTTTACTGGATACAGGGCAGGGTTATTATAGACCATAACAACAAAACCAAAAAAAGTTACTTGTAAAAATAAACCATAACTAAAATACATTAGATAAAAAACCTTAAACACATTTTATTTCAGGTAGTTGCAAAGGCATAATTTCTCACTTTCATTTAATTCAACTCAAATTTACTAAAAATAATCTAAATTGAATAGGAAAATAAAATAAAATGGAAAAGATACAAATAAAACATGAAAAACACATACACACACTGTATCATACACAGATCAGGCATAACATTATGACCACATTCCTAATATTGTGTTGGTCCCCCTTTTGCTGCCAAAACAGCCCTGACCCGTCGAGGCATGGACTCCACTAGACCCCTGAAGGTGTGCTGTGGTATCTGGCACCGAGATGTTAGCAACAGATCCTTTAAGTAGCGTAAGTAGCGAGGTGGGGACTCCATGAATCGGACTTGTTTGTTCAGCAAAGAATTTGGTGGCCAAGTCAACACCTCAAACTCATTGTTGTGCTCCTCAAACCCATTGTTGTGCTCCTCAAACCATTCCTGAACCATTTTTGCTTTGCGGCAGGGCACATTTATTCTGCTGAAAAAGGCCACAGCCACCAGGGAATACTGTTTCCATGAAAGGGTGTACATGGTCTGCAACAATGCTTAGGTAGCTGGTACGTGTCAAAGTAACATCCACATGGCTGGCAGGACCCAAGGTTTCCCAGCAGAACATTGCCCAAAGCATCACACGGCCTCCGTACGTTTGCCTTTTTCCCACAGTGCATCCTGGTGCCATGTGTTCCTCAGGTAAGTGACACACACATCAGATTCATCAGGGCAGGCCACCTTTTTCCATTGCTCTGTGGTTCAGTTCTGATGCTCGCATGCATGTTGGTGCTGGCCAGGGGTCAACACGGGCACCCTGACTGGTCTGCGGCTATGCAGCCCCATACACAACAAACTGCGATGCACTGTGTATTCCGACACCTTTCTATAAGAACCAGCATTAACTTCTTGAGCAACAGTAGCTTGTCTGTTGGATCGGACCACGCAGGGCAGCCTTCGCTCCCCACGTGCTTCAATGAGCCTTGGCCACCCATGAACATGACAAAATGTTCATTGCTGCCTAATATATCCCATCCACAAACAGGTGCCGTGATGAAGAGATAATCTGTGTTATTCACTTCACCTGTCAGTGGTCATAATGTTATGCCTGATCGGTGTGTGTATAGTGTTATTTTAGTATCACTGATATGCTACTAATACAGGATGAACATTTCTCAACTTGTGTCTAGTTTGTAGGTTTACATACAGACATACCTGAACTTGAAATGTACTTCTGAGGGGCACTGAAATGAACCCACACCAAGAAGCTTTCTTGATTCTGGAAAAAGACATGTATTTAAACACTCAAATCTGCCATCAGTTCAGAAAAAAATATTTAGAGAGATATTCACCTCTGAATAACTGGCATGCAGCACATGGTTTATGACTGATGAAGTTGAAAGTGAGGTCATGGTTGAGCCAGAATGACGGGAACTGTCTGTGCTCATGGCAACCGGGCTCTTAGAGAAGCCGAAACAATGCCATGCTGATGCATTCTATGAGAGACAAAACCTTGAAACTGTTTAACATGCCATTGAACGAGGTCTGTCCTTATCTGTCAAAAGTCTCATAAGGATTACATCACACACAACTAATGTTTAATACATTTTTCAAAAACAAATGCTGACAGATCTCACTGACCGCACTGATAACCAGTCGAATAGGCACAGTGGCATGAGTCCTGTTGACCACTTTGAGTGGCAGAGTCTTAGTACTGCCCCCCGCCAGGTCCCCGAATTCCAAGCAGCCCGTCTTTCCAACATCTACCTATTTATTAAAGTAAGAGAAAGACAGTGTTTTTGCACATTTCACATGGATTAAAATTCTTCTAAAAGAACAATTTTAACAAATTTCAGGTATAAAGGCCAATCTGCACTGCACCAACAGATGCAGACTGACGGAGACAGTCACCAGATTACAGCGCGTCACTTCTCAGACATTCTAATTCAGCAAAAACACGCTCTGACAGACGGCAACAGGCTCTGACAGGGGTAACGTGCGGATCCGACAAAACTCGACTAAGTATCTGTTGCCGTCCGTCGGTACAGTGTGAAGTGGCCTTTAAACCGCCACATCATTAATTCTAGTACAAATTTGTTTTAATTATATGCAGTTTTAGTGCTTTGAACTAGCAATAAGGGAAAAGGAAACTCTTTTAACCTCTATTGAAGGGTTCTCAGCCACAGCGATCATCACCACTTTCTTGGCAAAGACTTCGGCGTGAGCAACCATCTCCATCTCTGCAGATGCAGGCCAGGACGACACACTGAGAGTACATTGATACAGTCCAGCCCTTGGAGCTATGAACAAAACCTTCTGTTCTTCTGTACATTTAGGTCCAATTATGGTCTTATTCTTTACTATCAGCCACTGGAATGGGAGAGACTCCACCTGAAATGAAACATTTATTGTCCATATTTGTACGCAGTATTATAATTAAGACATTTATCTACAAGAGGCTTCAGATAAACTGCTTTTTGGCCAGATTTTGCTAAATCTAGACCCAAGGCCACCATTATCCACACAAAATATTTGAAGGCCCAATACTCATTTCTAGTTTTATCATTTTTTATAAAGCAGGACTCCAGAAGTTTTAGGAGCCGAACATTCTTCAATGTTGCCACTGATGAATGAATTTACATGCCTTTTCCAGTCGTTTATAACTATTTGAACATTTTTTAGCTTGGCCTCCATCTAGAGCAATTACAAAACGTAAAGTGAATATTCATTATAAAAATGACAATTGAATTTTCATATTTTTCTCATTTACATGGTTTTCTAATAAAATAAGAAATGTCTTAATTTTTGTTGTTTTAAGATTATTTTAATACTTTCTTTGTCCTACTCAATTTTACATAGTGATGCACCAAAACAAATTTCTTAATGAATTGCTTTCTAACTTTTCATTTTCAGTGAAGGAAAACTTTAAAGTTCCTTTAATTAAAAAATTATTTGATTAATTTATTATTAAACAGTCAAACTGTGAGTTGAATATAAAAATGTATATTGCACATAAGGTATCTTTTTGATTATATATTAATTTGTTGCTGAAACAACCATTTAAAATGCATCAATCTTCACATCATCTAACTGAAATTTTGCTGAGGCCTCCTTGTTGAGAACCACTGATCTAGACTACATTTGACAGATTTTCTTACCTTCTCTCCATCAATGGATAGGCTTGTGATGGAGATGGAAACTTGCTGCCAGCGCTCAGAGGGGTTGAAAATGTTGAGGGATGTCTGAGAGGCAATTCCCACACAGCAAGAACTGGGAAACTTCAGCTCATTTGGAACTATTACTTGAGCTAAAGTGCAAGTGAAAAAAAAAGTTTTTCTTTTAAGAAATTCCTTCATAACACTGATGTCTTTGAAATACATGAACAATTCCACTCACTTCTAAGATCTGCCAGATCTTGTGCGGCCCATGACCCAACATTTGGCTGTCCATAAGTCTTGCTGACTGAATAATGCGGAGGATGTTGTTGACCGGTGTTCAGGTAACCAGACTGAAGACTTGAAGATCCAGGGACATGCATATGTCCCATTGATGGGTTTGCAGCTGATACTCCATACAAACCAGATGGCCCTCCAATCTGATATGGAGGAGCATGTAGAGGACCCTCTGAGCTCAGATACTGCTGTGCCAGTTGGGAACTGAAGAGGGAACGTCCTGTTAGGAGGCTGGAAAGGTTTGGCAGGGGACCCTGAGAGCTGTAGCTCGGAACTGGCCCATATGTCAAGTCATCCTTAACACCAAAACAAGACCCAGACCCCAAGACATGAGGCAACAATTGTTGGGTCGGTTCTGTGGATGTCCCAGGTGGATGCTGAATGTTTATCTTGCTCGAGTACCCAGAATCCCCTTGAGTGTACAACCTCGGCCCAGGCTCAGACTGGCGGTTGCCATTAGCGTATCCGTTTTCTTCTTTATGGAAGTCATTTACACTCTGGCTACGTGAGCACAGTTCTGAGGTCTTTTGGTTGAGTCCTGGAATTTCAGAGTGGCAAAGAGGTTCTGGACTCTTTAAGGAACTCAAAACATTCCCATTATCAAACGGCTCCACTGGAGGAGTTGGGCTGGCTCTGATTATAGTGGTGCTTAAAGCTATTGAGGTGTTTTTCTGAAGAAGCAGAGAAAAAGATTCTTCTGTACATTTAAACCATAAAGCAAATCAGTGGCATCACAATCAATATCAAATAGTGGTCAACTAATATGGGCTTCCAATGGCCAATGTCAATATCTACAAGAGCAAGGTAGCTTGCTTGAATTTTACCCAAACGTTACTCTGTGAACATTAACCAATAACAGATTTAGCAACAAAGTTTTTTTTTTTTTAATAACAAAATTTGCTTTTGTACATGCGATTGATTGTCTTCTGATTGTCATTTATACTTTTAAATTTTTTTTAAAAGGCCTTTTAGTATAATTCTAGAACTGTCGTGGTGCATGTCTTTTTTCTGTTAAAACTTTACTGATTTTTATACAATACATGTAAGAATACATTTCAAATGGTTAGTAATATTTAAAAATGAACACTTAACTGAAGCAACTTAGGTTTTTGATTATCAGGGTTAATAAAGCAGCAACAACTTTACATCTCAAATAGCCAATTAATATTGTAATCCACATAAAACTAAAATGGGTATTAAAAAAAAATCCTCACCTTATGGTGGTCAGGGGTGGGCATGCAAGTGTTCTCATTAATGGAGAGGTAAGTCAGCCTGCTGAGAGTTGGGCTTGAACAATGAGACTGTGGGGAATCAGGATCTCCAGCATCCTTTCCACTACTGGGTGAGCACGGAGACGTCTCCCTATTTCCAAAACACACGGATAAGTGTCAAATCATCTCATTGCGGTTCAGTCAACCAAAAATAATTATAACACACAGAGAAATTTAAATGTGGCTTACACCACAAAAAAAGCGAGACGGAAATCTGTGAGATATGAAACAAGTATTTATTTATTTTTTTACCCATATCCACTTAGAACGGAGGCCTGGCTTGGACTGGAGTGCGTAAGAGGGGAGGTGGACGGTCTGAAATTACAATGGGTGACCTCCACAACACCAGGGGCACCACTCTCAGGCGAGCCTTTAATAAAAAGTAGTAAATACAGTTGCAGTCCTTAATTTTCTGAAGCTTTTATGATAGTCATGCAAATATAAGCACAGACAAGAGATTAAATGAAATTAAAAGAAGTCTAACAAGGACTGATGACAAAATGTATCAAATTATGTCTAACAAGGACTGATAACAAAATGTATCAAATTATATATGCCATGCCATTATTAATCGCATTTAGCAATCAGCATCTCAATATTTGCAGAGTAAAGACCACAAATTAGTAGAATTCAAAGACATGACATTATTATGGTGGATAAAAACTTTGCAGATATTACAAAAACTGTCTGAAGTGAGACCTGAGCCAGTCAACTGAATTAAATTGTTAAACTGACAGCCCTTTATTAAAGTCATGATGAAATGGAAGTAGTGACAGATCTCTTCTTCCATATTGTGATTCAAGTATATATATATATATTTTTTTTTTTTTTTTTTTGTAGGTTTGAGACTTGGTTCTATTCATCAGTTGCTGAATGGACAGAGGCAGACCTGAATGCATTTTTTTTATGAATGCAAGATTTATGTGACCTAAATGAGAGAGAAGTCTGCTGTTTCACCAGAAGATGCATGGATGAATTGTTTACAATAAAATCAATAACACGGATTTAGAAAATAGATGGGATGAAATAAATTCACCCTAACTATAAAACCAGCACTACGACAGGTTTAACATGTTAAAAATAAAATAGATACCAAATTTTTCCTCTGTTGCTGGCAGTGAATCCTGACGATCAACAGCTGCAATTTTCTCTTTTGAAACAGACTGAGAGGCTTTAGGGCTTCTAGGTGACCGTGCCTGGTTAATGACAGGTTTGTCTGTCTGGCCTCCTGTTGTCCTGGGTTTGTGTGGGGAGGTCTTCAATGACGAGCTGCCACCACTTCGAAGGCCAGGTGAGGTCTTTGGGCCAAAAGCAGGTGTTGATGTGGACCCGTCACCTTTCAGAGATCGGCGGTTACCTGTGGTGGAACTGCTGGCTACTTGTGGTCGAGCCGTTCCTATTTTGATCCTGGATTCAGGGACACTTTTATTGGTGGATGGTTTTGCACAATAGTCATTTTTGTTTTTCTCAAAGCCAGGTTTTGGTTTCAAGGATGTCGAAGATGATGACTGGCCAGAGCCTAAAGATCTTTTGGCAGGATGCGCAGGGGCAGTGCCAGTTGGTAAACTGCTCGACTTAGGTCGAGGAATTGAACTTCGTTTGGCATCTGACCTTGGATTTGGTGAAATAACATAAGTATCCTCTATTGGTTTGGATGCTTTACTTGCCAGAACCTGACATTTTTTGTTTACTGCTTGCTCTTCCATTAATGAATTCTCTTCATTTTTATGGGTGGTTCCATTTTCCACAGTCGCCAACTGCTGTTGAGTCTGCTTATTAGAACTGGCCAAACTATCAGCCAAAGTGAGGATGTCCAAGCAGGACTGAGAAGTAGATCCATCACTGTCGCTACTTGAGACCTCAGCCCTCTTCAGATATTTCTCCATGTCGGGAGTACTAAGGTCTCCCAATGATGTGGTCTTCTGCAGGTCCTCTGGTAGACCATTCTGATATAAGGCTGCTAAAGGACTGATAATGGACTCTTCTGCTACTTGCTGGCGGCTTTTAGAGCGACTCCGTTTGGACAGCTCCATGATCATGGCAGCAAGCTGGGCTGGATCTGAGCTGATGGAGGCATCAGCAATTGCAGAGGCAATTGTACTGATGCTGAGCATAAGGTTGCTGCTGGAGTTGGGCGATTCTGAAATATGGCCAGAGACCTCCTTATCCTCATATTGTGCAGAGATCTAATACAAAATTAGACAAAGGAAAAAGGTTTCAAAATTATTGCACATTTTTAAAAGACTATATGGCAGCAGTCCAAATCTAAACGGTTGTGAATACCTGGGAAACCTGCCCCTCATTTGTTTGTGGTTGCACATTTTTCTCATGTGCAGCTTCAGTTGTGTTGGGCTCAAGAGTCTTATCTAGATCATCTGTAGTTCACAAAGGATATCAAATTACTTATCAAAAATAAATTATTAAACAAATAACAAATTAAACAAATGTGAGAAGTATGTTGAATGCACCTTGATTAAGAGTCTCATCAGCATCACTTTGCTGAACAGTCTCAATGTGGATGGAGCTTCCTCTGGAGAACAAATCTGAGGGCCGGAGTAACGCAAAAGGTTCCCTCTTCTCAGGAGAGGTAATGAAATACCCAAAAGATGGCTGAAAAACAAACAAATGGTTGACAATCTGTCAGGTAAACTTGGTTCTTTAGACTCTGCGGTAGGGGCATCCAACCTTGATCCTAGAGCGCCACGATCCTAGAGCACCACCTTCCAGTAGAGTTTTGCTCTAGCCCCAATTAAACACCTGAATCAGCAGTCTTCAGGCTTACTAGAAACTTCTAGGCTGCGTCCGAAATCGCATACTCTCTGAGTAAGTACTTAATTTTGAATAAGTAATTATTTAATATGTGGTATAAATGTAATGCGAACATACTACATTTGTGATGTTGTCATTGTAATGTTCCTTCATTGCATTCACAAATCCTCTCTAGTAGCCTCATGAGATGGTAAAATGTCCATTTTATGCACACTTTAGTATCTTGCCAGAAATAGTAGGTCATCTAGGTACTTTCAGCCTACTTTTTTATGAATACTGTGAATTTGGACATACTATTTTCACATACTGTTTTTACCTACTATATAGTAGGGGAGTACGCAATTTCAGATGCAAGAAGGTTGGAGCTAAAAACTCTTCAGGAATGTGGCCCTCCAGGAGCAGGACTGGTCAACTCTGCTCTACGGCATCCAAGGCCGCATTAATGCACAGGCTTACCTGGGCTGAAGCCCAGGGGCCTCCCATGTTCAGGTTCATGATGAGCTGAAAATGTCATATTTTTTAACTTGTCAGATTTTGTCGATGTATGTCGCTAGTCTCTATACTGTGAAGTCGCTTGTGGGCGTTGGTAGTGCTGTCGCTCTAATGTTATTGGTAGACTGCTTGTCTGGCCACATCTATACAAAACACCATCACAAGTGATACAACTATATTATTTTAATTTGACTAGGAATTAGGCTCAAAAGAAACAGTATGCTGTATATATGCTTTTTATATTACCACACAGCAGTGTTCAGTGGATTAAATAATTTACTAGATTAACGATCTACAAATCAAACTCACTCATACTGTCATAAATAACTAAATCGTCATCCGAATTTGACAAATAATCAATTTTCTTGTCCCTATTAGTCAACATAATGCAGGGGAAAATGTAAAATAAACTGCAGCAGTGCTAAACTTGCACCATAAAACTACAACAATCGAACTATAAACGTATGAATTAAACTCACTGAGACTGTCGACAGTTTCTTTTCCATGCATCATTTTATTATATCCTTGTTTGTGGTTAGTTACAGTCAAATCATATAAAACAGTGAAATCGCCCTCGAACTCTTCTGTCTTGCCAGCACTGCACTTGAGACGCTGATGGCAGAGCTCCACTGAAAGGCTTCTTTCCTATTGGTTGTCGCTCGTGAAAAATCACTTCTCATTTGCATAAAGTTGAAATTTAGTTGCTGTGTGTGGTTGTTAAATAAAGTGTCATGTAAATGTAGATTACCTAGATATTACACTTTTTTAAAATGAGACTTTAAAATGAGAATAAATCGAGGGGATGGGGGGCCTACAAAACCTCTCAGCCCCGGGGCCTAACATTAGGTTAAGGCGGCTCTGACGGCATCCCAAGCAAACTATTGATGCAATGATTGTTAGAAAAACATCAAGCCAAATTCTAAATGCACAAATGACTTACACTGCATTAAAGATATACATTAACAAATCCATGCATACCATGGGAAGTCAGCCCAATATTTTTGCATTGCTGTCTCCATTCAGTGTAATCTACAGAAAGGGTTATGCAATCATGATCGAGTTGCTAGCACACTTCGCATGACCTAAGACATTTGCATGGTATACAGTGGATTCATACATTGCAGTTAGGATGTTGTCTTAGAAGACAACTGCCCAAGCAGGTTTTTGGGACAGATATAGAGTTCTTACCCTTTTAATATTGTCCTCGTCACTGCTACCAAGACACCCCAGAGCTTCAGAGCGCCTCTGAAAAAACTCCCCCAGTGAAATGCGCAGATAACTTTGGTTCCCAGCCTCGAGTTCAGAGGAGACCTGGGAGGCCCTCATGAGGATGTTGTTACTTGTTGGGGTTTTCCAAGAGGTGTCTCCCAGAACTTCACTCATATTTACAGCTTGAATCTGCTCTTCCTACCAGAACACAAAGAAAAACTAATTTGTTGGTTCCTCAATCACATTTATGGTGCCTTTGTGTAAAATGGACTTTAGTTCCAGTTTGGCTGAACTCAAAAAACCTAAAGAGAACCATTCATACCTGCATAAACCGGTGCTCCTTTTCAAACTCCTCCTGATCCTCAACTATCTTGTCCATAGCCTGGCCTAAGGGAGGACAAAATATGCCGTAAAAATCAATAATTAATTTAAAGGATTACCTCACCCAAAAAGCATAAAAATGTGTCAATTTACTACTTTTTATGTTGTTCCAAACAAATTTTTCACAAGTGGAACATTACAGGAGAAATTGAATAACCACCAGGAGGTTAAAATGACTTGCCAGCCCATTGCAATAAAAAGTATCATATAGCATCATATATGATCATTTGGCTTGTGAAATGAATGAATCAAGATCTGACTCAAAGAACATTCATTCACAAACTGAGCATTGCTATTTCTCTAAAATGCAAAGGAAATCAGTGAATAACTTGTCACTTTCCTCAGAGCTATAATATGGCTTTGGAAGACTTTTACACTTATGCATTTGGCAGATTTAAAAAAACAAAACAAAAACAAGATTACCCAAAGCAAATTGCATTGCATTCAAGGAATCCATATTATTAGTTCAATGCATTCCTTGGGAATCAAACTCATAACTTTTGTATAGTTGAAGCAGCATGGCACAAGAAATGCCAAAGATTTTAGTCTGCATTCATTTTCATTAAACTGACTTAATACCCTTTTTGTGTTCTCCACAGAAAATACCCTTTTTGTGTTCTCCACAGAAAAAAAAGTCAATCTTAGGTTGAGCCAATCGAGGAATAGTAAACCCCAAAATCACATTTTCATTAATGTGAAGAATGTTAACATTAATTTTCTTGAGTTTATCTTCCCCCAAAGTGTAAACATTAAGCCGCCCAGACACCATTAAAACATAAGGTGAATTTGTGAAAACAGTAACGTCATGCGCATGCATATTACATGTTCAGTCTATAGGCATGTGAGTACTTGACAACCAAAACAACCAGGGCAGATTACAGGACTGTGTTTGTGCTGCTCAAGATACTAAGTTTATTAACACTTCTCCAGCAAAATGTAGATTTACTGCACCACTATGAACAGCGGAGACAAAAAGTGCACCCGTAGGATGAGTTTATTATAACAGAGATGCTTGCAATTTGCTCTAGACAAAGTGTTAGCCTACTCAATTGTTCCCTCATTAGGAATACTTTTAGCTTTGTTGCTATGTGTCATATGTTGTACCTTTTATTGAAAGTAACCTACTTTTACCCATTGAGACACTCCTTTACATGCACCTGTAAGAGCTGTGTTTGTGATTTGGGGGAGGCGCAATGCATGAAAGGGTCATTTGCAAGGTTGTTTGAAAAATATTTTAGCAATTACATACTTCACCTTTAAGGATGAGAAAAATCACTGCATTTCACTTACTTCCAGCAAGAAAATCTTCAGACTGGAACTGCACAGCAATTTCCTCAGGCATATTGGCCTCCATTTCCTTCTCAAAGGAAGAGTAATAGGCCAAATCAGTGACCCACTTTCCCTCTTCATTCTGATAGACCACGCTATGAGTGGCATTTTCGCCTGAGGAGATATTGAACATTTAATTTCTAGATCATGAATATAGTTTCTTAAAGTATTAAAAAAATATATTTATGTAATACTACAAATTTCAGAGAAATTACTGACATCATTACATTAGAAATGGAAGAAAAAGCAAGTTACCTTGCTGTAACTCAAGATCCACATTATCTGGTTGACGATTCCAAATATCATTATGTTCCTCATGATTCTCATTAAAGCTCTGAGAAAGGTACCTAGCATCCAGAGACTCTTCAGGTTGATTATCTTTACTGCTGGTGCTCTGCTCCTTGTTGAGACCTGGAGAATCTCCACAAGGGCCATCACGTAGGCCCATGGCACCGAGATCCACAGTGTTGGTCAGGTAGACCCTTTGCTCTGTTTTATTATGCGATTCCTGAAGAAGCTGAGAGAGGTGGAAACTGCTCTGGGTGTCCTGAAGGAAGGGATTGACTGAAGCAGAAATGTCCTGAGGGTTGTGACCAACACCTGCCCTCAAGTAAATAGAGTCCAGATTAACTTCTGCTGGGTTATCCATTGCATCCTGTTAATGAGAAAAGTGTTAAGGGTATCAACAATTTTTACTACAGCAAAAGGAAACAGAAAAAGACTTACAAGAGCCTCCTGTCGGTCCAGGCTCATGCTCCAATTGACTGGGCATCGACTGACAGGTCCAGATGCCACTGCAGCATGACCAGCCTCCCCTGTGCCAACTGGACCAACACGATCACCCATCTGAAAATATCCAAAATAAACTAAAATACAATCTGTAATTGTGCAATGATTTGTATAATTATGGTAAAATATGCATCAAATAAAACCAACCAACATTTTTTTTTTCCTGCATTGAAAATTAATCTTTGATCATTTAACAATAGTTTTATTTGATTATTGCTTATTTAATGTGACGACACCTGTCATTCAGCAGTACTGATACCTGCTGATACCTGGCTGCTTTAAAAAGCTTTAAATCGCTCCTGTGAGTGTTTGTGTAAGCGCTCTGCGAAAACAGTTTACGTGTTTTTGCAGCATTGAGCTTTGTAGCCAATCACAGACAAATCTGTTGAGTGCGTGAACGCAATGGCCAATCAGATGCATGTAAGTTAGTCAAAATCCACTCAACACTGCTTGCTCAGCGGGTTCTGCATGCTCGCCAATTCTTTCATTATAACCAACAAAGTATAAACACAATGTCAATATGAGACACTTCGCACAGCGAAGACAGCTTCATTGATTATTACGGGAGTTTTCACAAGAATGCAGCTTTATGTACATCGCGTTGAACTGAAGCAATTCGCAGCTTCAGTGATTATAAAGGCAGTGATCTTTGATCGCTTTCTGCATATAATACATATTTTTCATGCCGCTAACTACACATTGCAAAGTCTCTAGATTGACAACCATATTTAAATGCGCGATTGAATCTGATTGATAGTGATAACCATAGCAATGGACAGAATAAAACAATCTGATCAGGTATGTCAAACAAATTATTGGAGTGTAAATGCAAAAAAATAGACCTGCCACTTTTTCTGTCGTGTTTACTTTCAAATCACTGACTTTTTACATATGAATAAACATTTTTAAATATAAAATAGTTCCAAGCACTTTGTTTTATGATTTGTCCTGCTGACAGTGATTATTTTTATTTAATGAATAAATAGGTTAAATTAATATTACAAACTGCTTTCAGAGCAAAAAGCTATGTTTTGTTAGCTTAGTGTAACTCTTAAAATGGGAAGCTTAGAAAGACGAAGTTCCTAAGTAACTTCCTCAAAACTAAATGGCATTTTCCTGTTGTTTAAAAACATACAATTTTACATTGATCATTATTAATTGCTTACATGCCACCAACTTTACCTGGTCATGCATAATCATGCCCGATCTGCTTAGCAAAGTCTGAAGCTGATCATCATCTCGGGTCTCTCCGCTTCCGCCCACGATGCCCAGGCCACGCAGCACATCATAAGTGCTCTGAACTGTGGTGGGAGGCAAAGGAACGGTAGATACACCTCCATCATTTCCCTCCTCATCACTCCCACTACTCCCATCTCCTCCTCCTCCATCACCTGACGCCACAGAGAAACACAGTGAGGAAATTCCTGTGATTTTATTTAATAAACATAGCTTTTTATATTTAATAAAGAGCACTTTACCAGTAATGGGTGAGTTGATGACCTGTCCCTCTGCAGAGCAGCGGTGCTCAATGCCTGTCCTGGTGTCAGTGTTCCTCCCTGCAGTCTGTAACTCATCATCAGAGCTCCCTCCTTCCAACCCTGGTCGAAAATGAGGCCGATGGCTCTCCCCAACCTGATCATACAGAAATATTGCATTACAAAATTATTTTTGTGGTGTTTGGATCTGGTCAAAATAAAAGCCATTGATAATGTGAGCAGAAAGGAGTCTAAGACAAACCGGTTGTCTGGAGGTACTTGGTAGCAGGAATCTTGCTCTGCTCCGGTTCTGTAAAGCCTCTAGCTCGTCCTCTGTATCCTCTTCATCACTTGCAGGACAAGAATCCATACCTGTGGCTGCCAGACGTACATCAGGCATGTGAAAATCCCTCTGTGGATTGACACCGCAAGAGCAAACGTTAGCCGAACAGTTTCAGAAGCCAGGGAAATTTAATACATATTGCTAAAAGATTAATAAGACTAAAAATTATTTGGAATATTATTAATATGGATATCAAACATTGGCAACAATACCAGAAGCATGCATCATGAAAGTAAATGAGGTCAATTTTGATTTAATTTTATGACGATTAGCCCATACTTGGTCATAGTCATCATGGAAATCGTGTCTGTTCCTTTCTGGTTTGGTAGAGGTGGGCTGAGATGAACTGGAAGGTAACTCCTACAACAGGAACAGTGTTATATATACAAAAAAAAAAAAGGTAAGCTTTTGTAAACAACCAGCAAAAGAACTCACAACAGAGATTTCTTGTCCTTCCACATGACCTCTCTGCATTGCAGGTGGCATCAACTTGTTGAAGTACAGCTCCAATTCCTCATCATGGAGTTGGTTCACATCAATATCATCATCTAGAGGACAAAACAACAACAATACATTTTTGCCTTGTTTATCTTGGTCCTTTAGAGCTCTTTCGAAGATATAACTTGAATTCTTAACCAACCAGTGATATCACTGTCCATGCTGTCCAGAGACATCAGTTTCTCATTAGCCAGGAAGCTGGCGACGCTGCCACAGCACCTTTCACTTCCTGTCCCTTCACTGGCAGAGCCCTCCTCTTCCTCCATCATCACTGGGAGCAATGTGGTCTAAGAAGAACAGAAGAAAGCTTAGCTCTACAAAGCCTACTGTATCATATCTGATACGCAAATTACTGTAAATTTACAACATGATCAAAACTTTGCTGAAAAACCTGTTGTGTGAAATCTACTACATGCCTTTTGTCATCTGATTGATAGTTTATCATTTTAGCATAATTGCCTTTTAGTATACCGGTAATGCTAAAAGCTTTCCCCGTCAGGTTGTGGTACATGAGTTTACCTTATAAAAATCAGTAAAGACTTCACAGCAGAAAGACAAGGATAAATTTTATATTGTTAATATGTATATTTTAAGATAAACACTCACTGAACTGAAGCAATTATGTATCAAATATGATACATCAGGCTTTTGAGGAAATGTTTATTTGTACATATCTCAATCATTATATTGCATTGCATTATGTGTTTTCGGCACACAATAAAAAAATAAAAACTAGAGCTTTGTTCATAAAACTAAGCATTTAAATATGTCATTCTATATTTTTTAATATGTCTTAGTACCAACTGAGAGTTATATTTATACAGTGTTTTTCCTGCATTGAAAATATTTAAGGCCACCAAAATATATCTTTGATCATTTAATGTGAAAATACCTGCTGTTTTGCAGTAATTGTTCCTGTGGGTGTTTGTGTGAGCACTCTGAAGAGCATCAAATGTTTCTATTTAAAACAATTTTTTTGCAGCGTTGAGCTTTGTAGCCAATCACAGACATGAGCGCATGAACGCAATGGCCAATCATATTCATATTCGACACCACACAATTAAATCTGATTAACAGTGATAACCATAGTAAACGGAACAAAATCTGATACTGTCAAATGATCTGTGCATCAAGTCTTGGAGTGTACATGCAATAATAGTAAATCTGCCACTTGTTCTATGTAATGTGTTCATTTTTTCAGTTTATTACTAACTTTTCAAATCAGTCACTCAGTGACTGATTTACAAATAAATGTAAAGATTTTTAAATATAAAATAGTTCTAAGCACTTTGTTTTATGATCACTTTTGTATTCGCGATACCACATACTCTGTGTATAGGACGCGCCAGTACTGACCACACATTTTGTTAATGACGAACGTCATTTAGTTAATGTCACAAGATATTTGTTAATGACGCTCAGGATCTGTTGCGCACCAAATCCTGTTGGGTTGAACAAAAATGTTGTCCTGTCAGTGATCTCTCACAATGTCATGTAATAAGTAAAATCTGACTCTTCGACTCTGCAGCGCATTCTGTATGAAGCAGAGCAGACGCTTTCGGTTTATAATTGTAACGTCATTGTCCAACTAAAATAAATGTTTTTTATTATCTATAAAAAAACAAAATGATAGTGGGGCAGTGCCGTGGTGGCCAAGTAATGCAATCGGTGTACGGCTGAACACCGTCAAACACAGAGTATCGCAGCAAGCCTAATTGCAAACGGTTTCTGCTCATACAAACTGTTTCTTCAGTACTGTAAGACAAGTATTGACAAAAAAACTAAAATGCATTATTTTTTATTTTTTGTCAGTACTGGTTTCGCAGTTCACATGGGTAGGGTGCTTTGTGCATGGATGACTTTTGCAATTTGATGCAGTTGCTGATATTTATATTTCAGTTTGAAAGGTTTTTTTTTTTTTTTTTTTTTTTTCCTACTCGAGTATGAGCTCCATATTCTTCAATACCATATTACATGAGCCATAAAAGCCTGATGTACGAAATACATCACTCAAAAACACATATGCAATTTTTCTTTTTTAGATTTTGCCTAAAATGTTCAATAATCTGTTCTTTTTATTATAATTATTTCATAAAAAAACAAAAAAAAGGTACCTGAGCTGCCATCATTTGTTTGTCTCCAAAATGAGAGAATGACAGTGGACCAGTTGAGAGGTCTAATGAAAGAAAAAATATATTTCAAAATACTTTTCTCAGCTTGAACAAGTTACCCAAACTCCACTATTTTACAAATAATTTGTCAATCATGCATCATCATCTAGGCATCATTAGGCCTGCCATTACATTTAAGACAAGTCTTTAACTAAAACTAAAAAGAAAACAGCAGATTACGTACCTGTATTCTGAAGAGGAACAGAATCTGACACAAGAGGTGGAGCCACCCTTCCTGATGAGGTTTTGGAAACAGATTCGGTTTCATCCAAATTAACATTCACCAACAGGTCAGAGAACCGATTCACAGGAATAAAGTCATCTACATTGTCTCTTTAAAAAAAAAAAAAAAAAGAGAAGAGAAGAGAGAGAAACTAATTTCTTCAATGTTTCATAACTGGCTGATGGCAGATATAATATTGATATACAGTTCTACATAATACAACTTAAGACAAATAAAAATTGTAAAATGAAAGCATGTTAACCAACATTAAAAAAAAAAAATAAAAAAAAAAAATATATACATATACTGTATATATATATATGTTGAAAAGGGTGTTTGTAGACATAAAGGGAAACTAGCAGTGCTGTCAATTCTGAAATAGACAGCACTAATCTTAAAACTGGCAAATATGGGCAGACTTTTTGGACTAGAGGAAAGTTCAGTCTATCACAATTCTAACAACTGCTGATCACTTACAAATCTTCTTTGAGGCTGAGAACAAATTTTTCCCTCCCTCCATCCGACCCCTGGGAATGCATGAGGGAAAATTGCCCATCCTCTAAATATGATGCTTGGACATCAGTAACTCTGAAAGGGACAAATGAACTCAATTAACCTTGTTTGTGTTTAATGGCAGTATTCAGCAATACATGTACAGCATGTGACCATAACACTAAATAGTATTTTGACCCTCCCTCCACCCATGGTTGGAAAACTGCATGAAGAAGACCTTTAGGTTTCTGTCACAACAGGTTTACAAACATGTCTCAATACATGTAGAATAAGAAATGCTGTAATCGTCTGTCCACAAATGTATTTTGGAAATGATAAAGTGAAACTGGCGCACATTGCATTCCTAAATGCATGTTAAACTCACAGTGCATGCAGAGATTAATTGTTTGCTCGTTTATTTAAATTTTAAAGCCATGTTAGCATCAAGGCCATTTACATGGCAAACAAGGTCAATATCACAATCCATAAAATAAAATAAAATATTATATAAAACATTTCAACTTCACATAACAGAAAATACATCCGAGTGATACATTCTGAAATATTCCATGTAAACATAATCCTGCATAAAAGCGTTCCTTATGTTACAGATGTCAAATTAATTGTGGTGCTTGCTTCTAAATAAGTGATCAAAAGCAGTTGCAAATATTTTACGAAATACTCACTTGCACTGTAAACCTCAACATTGTGCAATTTCAGGGCAGAACATGGATGATGGGATACACTTGGCATTAAAAAACAATCCAAAACAGTATTAAAGGGGACCTATTATGCAAAATTCACTTTTACATGGTGTTTGAACATAAATGTGTGTCGGCAGTGTGTGTACACAACTACCCTATAATGGTAAAAATTCACCCACTCCTTTTTTTTTTAAACTCCTCGACTGTCGATGGACTCCGCCCTATTAGCATAAACCCCGTCCTGTTTGAGCTGAACACAGTCCACCGTGTTTCTCCTCACCAGAGCATTTAACAGCAGAATTCAAGAAAAAGAAAAAAACTATTCTTATTAAAGCTACTAAAGTTATTCAACCAAGAGCAGTGAGTGATTTTCTGTTTTTCTTTTGTTGTTTGATTCATATTAACAGCATATACAGTAACCACTGCTATATATTACGTTGCTGTCATGTTGTTCACGTGAAGGTTTTTTAGTCTGATTGAGCCGTCAATCCGATTATAAGGGTCCATGTAAATGCAGCTAGTGATAGAGATAAGCAAAACCAAACAGATGTTTTAGTTTTTGGCAGAGTATCCGATGCACGAGCTGTAAAGGATCCGCCCTCTTCTGAAAAGGGAGCAGCAGCTCATTTGCATTTAAAGATACATGCACGAAAACAGCATGTTTTCCCTTCCATTCAAAAATAGGCATTTACAACATGGCATAATAAATGATCTGTGGGCTATTCTGAGCTGAATCTTCACAAACACATTCTGGGGCACCTGAGGTTTATATTACATCTTGTAAAATGGGGATAAAGGTCCCCTTTAATGCCCGTTCACACCAAGGACGATAACTATAATGATAAAGATATAGCTCTAAAAATCATTCAAAATATAGGGAATGTGAAGGTGACGTCACGCCGTGTTGCATTATGGGTCCTGGAAAAAACAACAAGAAGGTGGATGAGCTGACGAGAAGACGCCGGAAAAATTTGAATTTTAATAAACAAATACAAAATACTGTCTTCTTAAATTCCCATAAATATGGTTCTGCCATGTGAGGGTGAGACTGTGGTTTTCTTGGACAAAGTTGTCACAGTCTGCTGTGCTCTTACAAACATGTGTCCAAGTCTTGTGCAGTGATTGCTAAATCAACTGGTTTGTTAAAAGTTGTACAAAGCAAGAGGTTGTGTATTGTATATTCCTTGATGACTTGTAGGATAGTTGATGAATGATGTCGAATTTGTGGTTCATGTTAGCAGACGATAAAGCCAGGCCACATTGCATGAATCAAATAAATTATATTTATTTTGTTTTCAATTAACAATTTGCTTTGATATTCTGTACATCTTTTTACATGCCTTTTTAAAAATGTTTGTGAATCAAGGTTTTATATAACTGCTTAATAAATACATTAAGTGACTTTTATCGGTTTCTGTACTGATTGCATCCACAAAGACTCATTAAGTACACATAAACTGGGATGGGCAAAGATGCAAAGATACATCAATCTATTTTAAAGGGATTTATAGCTCTTAAACTCCTGCAAATTGTACGCACTCAAACCAAAAACAAGGTAATTAACGATGTCCAGATTTGTGAGCGGAGGTAGTGCGTCTGGATCCGTAATCCAGTCTTGAGCTGCTAAATCATATGGATCAACGTTGTTTATCGCAGACAGTTTGTCCTAATAACGTTTTTTGGCAGTGGCATTTAGTTTCTCCCGATAGGTTCCCTTCTCTTTTTCTTTCAACTTCTCCATTTCTTCCATTCTTCTTCAATTTTACCTTGTTTTAGCCAAACACACCCACTATTAAATGTCATAGCAACGGCCGGCGAAAAGGTAAACAGAGATCGTGCCTGTAAACATGGCGCCCACGTCCCATAATGCAACACTGCACGACGTACCTTCACATTCCCTATAAAAGAATAGCGGAGTTCACTCCACAATTATAATGACACAGAAACAATATTGTTGATGAACGATAAAAACGTTGCCAATCAGAACCCATCCTGCCTAAAAATAGCAAAACTTCAGGATGCAATTAGAATAAACAGAACAGAACAATATTGTGCATTGATGTGGACACTAATAGTTATCTTTCTTGACGTGAACGGGCCTTTAGAGGATTTAGTGTGCGTTAAGGGCACTGCGCTTTGGCATTTATCAGACTTGGGACTGTCTTGCACATTTACCGTGCCGCACGTTGCTTTGAAATACACAGAACAAGAAACTAGGCCTATATACTTAATCACCATGAAATAGAAAATTGACAATTCAGATTTTTATTTTGTAATAAAACATTGGAGTATTTCTCAAAAAATTTATTCATGATGCACATCATAATAAAAAAATGAATGTGTAACCTTTAATCAAAATAACTTCTCTAAATGATGCGTTTACTGGCACGAGGGCGGGACAACCCGTCACTCACATGAGGTCACAGCAATGGCAAACAACCACCATCCAATCAATTCCCGATGGACAAAGTCAAGCCCTGTTTTGTTTTTTTCCGAGTCACTGTTTCGGATACAAATTGATGTGTCACGAATCACGACAGAGAAGAAAAAAAACAATCGCAACTTCAGTTTCATGCCGACTTTAAATCGTAGCCTCTTACGATTTGATAAGCGCACAAAGCCATATCGCAATTTTAGATTTTAGTTTGTTTAAAACTAAACAAAGATGGCCGGTCTGGTGATTTTACAATACCAATGCAGGTAATCACTCAAAAAAAAAAAAAAATTAACACTGTTTACCAAACAGGAAACTAAGGAAGTCAACATTCTCACCAAGTTAGGACAGATACACGGTCACAATATTTGTGAGATTAAATGCAGAAGTTTCCCACCTGTTGTCTACTGGAGGTCTAATTTTAGCCACGGTAGAGGCTGCCATGGGCATCCCGAGTGTGGAGCCCAGTGTCACGTTGCCGAGAGTGGAGCGGCCAGTACTGCCCAGCGAGGCGTTAGAAAGGAAGCTGGGAAATGGCTCATCCTCAATGTTTTGGAAGTTCTCCATGTCTGTGTGGCTCACTGGCACAGGGCTTCAGCACATGAGGAGTGACTGCAAAACAAGAAGTGCATGCATGCAGAGTGAACTCGTGAGTTCCCATAGGGAACCAGTGCTAAATGACATTATTGTCATACTGTGCCTGTTTGTTTACTGGACATGTAGACTGCCAACTAAAGACAAGCTTGGAGGATGTTATGTCTCTTACACAGTGTCACACATAATAGGGTGTTTTGTGACTCATATTGTTAGCTACACAGATAGAGCTGACATCTGTTGATATGGCAGCTAGCTTATGTTGCATTTTAGCCCTTTATCGTTACTGGAAAATGACAAAGCACAGATTCAACTAAATAACTATAAATTAATAATTTAGCAACATCGTAAACTTGACTGTCTCTTTCCATATAAGTTACTCCAGAATTGGCTTCATTCATGTGACGTTTGTAACGTTAGTCATCAGACTAAGTTAACGTTACCTTTATCAGTTCAATAACCAACTACTTTAACTGCACATCAAACGCTGTTGTAAGTTTTTAAAGGCAGAATAACAGTATTTGCGGGTGGACGGACTAAAAAACTACATGAATAAGGATAAAGGGCTGTTTAACTCAAATAAACACCGTGCAGTTGAGAATAACTGTAAAGGCCATGATACAAACACTTCAACCGTATAACTTAAACAGTTAAACAAAGGCAAAAAAAGTGACACTTAAAATGTCATTTAAACAGAAACGTCGTTTTCTTCGGGCTCAAGTTTACTTTCTTCGACCAGTCGTTGGCGGAAAACTAACGTTATACCGTGACAACAACACTGGAAAAGATTTGCAACAGCTGAGAAGAAACTGTTTCGATGAGAACTTACCATGAGGAGAAAAGCGGCACTTGTGCCTTATAAAGGAAGTTAATTCGACTACTTTATACAAATACAGCACCAATAATCCGCATAACAAGAAGAAACGTTGCCTTTATAGCGACCTCTCCGCTTTCTGAGAAGAGTTTGTCGAAGTATAAAGATGAAGTGAAGCCATTACGAGAGAATCCCGCCTCTAGTTTCTCTTTGCATGGGCGGGGCTTCGACATAACCGCGATTTTCATTGGAGAATCCTGCCTGACTGAGTTCAAAGAGTGGCGTAATCATCTGTCAATCAACTTGTTGGTGTTTTGAATGAAGAAGCTGTTTGTTTCAAACATTTTTAATACATATGTTGTAAATAGTGCTGTTAAATGTATACTTTACGTTTAGTAATGATAGTACAGCAGATCATTTCTGAATGCATAAGGACTACAATTGGTTGTTTAGATCTTACAATCAAACAATTAAAAGCCTGATTTTTTTATTTTTTATTAATAAGTATTTATTCATTTAAAATGTCGTTTCTTATAAACTAGCACGAACGAGATCGTGAAATGAATCTCCAGAGCAGATCCACAGAACAGCTGAGACAGCAACTGTGTGGGACCCTAACATGACAGTTGCTTACTAAACACGGTCATTGTAATTCACCAAACGGCATATTTAAATAACCTGATATTTAGACTGGAAATACATACTGTCATATAAGGCCATAAATAAAATTCCCGAATACAGGACAATATATCTGCACATCATACACCATATAACAAAATTAGAGTTGTAGAAAATATTTATTTTGATCAATTAAAATATAAAACATTTTAATGTCAGTAATTACATGATCCATATTATTAGATTTAGTATTTTAAGGCCTAATCATTTTTTTTTCTGTTTATCTATAAAAAAAAAAGGTATTTAATACATGCCCTTTTAATTTAAATAAATACATAAATGTGATTTTAAGAAAATAAAGGAACAAATAACCTCCAAAAAAATATTTTTTAAATTAAAATTAATCCTGATTTTTTTTTTACTTTTTTCCTTCATTTATTATTTTCTATATTTGTTTTTAAGTGTATTTTTATTCTCTTATTATATTTATGTATGCATCTTTCTTTACAGAAATGTTTGGCCATGAAACACAGAAAATACTAAATCATTTGCATCATAATACAACTGTCCAAAACAGATTATGACAAGTATCTGTATAGATATTTGTAGACATGCAGGATTCTAATGACATAAGCTCAAAGATGTATGCATGCTTTCTATATACCAGCGGCTATGACCTTTATTATTCTCGTTCTATAACACAAAAGAGTGAAGACAATTAGACAATTTTGGCAGTGTTATAATGCCAGCACATTTTTTCATGTCGACAATGTGACAAAATAGAATAGAAACAAAATGTAGAGTCCTATATAGTAAGAAAGTCCCTTTTGTGATCAAGGCATTAGCATCCATTCAAAGATGACAATACAACAATTCTGAAAGCCATGATTTTTTTCACAGAATTCATTCAGATCAGAGTAAAACATAATACTACACATAGAAAGAAAAGTAACCTTAAAAAAAAATCATTCCTTCAAGGCAGTTCAAAATAATGGACCCATGTTAAGTGCCAGTCTTGTCGCATGTCCAGCAAGCACAATCAGTTTGTCTCAGTGTGAAGTCCCGTATCATAGGAGTGCTCAGCTCCAGATTTCCTCAGTGTGGTCCTGTAGTAAGACATCTATCGTCCAGTGGCCCCGTTTAAAGCACTCTGTGCAGAAGAGCCCAGGACGGCACTCAGAGCACCAGGCTGACCAGATGACCCATATACTGGACTGCCATCTCCCTTCAGAATACCTGTGCATTTCCAATTGTCCATGTAGTTTGCTGGTGAAATGTGAAAAAGAAAAAGGCAAATTACAACAAATTAAAACATTCACCATGAAATCAAAATGGAAAATTCTTAATATGCAATACTGCAGTAATTATAAATGTATCTGTGCACTTTTTTTTTTTTTTTTAATGTGCCCCAGAAAGCTTTAATCAAATTAACTTCTCCCTCTTGCAGCAACATCTCCTCTCTGATGACGCGTTTACTGGCACGAGGGGGAGACAACATGTCACTTAGGCCCCGTTTACATCTGGTATTAAGATTCGTTTTGATTGATCGGATCACAAGTAGACGACGCTAGTAAATACAGGTGTAAACGGGGTCTAAAATGTAATCGGACAAAAGAGACGTATTAAAACACCTGTAAACAGGGCCTTACATGAGATCACAGAAATTACAAACCAAAACCCTCCAATTAATTCCTGATGGACAAAATCAAGTCCTGCCCTTTAAATGCTGACTTTAATATTCTAGTAGTTGCATATATGATCATTGCGATTGTAAATTCTTGCAAACACTCACCTTTCCAGAGTCTCACACAGCCATCATCACCGGAAGAGGCCAGAATCGTACTGGTGATGTTCCAACTGACGCGCCACACCTGAGAGTTATGACTGTCAAACTGGGCCAGCACCTGCACCTCGAATTTAGTAGGCGCTGATGAAGAGCTGTCCTTTCTGTTAGTCAAAAAGAGGCATGCAAATTGTGGTAAATCTATAGACCTTATTCACAGCAGCGCCGCCTTTGATTTTTAACATGAATGAAAGCGAGGCAGTGAGGGATAGACATCTCTTCAGTGGGTTGTACTGTTATTCAATGTGTTTTTGGACTGTTCAGCTGACGAAACGCTGCTTATCTTTCAGAGAAATTCAGTAGGCAAAAAAAAAAATGCCATTGAAAATAGGCAAGTCTATCCCTCACAGCTTTGCTTTCATACCTGTCATGGCGCTGCTCTGAATAAGGTCTATTGGCATTCAACTAAAATATTTTGTATCCAAACAACTCTGAATGGAGGTTTTTTTAAACTTTTTTAAACTAAACATCAGGACTGCAATGCTAAAATAAATAGATGTGTAAAGTCGCCTTTCCACGATCTCCAACAAACAAGCAACACACCAAAATTCCATCATTTTCAATGAATAGTACAGGAGCTGCGTGGGGTTCTGACCATATGCGTGCATTTCTGATTCGACTTAAGCTTCAGATGCATTAATATATTTGAACTTCTGTGACTAGATCGTATGCAATGTGATGCATTCTAATCAAAACTATGAATGTGAGGTCGGCATTACCAGTATTTTTCCACTAAAACATTCAACATTTCTGAAAGGTTAAGTCACTGTGAAATCAAAATGGACAAATCTTATTTTTATGGAATATTGCAGTATTCATTATAAATTATTTATCCGCGCACTTCTTAAAATTCATGTGCCCCAGTAATCTTCAATCAAAATAACTTCCCCTCCCTCTTGCAGCGACATCTCTGATGTGATGTGATCACAGCAACAACAAACCCTGAACAACCCCAAGAAAACCTACTGTTTCTCCTTCAGACATATCGGGAAGCCATTTGTTTAGTGTGGATACATTCATAAATTCATGGAAATCACTGATTTTACAATGGTGAAAAAGCTGAGGGTAACGGTTGCTTTAAGACCACTGGGGGTGAAGAGTGACAATCATATGCTAATATTGGAGATGGCTGAAAGGCGGTTCTAGAATTATCATATAGATGCAGTGATGTACAGGGCTTAAATAATAAAGAAAAGCTCATGCCATCATTACACAAGATATATTTCCCATTCTACTGTAATACTCATTCGGCTTCATTTCTCTCACCGAAGTGGAACCAGTTTGAAGATGCGAACGTCTTTGGTGGCAATAGCAAGGACATGGAAAGACCGGCCCAGATTTGGAGCAAATGCAATATCATGAACCGCATCTGTAACTGTCATCAGTGTCTCCGCTTTGGCATATTTCCTGCAACCATTAAAAAAAGATAAATAAAAACTTAAAATATTTAAACTGTGGGGATGTGAGTTTTTGCTGGATAAGTGTGAACTAGGATATAAAAGGATAAAATGATTTGAAGGCAAACCTTGTAACTTCATTATACTCGTATATCTGAACCTTGCCACCATATGTCGCATTGCTGTCATCACTCCCCACTGCAATCATAGGGGCGTGAGCTCGAGAACTGTAAAGACAAAATAAAAATATTTTCTTAAAATGGTTAGTTCACCCCAAATGAACATTGACACACACCAAAAAAAAATAAAAAAAATACAATGAATGTCAATGGGGGCCCCAACTGTTTGGTAACTGACATTCTTCAAAATATATTTTATGTTCAGCAGAAGAAAGAATTTCATAAAGGTTTAGAGCAACTTGAGGGCGAGTAAATGACGACAATTTTCATTTTTGGGTGAACCTTTAAGTCAGGGTTTCTCAAACTCGGTCCTGGAGGGCCACTGTCCTGCACAGTTTAGCTCCAACACTGATCAAACACACCTGAGCAAGCTAATCAATGTCTTCAGGATCACTAAACACTCACAGCTAGGTGTGTTTGATCAGGGTTGGAGCTAAACTGTGCAGGACCGAGTTTGAGAAACCCTGCTTTAAGTAATCAAGCATGTGCATTTATTGATTCAGTTTGCTAGGACAATACAGTCTCAAAGTGTCCTGAGAGGTCTTGAAAACCAAAAGAATCTTGTTTGAAATTTAGTCAAACATCTTAGTTTGATGATACTGTTGACAAGCATGTAGAACATATGTGATATTTGCAGTCACAGATCTAATGAGAGACAGAGGTTTCACCCTTTTGTGAAAGATAAAGTCTCATTGAAATAGACTGAGACTTTCAGATTCAGGATACATTAAGTTACAAAATGTGCACATCTATAAATAGGGCCCTATGATTTTGATGATGCAGAAAACATGGACAGAATCCAGTCATAAAAATGGAATTTATCACAGAATGTCACATCATTTGGGGTGATAAGTCAAAAGTAGGCTGTACACTTAATTGAATAGTGATATGGACTTCTGTCTGAGAATATTAGACTGCATAAAGACTGCTATTGAAATATGAAGTCTGTGTTCATGACTGCCGCTGGTTAAGCTTATACGCGCTACTCAAGCATGTGTGACACTTGCAGTGTTTATAGTGTCTTCCGTCTCACTATATGAGGACATGAACACTTGAACTTCACCTGCAGAGCTGCTCGGAGTCACTTCGCAAGCATTTCAATGGAGGAATCGTCATATCAAATACAAGGTTTTCACAAAAACTCGCCAAAATAAAAGTTCAGTTTAACTTAAAATTATGACAGAAATACATTTCTATTGTAGCTCAAAGAGTAATAATAATAATAATAATAATAATAATAATAATAATAATAATAATAATAATAGGGCTGACAAAATTAACGTGTCAACGCATAAAAAGATTTTCAGTTTAACATGTTAATATGTAGCACAACATCTATTTTTTTCCCATCATCCTTTGGCTAGCGTTACATTATATGATCACGCTCTTATTCATACAAATGCTTTTAAACGTGATAAGAAACAAATGAGAACTCTGAATCTCCTGACTGTGTGACACACACGACTGTGAGAATGTTGTAGTTATGTTTATCCATCATCAGTGCGCTCTCACCTGGAAGGGTTCCACGAGATGCAGGAGCAGGAGAGTTTGGACGAGATCTCGTGCTGCAGGGACCACTGGCTCAGGTTCATCACGTCAGGGGCCTCGTAGATTCGCACCACCCCGTCAGCAGAACATGTGGTCAGCATCAAGCCCATGTGCTTCGGGGCAAACTTCACGTCGGTCACAGATGTCCGACTGTCCACAAGTGTGGTTCTCTTGATCTGATGTGAGAACGGGGGAGACATTAATGCTGACAATTTCAGAGTCCTAAAGTTATAAACAAGCCATGTTCGGAATAGAATAACTGATTCTGTGCCATGTTTCCACCTTATTTTGCAACATGGAAGTAAACTACTTCATGAGAATGTACGAGACTGCTCATTTATTAGCCACAATAGGTAAAGATAACTAGAGCAAAATGCAGTAAACTGTAAAACTATTTGCACTACAAACCTGTTTAAGATTATGATCAATTAAAATATGATAAATACCACATTGCAATATCAAGCAGCCCAACAGACTGTTTTTGTACAGCTAAAATAACTGACACGGGAAGCCTCGCACATTCAAGTTAAAAATGGCTCTTTGATAAAAGGTGGTGCTTATGTTTGGCAGTATACTGAAGAAAAAAGAAATATATATATATATATATATATTAGTGGTGGGCCGTTATCGGCGTTAACGCGCTGGGTTGGGAGCTGGCTCAAGCTACACAAGCTATGATGACGCAATCTACCCGCGGCCGCGAGGAACACCCGGCTGGAACGCATCATATTCGTCGTCATCTTAAGTAAACACGGCTGAAAGTGAAAGCTGGTGTAAAAGATCGGTGGAACATCCATTATTTGGACTTGGTTCGGATTTAAGCCGTCCGACGTAGACTGTGTGGTGTAACAGTTCGGTAAGTTAACACACGACTAATCCGTTCTACCACCTCAAATTCAAAACGAAACATATCACTGAATACCAGCGCGCGCGTATTATTCCCAATATATCTTAGTGAGTGGTGTAGCACATAATCTCTTTTTATTAAAAGCGCCCGATTTTAAGAATCGTTGTTGTTTCTTTTTAACTGAAAAGACATCGGTTAGACAATATTCTAATTTTAAATTTGGGGTTTCATAAGCTCCAAGCCATAATAAACATTAGACCTACTTAAGTCTCTGCAGCTAGTGTACTTAAATTTTATTTATCTGCAAAATTATGTTGTATACTTACAGTTTTGCACAATATATGTTCTCAAAACTACATACACCCTTTCAAAAAAACAAAAACATTTAGCAGTTGTTTAGCAGGGTCTGTGTAACCTGTTCTGAAATGGTTTTATTATAATATCGTTATCGCAAGAGGCTGCAATGTATATCACAATATGGATTTTAGGCCATATCGCCCATCCCTAATTGATAGCCTATAGTAGTTGATAATAACATAGGCCTACCTAATGTTGCCTACGGACGGTAACAGTACAGTAGTAACCTTTTACAGTCTATGAGTAGAACAGCTTTCTCAAGCAGTTTGTGATGCATTTTGGAAACAGGAGATGAGCCCCTGGTCTATTATGCGCCACCTGGCTTGAGAAACCCGTTCTCAAAGACTTACTTTTATAGTCATTATTTGGGTAGCACACATATTCTGAATGCCTTCGGCAGAATTCAAATGAGCCATTTTAATCTAGATTAATCTAGATTAATTTCAAAATTAATCTAGATTAATCTAGATTAAAAAAAATTAATCTATGCCCACCTCTAATATATATATATCCATTTAATTTACTGCACTAGACACAGAAGAGTATGGTAGTATGCCATTGCAACTCTTATTGAAGTTAAAGCCTCCTTCTGCAACTACACATTAACCCCAATCAATTCCAACATATTCATTAAAAAAACTTGGCAGAATCAACTAATTTAAGGCAAATGCCCATTCGAATCTCATTTACCCAGTGGCTTTGCCCTCGTTGTTTGTCATTGGACTCTCCAACAATCTCCTCCCACACTATGGCAGTACGGTCAAAGGAGCAGGATGCCAACACCTGTCCAAACTCTGGATGGGCCCAGGTCACTCGCCAAACTGAGCCACTGTGAGTCTACAAAACAACAGTTTGTCAAATTACAGCCCAAAACCCAATGCACCCCAACAACAACCAATACTGAAAGTATACAAATATTCATGATGCTGAATAAGTATTCTGGGATGATCTTATGGCAGTGGTTCTCAACCTGTTTGAACCAAAGGCCCCACCATATTTCTAGGACACCACCATTTTATATATTTCAGTTGTAATTATTGCAAAAGCTGCTTGTTTTCCTTAACGCATGTCACATTCTTTAACAGTCCGCCTGGAAACAAAAAAGCCGTGACGCCAACCCCCCTCATGGAAGAAGAACGCCGTCGTGTTTACAACGAGCGCTTATCAGGATCAACTAAACGCTGGATTTTCAAAAGTACGTGAAGGTCGCAACATAGACTCTTTATAATACGCCCAAGAGTTTTACACACCAGTCTGTTGTTGTAGGGACATCTTCACACTACTAAACATGACGCAAAACTAAAACTCTGACTGGTTGCTTTACATGTCAGTCAAATGGCCTCTGGGCAGTCCTTGGGCAATGAAAGCTGCGATGGAGTCCAGACCTTCTGCCATCAGTCTGGCTAATGGCTACGCGAGGAGGCTAGCCTTCAGAGAAATTTCATGGAGACAGGAACTAAGAGGGTTAAAGACAGGCTGGGAAGAGAGCTGCAACAATGTAAAATGTGAAAAAGAATGCATTTTCGAACATTCAAGCATGAGAACCTATTCTAGTAGACCCCAAAAACAAACCAAGACTTTGAAATAGGCACAATAGGTCCTCTTTAAATGAGGAAGTGTATGGGGAAAATGAGTCCAATCAAAAGTTTTAGAATTGAGTATTTTCATATAATTAACTAATTTGAATACTTCATCCTTGGGCCCCCTAGTGGGCCCTGGACCCTTGGTTGAGAACCACTTTAAAGTGAGACCTACTTTCCAGCTGGCTGTGCAGTTCCATTCTCCACTATCCCCCTTATCCCACACCTAGGAGAAAAGAAAGAAAGGAAAAAAATAAATAAATGGCACACTTCTAGTCAGATTCAGGTCTTATTTACATTGCATGCTTGTTAACCACATATTATGTTACATTGTAAACCAACTTCAGCAGGCCATGGTGTGAGAAATCCTTTACCTTAATGCTTTGGTCGCTGGAACACGTCGCCATTCTCCGGCCGTGAAAATCATATGAAACATCGTGGATCAGATCTTTGTGATCGGCTGCGATGCTGCGCGCGACAAACATACTTTTATTATCTGCTCGATTCTTCCTGGCACGCGGGAGGTAAACACACACACACTAGTGCACTTCCCCACTTTTTGAACGCAAGGTTGCAACCAGTCCAATCACGTTTGACATGGGAAGCATGCGCTCTAAGATCTTTATAAAAAAAGATGAGTTTAAATATTTAAGAGGATGACGTGAAGATCAGCTCTAATCTGAGCATGCGCAGTCAAGGCAATTTAACATTTTAATCAAATAGCGCCCTCTATTGGACGTGGTCATGACCGTACAACAAGACAGGAAACCATGATGAATGTTAGACTTTTGCATTTATTTAACAGTAAAACCGCAAAAATTGTGTTAAGAAAACATGCATTTATAAATATTCTGTAATCTTTCCTCTTTTTTGATGAACACAAAAAGAACTGACTAGAAAAGACTATCCAAACGTGCTCTGGCATGAAGGCAGCTGTTTCAAATCATTCAACACAAAATGAACAGTAATAGTGCCTATGTGAACAAGTGTAAACATGAAAAGCCTTCGATCCCTTATTACAACCAGAATTTGGAAGTTGAAAACCCTCATCAAAACACACCCATCATCTGGGCAATGAGAAGGACAGTGAGCAAGAGAGGAGCGAGAGACAACTGAACTACAGAGGCAGAGTTGCAGAAGTCTTCATCACAACACGTGGTCTTCATGGTGTACAAGGTCTTATTGGCAAGAAACTCTACATAGGTTGTCATGTTGCATGCCTCCACGGGAAGACAACCCATCACCTTTATATCCAGGACAGAAGCTGAAAAACAAAAACAAAGGGAAAGATAGGCAGAGTAACAAAGGGAGACTGGTTTGTCAATAGGATACCGCAAAAACTGAACACTGGCATCATTTACCTGCTTTACCAGTTCCCACATAACACAACTCATCCTCACTGCAGTTTGTCTTTGTAGTGTAACACAGATCCCAGAATCCAAGATCACACCGAAAGCACTCAAGTGTTTGTCCTGCAAGAAAAAGACTACTTTTAATGGTGTACTACAATTTAAACGTTTTTAGAAGTTATACAACTCTAAGTCAGTTTAATGTAACTTAAGTTGAAATTACTTAAACATCCAAGTTGACTGCACTTAAGTTAAGGCAGAATTTTTACTGCGAGTTCCTTAAGTTATAATGGCACAAATCGGTTTGTAGTTTGCACACGTGATATCAAATACATTAATATTTTCAAAATGCAATCCAATACACATTATACATAGCCTAATGAAGAACTAATGTCACACTGGTATGATTTTTAAAATGCTGTATGGAAATAAGCATTTCAATCCATTCATCTTTGATTTGAACAAAGCGTTAAAATAGCCTACATATCAGGCTAGAATTGAAATAGACTTACCCAAAAAAAACAAAGACATCAAAATCACAGAGGTAGTTAAAATATTTCCTCTCATGTTTAAGTGAGTTTTAGAAGTAGATGAACCCATAAAGATGAATGCAGCCATTTGAGATGGATATGGTCTTTACAAACAAGCACTACCAAACAGACAGCCAGACTATCCAATCGCCTATGACTGGGGATTGTGTTGTACAATGCACGATAAGGTGTGAGGGGGATAAAAGCATTATCTTATTAGCCATTTATTAGAAGCAGCTGGTCTCCTGGAGCACGTGAACATAAACTACGTCCACGTTTACCTTATTAATCACATTAAAGCCTGTTTGAAACGTGAAACGAGTTGTGAATCATACATCTACACCAATGGACATAGGCCTTCCCTGACGAAAATTAGCCATAACAAACCATAACCATGGTAGGCCTATTTGTAGTAAAACTGCGGTTGGTAATCAATCCGCCAAAATGGTTAGCTACACATATACTATAAAAACAATAAAACTAACAAAAACATGGTTTCGTAAGGGTTTTTACCGACATTTTGCTAATGTGGCCACCTTCAATCCTTTCTTAATTGTAATTCCAGTTAAACGTTTTGATAAATTACATTTCTCAATATAATATATTATGTTATATAGGCCTAAATGTCCCGTATGGGACCAAAATACAACAAAATAGATGATCACTATAAATAAAATATATTTAAAAAAGACCCTATAGGCCTAGAACTCTTTTCATTGATTTTTCCTGGAAGTATTATTTGTGAACGAATCGGCATCGCTAATTGAACGAATCTTTAAATTGTCGGTCACTTCCACTGATTCGCTGAATTCATAATATAACATATTCCAGGCTTATAGAGATAAATGTGACATAAAAAGTAAGATTAGTGTTAACTTATTCCGAATTCAGCCCTCTGCTCTTATGAATTTATTAGGTCGGTGTTTTGAGTTGAACGAGGCTCGGAGTGAAATTTCAATTTAGTTGATTTTTTTTTTTTTTTTTTTTTTTTTAAGCACGAAATATATTATTGAAGCTATGTATTTAGTCTGTTAATATTGTCCCTTTTCTGTTGCTTGATAAACCACACTCAAAGTGAATGTGAGTGGTGGGAAAAAATGAGCTGCTGAGGCATTTGAGGAGAAACGTTATTTGCAGACAAAATAAATTTCGTGACAATCTACCAAATACTTTTATTATTCTTTATTCTATGGCAGAGTAGTAGCCTAGCTACGCGGTTCCGAATTCAGCACGATTTGTCACCTGTCCTGAAGAAGAGCGAGTGAATGAATCTTATAAGTGAAGTGATTCAAAAGATTCGAGTCATTGGAATGAATCTCCACTACTACCTGGAAGTAATCAAGGTTGCCATGACGACTCTTGCAGACAGAGGGCGCCATTTCTCGCTTTCCTCTCGACTGGCACACGGAAGTAGCCGATGGGGGTGCTGAAAGTGCTAGTAATTTTATCCTCTTTGATGAGGGTTAACATCGTACTGCACCGTTCCTCTTGCCGTTTTCACGGGATCATGACAATTTCTAACAATGGAATAGTGACCCCTCGTTTGATCTCAGACGACATTTGATTGAACCATTTTCCGTTTGAATAACCCCGAAAAAAATGGATCAGGAGTTTGAGAACATCGATTCAACTGGACAGTGGCAAAACCTTTATAATGTAAGTCGTACTGTTTTATTTTTATTTTTATTTTTTAGGTTAAATATGAGTCGCTCTTTGGATGAACGCTTGGGACACCTGCAGTATTTTGCCCTGGTAGATTTGCAATGTTTATCTAATAGTCCTAGACAAGTACTTAGCCCGTGAGAACGAATGGGTAATTCAGCTTTGCGTTACTGCGCATGCGCGTAATACCGAGAAATACGGTGAAATAATCTTCTTCTGTGAATCATTTCAGCTCGGTAAACCTGTACACGAGTGTTTATGGTTATACAAGAATATTGAGTTAAATTGGGTTATATATTTTTCATTCTTGTCATTAAGCAAAATGAGTAGGCAGCGTATTATTGTAGTAAACCATACTGCGAATTACAATATGTCAAAACAACTAGACTGGCAGCAATGCGAAGTGCATGAGTGCTCGTGTCACAGAGCGGTACATTAGAGCAGCTCACTAGGTGCTTCCTGTGAACACGTGGGCTGTGTCTCAACACCTAGTGAGCTGTTTACCTAGACAGCGTTTTCAGACCACTGCCTCGAGCTGTATTTTTTAGGTACCACAGGAGTTCCCAGCCCTAGCACAATAAATGACATGTAATTGTGTGTCCTTCAAACCCCCCCTGCGAGCGTGTATGATGCCTAAATATGCTGTCAGATTAGGGAGCTCGTGAGGTTTTGAGACGCAACCATGCACTGATATGGTTTCTGAGAACTGACGAGCACTTCCCAAGAACTGAAGAACCGAAGCTGTCAGTTCTCTATAAAACTCAGCCAGATAGTCATGCCCAACCCCCCCTTATGTGATGGATATATTATTATCTTTTTATGTTCTTTATTTCAATTTTAAAAACACTCCCCACTCTTTTTGCCATTTGTTAGAAAAGCTTTAAATATTTAATAAGTGAATAATCTTTTTTTTTTTTTTTTTTTTTTTTTTTAAGGGATGGCTCTTAGGGTTCTCACAATCATGTTTGTTATTTTGTAATCTCTTTCTAGGAAATCCGTAACCAGTCTCAGGACTGCGCCTGCAAAGTGGCAAAGTTCCCAGAAAATCGCAATAGGAATAGATATAGAGACGTCAGTCCCTGTAAGTTTCTTCCATGTAAACCATTTTAGCAATGTTTCACTCATTTTGTAACCTTGCTCTTAAATGGATAGTTCAGAGAGGGGGAAGGAGGGGGAAGGAGGGGGAAGGGGGGGGGGGATTAATTTACTCAGCGTCATGTTGTTCCAAATCTCTATGACTTTTCTGTATGTGAACTACAAAAGGGGATGTTAATCAGAATAATTTACTTTCATTATGTATGAAAGAAAAATGCAGTGAAAATAAATTGTGACCTTTTGTGGTTCCATTGAGGAGAGACAGCCATGTAGATTTGTATTACATGAGAGCGAGTAAATGACGAGTAAGTCAGAATTAAAATAAAAGCTTTTCTTTTCTGTAAGCTTACGTTGAATTTCACACAAATGTATGCTAACATGTTTGTTTTGACTCTGGCTTAATAACCTGCATTTTGTGTTAAGATGATCACAGTCGGGTGAGATTAGAAAGTTCAGAGAATGACTACATAAATGCAAGCTTAATTACCGTGGACGAGGCCCAGAGAAGGTACATATTGACACAGGTATGACAGTAATGGAAAAAGTAAGTCCACTGTTTGCATTTTGCTAACTTGCATTGATGTGTTATGTGACCTAAATACACATTTACATGCGGTTGTTGTAAACGAACAAGTTTAATTTACACATTCCCCCTGTATTTATAGAATTTCTAAAGTTTAGCATCTTGAAACCTACCTTTTTAACTCTTTCCCAGCCACTGACGGAATTTTCAGGCTTTCCGTGTTTTCACTGTTATACGGTAGGGGCGCTATTGCACATCTTCTGAAAGAGTACAGAATCTCCTGATCAAAACACATGCGAAGAAGATGCAGAAACAAGCCATAGCATATGTAAGCATATGCATGTGTAAAATAACATCATCAACATTAAACGGCATATCAAAACTGCCTAACTTTACCTAATGAAATGTTGACCCGGGATGAGCTACAGGACTGTGAAGCTTTTAGGGTGTTGATGGACTCGATTACGTTTTGATCATCGTTATGAATCCGATCTGGATGTAGTTTTTGACAAAACCTTTTTTTTTTTCTCAGCTTTTTGCTCAAAATGTCGCTTTTTATTAAACTTACCCATATGTGAGTGTTGATAAAAAACAAATGCATTAAGCTAGAATAAAACTCTTTTTTTTTTTAAAGCAGAGGCTCTGTTCTTTCTTTTGATAAATTGCATTTTCAGATATTCATACAACTAAATATTCTGGGGGACATGAAACTTTTGTGAAAATGATCAAAAATGCTGGCGGTGGCTGGCAACTTTTTTAAAAAAAATGCTGGCCGGGAAAGAGTTAACAGCTTTTACAGCCTTTTGTAGAACAAAGAAGGATGCCTCATAGATTGTTTCCATTTCTTTTGCATTGGCCAGCTTGTTGAAATAGTTAGCATATTCAGTAATGTAATTGACCTTTCGCCGAGCCCCGCCCCCCTTAGTTACTGTTGCTACGTCCGACAAACAAATGGTCAAACACGATCAGCGCGACAGATTGCCATGACGGAAAAAGGTATACCCGTGCGTGTTTTTGGAGCAATACCTCCGCGATATCCTCCAGATTGAGGCAAAAAGGGTTACAGTATTCAGTGGAGGGATATATTATAATATAAAAATACGCAATGAAGGAGACACGACTACTATCTACGTCTCTATCGAGGCTAATGCTTAACGTTACCGGTGTTCATACACATCATTTGTGATTATGACAAAGAACAAGGAAACAAGTGTTTAAAAGCATTGTAAGACACTTACTGTTGTGTTTTTGTGTGAAAGAAAAAACTGTCTCTGAAAATAAAAGTGCTGTCAGCAATAATTTCTTATGTGCGTTTTTTCGCATAACACTATGACTAAAATTTTAAATGCTGCAAAACACATGGGAGTTATATTCCCGATGCTGTAGTTTATTTGATCAGTCACTATATCTTTAATCAAGCTTAATTTGACTTTTCAACTACAATTAGGCAGTGAACTGAAAGCTTTTACAATATTTTAGCTATAACTTAGGCCTAACGTTATAAAATTGACAAAAGTATGTGGTGCATTTTCTTCCAAAAATGATTTTCTTTCTCAAATTCATGCTTCAAGTTGACAAAGCACAATAAACGAAATCACACAATAACTGTTTAACCAGACATAGCCTTAATTTGCATCTAAATAACTTTCATTGATTGTCTTTCATAATGCACTTAACGTTACCATAATAACTTATTTATTAGGGGGACAACAGATCACAAAAATCGCGGTTGAGACCATAATATTTATTAGTGGGGCAACGGATCATAAAACTCGCGGTTCAGACAATATTATGTTTTTTGAGTTACAGATAGGATCGTTTTTCAGATCAGAAAAACAAAACAAAAAAACCTTTAAGTAGCCATCGATACCACAGCCAGCAGACGTATTTATGCTTCGTAATGTTCAACACATTTAACTGGGAGTGTGGCCGTCCACACTGTTTTATCCATTGTAGGCACCGCTCACGTTGTGTTTTCGGCTTTGGGAATGGAAAGAACACAACTCCTCCAGACAATCTCTCGGGGTATGTAGTGTCCGATTTACAAACGCCATGGGCGCACGCTTCACCGTCTTGCTAATGTTTGTCGGACCTGCTCACATAGTAACGGTTGCTATGATGTGTGATTGGACAATGGCCGTTTTGGGGGAGGGGCCGGCGAAAGGTCAATTGCAGATACTTTTCTCTTTCTGCAGGGTCCCCTGAGGAACACTTGTGGTCACTTTTGGCTAATGATTTGGGAACAACGTTGCAAAGCAATTATTATGCTTAACAGAGTTATAGAAAAAGGCTCGGTGAGTGAACACATCTGATGTTTGTTATTTGCCTTGCTTTGTTATAGACATGTAACATGTAAACGGTAACACAGTATATCACGATAATGGATATGCGCAATATTGTTATTGAGAGCACTTCAAAATACCACAAATAAAAATAGTTTGAAAATGTTCTGATTCTTTATCATTGTTCAGTAATACAGTAGTTCCATTTGTTTTGAACTTCTGAACAGTAGAGTAAATCGTTGTTATTTTAACCCTTGTGTTATGTTGCAGGTCAATTTGACCCGTTTAGATTTTGTAGTTGTTGGAAATACTGGTTAACCTATGTTTTTTTTCTTGATATTTTGTGACTTTTTCTCATTTATCATCATGAACATGCATGCAAAGTTTCAACATGCTGGTGTTTTTTGACATATACAAACAAAATTACTGTTACTTTCGTGATGTTCGCGGGTCAATTTGACCCGCATATTTTAACGCTCTAAGGCAACTGTACGGACCCAAAATAATAACATTTCTTGGTTATATTTTGTTATTTTTTTTTTTACTACCTTATGAAGCTAAAAAATTAGGTTTTCCACACTTATTTCAATACAGAAAAATATTTTGTCAGCCACAGATAGTAAAAATTACCTATCATTTATTTTTTCAAGCTACCTGAAATAATATTAAACCTTTTTTTTTTTCTTGATATTTTGTGACTTTTTCACATTTATCATCATGAACATGCATGCAAAGTTTCAACATGCTGGTGTTTTTTTTTTTTTTTAACATATACAAACAAAATTACTATTACGTTTGTGATGTTCGCAGGTCAATTTGACCATCATAGGCAGCTATTCAAAAGCAACTGTACAGACACAAAATAAAAACATTTCTTTTATGTATGTCAGGGCATCAACTCCAGTTCTAAAGTGTATCTAAAAGTGCTCTAACCCAAACACACTTGAAAAAGCTAAATCATGGTGTTCAGAATTAATTTCAAATTACAAATGAAAATCTTTGACAGACACAGATAGTAAAATAAGCTCTCATTTATATATTCAAGATATCTGAAATATCTTGAGACTTCGACATAGACAGCAGGAAAAATGAGCTCAGATTAATTGATTAATTGTTCAGTTATGATGTTCTAAGCAAAAAAAAAAAAAGTAAAAAAAAATGTATATGCAAATATAAATAAATATAATGTATATTCAAATTTTGCCAAAACAAAACAGTTTTAAAAAATGGTTAAAAAACATTTTCATTAAATCATATATTCAGATATATTTTTTGGAATATTTGACAAATGTTGATATTAAAAGTTTACAGTTTGTACCTGAATCTTTGTTGTTTTTCATAGTGTGATTTTTGAGGAATTGTATTGAATCCAATTAGGGTCAATTTGACCCGAACCATAAGGGGAGTGCACAGAATTCCAACATAACACAAGGGTTAAATAATTGTTGTGAAATCTGGTAGTATGTTGATATATAGTAATGCATTCAACACATAAGCTGTAAAAAAATGTCAAAAAAAATTATAGAAACATCCGGCTTGTGTTGTTTTGCTGTTTTTGTTGACGCTGAACAGGAGAAGTGTGCGCAGTACTGGCCGTCAAAGGAGGAGCGAGACATGGATTTCAGTGACACTGGGTTTATGGTGACTCTGGAGTCCGAGGAGGTCAAACCCAATTACACGATAAGAATTTTAGAACTTCGAAACAGCAAGGTGTGAACGCAATGTCAAATGATCACGTCGTTGAATGCTTCTCTGAACAAGACATGAAAAATAAATGTTGTTTCAATTTTGTCCCATATGTTTAGACAGGAGAAACCAGAGATATCTACCATTTTCATTACTCGTCGTGGCCTGATTTTGGTGTACCAGAGTCCCCAGCATCATTCCTCAATTTCCTTTTCAAGGTTCGAGAGTCTGGCTCATTGGGGCCGGAGAACGGCCCCGCTGTGGTCCACTGCAGTGCAGGAATAGGGCGGTCTGGGACCTTCTCATTGGTTGACACCTGCCTCGTCTTGGTAAGACTGCAGTTACACAATAGTTAATAATTCTAAAGGTTTCACAGAGACTGTAATCATTTCTCAAGCAGCTGTTATCAGGTATAATATATGACGTGTGTGGAACTGACTTTTCAATGTCCTTTCCTCTTTGTAGATGGACAAGAGGAAAGACCCTTTGTCTGTGGACATACAAAAGGTTTTGTTAGATATGAGAGAGTATCGAATGGGTCTTATCCAAACCCCAGATCAGCTTCGGTTTTCATACATGGCAGTCATAGAGGGAGCAAAGAGCATCCTGAAAGAGTCTACTCAACAAGTATCAAGCACGGTGCGATTGCATTATTACATGTGATATTTGATTTACAATGCACAGTATTAAAGGGATAGTTTACCCAAAAATGACAATTCTGTTATCATTTACTCAACCCTCAAGTTGGTCTAAACCCTATTGACTTCTATAGTATTTTTTATTTTCTCCATACTATGCAAGTCAATGGGGCCAATCAACTGTTTGGTTACTCATATTATATAATGCTATTCCTAAAAATACACTGCCATTAAAGGTTTGGGGGCAGTACGTTTATTATTTTTTTAAAGATATTAATACTTTCATTCTTTTTAAATTTATATTCATCAAAGAATACTGAAAAATAATTCACAGTTTCCACAATAATATTAATTAGCATAACTGTTTTCAACATTGATAATAAAAATAAATGTTTCTTGAGCAGCAAATCAGCATATTAGAAGGATTTCTGAAGGATCATGTGACACTGAGTGATGATGCTGAAAATTCAGTTATATTAATTGTAACAATATTTTGCAATATCACTATTTTTACGGTATTTTTGATCAAACAAATACAGCCTTGGTGAGCTGTAGCTTGAAGAGACTTCTTTCAAAAACATGAAAAATCCCAAACTTTTTTTGCGTTATTAGTTCATATCAAATATTCTTGTGGTGTGACCTACTGTATCTAACTCTGAACCTTTATCACTGAAAGCAGAAGCGTCATGAAGAATGGCAGGAGCCAGAAGCTCATTTAGTTTCGTCGTCTCAAAGCCCCATCTGTAGTTCAGAGAAACACAACGGACAGTCTGACTCTTGTACGGAGCCACAAGATCCAGGAAGAGAACAAGACCGGATACAGTCGCCAAAGGAAGAGCGGCTTACGGAGTTAAAAACTTTTGGGTAAGAGGAATAAATAAAAATGTAACATTTTAATCTAGTAAACTGGTAGCTGAGTTGTTCTAGTCTAGTTATATCAACTGTGATTGTAACAACAGTGTTAGACTGAATTACAGAGTTGATCAAGAGCTGTATATAAAACATACATTACCGCTCAAAAGTTTGGGGTCCGAAAAACTTTTTTTTTTTTTTTTATGATTTTATTTGACAGTGAAGTTGACAGTAAAGACTTTTGTCATTGTTTCCAAAGATTTCTTTCCAATAAATGCTGTTCTTTTGAACTTTCTATTAACCAAACGATCCTGAATTTTTTTTTTATCACAGTTTCCACAAAAACATTAAGCAGCACAACCGTTTCCAACATTGATAATAATAATAAATGTTTCTTGAGCACCAAATCATCATATTAGAATGATTTCTGAAGGATCATGTGACAATGAAGACTTGAGTAATGATGCTGAAAATTCAGCTTTGCCATTTACAAAAATAAATTTTCAAATATTGAAATAAAAAAAGTTCTTTTAAATTGTAATAATTACTGTCGTTACAGTATTTTTGATCAACTAAAAATGCAGCCTTGTTGAGCTTCTTCTCAAAAATAATACCTACTCCCAAACTTTTGAACAGTATTGCAAAAGTGGTTAAAATGATAATTTACACAGATAGTAAACAACCTAGAATTTTGATAACAAAGACATACATTAAATGATATAGTTAATCTCGAATCAGTAAAATTGCTCATCTTTTTAACTGTTCCTGTCCTGTGAAGTGAAATATGAAGAAATCAACCATGCGTGTGTTGCTGTTTCTTCCAGCCTACGCAAGCGGAACCGTGAGGAGCGAATAGCCAGCACTGCACAGAAGGTGCAGCAAATGAAGCTGAAACTGAGCGATTCGGAGAAAAAGAAAGAGAACTGGCAGTTCTGGAGACCAATCCTCCTAAATGTCGGTGCTGGTGCCGCATTAGCACTAGGACTGTGCATGTGCTGGGCCTTTCTCTCCCAGTAATGCAATTTTATCCCACAGATTCCTCTTCTTGTCTTTTATTTTGCCCAGGGACCCAAATTATGGTACTCATATTAGTAGGTGCTTGGATGTTTTTAGATAAGGGACAAAATGTAGAATGATTGTGTTTACAAGCATTCAGTCCCCGGACATTCTACATGAGTTACTGAATGTTTGTGTCGTGGTTATCACAGTGTAAAGAACGATGTAGTTACATTGTAACTGCTATTGTAATTCCATCATGGTAAATTCTCGAGGCCTAGCAAATTTCACTGTACAGTATTATGTCTCAGTTTATCTGCAGAACAATGTTAAATGGAATTGAAGCTTGTTTCCGCCACAAAAAAAAAAAAAAAAAAAGATAATTGTGATTCACAATTGTGACTTTTTTTCTCACAATTCCAAGTTTATTTCTCAAATTTGTGTCTTTAAATCTTGCAATTCTGACTTTGTGAGAAAAAAAGTCCCAATTGCAAGATTTAATCTCGCATTTGCAAGAAAAGTCACAATTGTTAGTGTATATCTCTGAATTATTTTGATTTCTCAAAATAGCAACTTTAAAGGGATAGTTCGCCCAAACATGAAAATTCTGTCATTTACTCACCCTCAAGTTGTTTCAAACCTGTATGAATTTCTTTTTTCTGCTGAACACAAAAGAAGATATTTTGAACAATGTCGGTAACCAAACAGTTGATGGACCCCATTGACTTCCATAGTATTTTTTTTTCCCTACTATGGAAGTCAATGGGGTCCATCAACTGTTTGGTTACCGACATTGTTCAAAATATCTTCTTTTGTGTTCAGCAGAAAAAAGAAATTCATACACGTTTGAAACAACTTGAGGGTGAGTAAATGACGACAGAATTTTCATTTTTATGCGAACTATCCCTTTAAATCTCACAATTCTGAGAAAAAAAGTTCAAATTGTGAGATTTAAACATGCAATTGCGGAGAAAAAAAGTCAAAATTGTCAAAAATAGACCCCCACCGGTCTTACTGAGTCAGTTTATTAAATGCTTCTGTCTTCAAGTTTGCGCATGGATATTCATAGGGTGACTCATTTGTTTCAGTAGGTCAAAGCCCAGTGAGTTTCCGTACATTCACATCTCAGGATCTTCTAGTAATAAACTGACTGTAGATTCAGCCAAATGTAATAAGTGGTCTGGTTTCCACTTTCAAAATGTACATAGTAAACTCTTTACTAAAGAAAACAATATTGCCGTTTATTTGTCTCAGGCATCTTCTGTGCATATGCTTCTCTGTTCAAGCTCATTTGCATATAAAATGGTATGGATGCACGTGGGGTAAATCTGATGTATGAGTGTGCGAATAAATGCAGATTGTGTTAGATTTCACTTGATGCATGTTTACGGATGTCTACATCAGTGCAGTGTTAGGCCTGCTATGGTTAATATTTAGACGACGGATGCTAAACTAAGCCTGTAGCGATTTATTTTTGTCTCCAAGGATCAAAGTTTGTTTCCAGCTCCCATTACCTCACACTGTTCATTGTGGGTTTAATGCCAATTACTTAACAGAATCAATGCGAGTCAAATTAGATGTCTCTTCCTGCCATGGTTCCAGGAATTGATCCAATATTTCCAGAAGTGGCTAATGGTGGAGTGGTAATTTCATTCCATCTTGTCAAGTGACCAACCGGGAAAGACCGATCCTTTTTCCTCGTAAGTTGACTTGTCACAAATACGGGAAAATGTCTTATTGGAGCCAAGCTTCGCTTAAGGGATGACCTCCTAAAAGCTCTTAAAATTTTTCCAAATATTGAGTTTTTGAGCTTTTATTGATTTTTATAAGTTTATATTTGGTTCTCAGGTTTCAAAGTACATCAGCATTACATATGTATGAGGGTTGCTTGAGTTATTCCTGACATGCGAATGTAAAATTTTGTTAAAATAATTAAAGGATTGACGTAAAAAAATATTTTTCTGATAATTTTGGTTGTTAATAAAATCAAATATTGGACAGTTGTTAATTTTAAACTTTTTAAAATATTTTTTTTCTGTCATTTCTGTTAAAGTCATTCCAGATTGAAGAGAATGTACATTTGCAAGCCATACTTCTGGATTTTTTTTAGAGTAAAACGTAAAGTGGTTTACATTTGAGACTTTAAAGTTTTGCTGTATAACATAAATTACATATTCATTACTCAAAACGTGAATTTTAAAGCTATATGTGTTTTAAGGAACTAATAAAATGCTATGTGAGGACTTTCAATAAGGACAGCTTCGAATGACTGAAAATGCAGTCGAGAACCATTTTAGTTTTTTTATTGAATAAACATTAACATCGAGTATACACGTTTGTTCAAATGCAAATATTGAACGTTATACAATAATGCATAGAAAAACAAAAAGGAAAGCAACTAGAAAATAGTACATATAAAAATCACAACTGGGTATAAAATATCAAATAAATATAGAGCTTTGGGAGAGTATAGCTTTTTTAGAGTATAGTATTGTGTCCAACCTCAGTCAACAAAATCATAAAATTGGGTTATTAGCAAACTTGAATTCATGAATGTGAGATTTTGTTAAAAATGTAAGTAAATTAATTAAAAGCACTTTTCATTCTCTCCATATTCAGTGAAGCCAAAAAGTAGCCTACACTCTCCCATAAAACTGAGAGGTCTTGAACACTGATAAATTTCAATATTTGACACCACAATATGGCTAAACAAGTACAGATTGGAAAAAATAAATGTAAGGTAGTTGCATTATAGTTATTACAAAAAACTGCAGTTTGTGTTATAGTATAGTTTTAGTTTATGTTAAATATTCTTTCGAGAACTACAAGATCCAGGAGGCGACTTTTCATGACGTAATTTCCTAAGGATGAAGGGGCGGTCAACGCTGTGCCTGAATTAAAAAAAAATAGATTAGCATTTCCTATAATCTCAGAATTCGTTAAACATTAAAGCTCACGAACGCCATCGTTCTTTAAAAGTAATGTAATTTGTTTTTTTGTTTACAGCTTTTAGAGTATTTTAAAACCGCAACTGCGAATATACACAGGCGCTGTGACGACAGATTCCCGCTTGCCTTTCCGCCAGGATTTAAAATGTCAGTTGCAGGAGGCGTTGACATCACATCCAGCAATACAACAACACAAATATACTGAAGATGTTGAATCCGCGCATTTAATGCAGACGTTGACGTTGAAATGCGTAGTTATAAACTTGTAGTTTAAACTTCTGTCGCATTTTCACGCTCGAAAACATGTCCCTGCCACCAGAAAAAGCAACTGAATTAAAACAAATAATTCATGACCATTTAATCAAGGTAAGGTGATGATCAGTTTGTTTTTACTTGCAAATCATGACGTAAATTGTCAAAAAAAAAAAAAAAATGAAGTAATTTTGTAGCTCTAAAAGAAATGCATTACTTGTTTTTTTTCCTGATGCCTTGTGGTTTTTATTTTGTGCTGGTATATTTGGGCGGTTGACATGACAACCATACACTACGCCTACACTTTAGTTAATTTAGACCAGAAGGAATGGCTGTTCTTTTAAAAATGTATTTGTCACGCCTCAAGAGCCTAAAATGTGATTACAAAGTTATGCACTTTCCCTTTACACACTAAGACTAACTTTTTTCCACATCTGCCAATGGCTCGTGTCGTGACTTAAGAAAATGTACCTGCCATAAAAAAATGTTTACCGGCCATCAAATAGTTTTTTGCAAAAAAGGCAGTAATGACACTAACATTTTAAATAACAGTGAAAATGAATAGTGGTCGACCGATATGGGATTTTTAATGGCCGATGCCGATGCCGATATTGAGAAAGCAATCTGGCCGATTGGCCGATATGAGGCCGATACAATACATGTGAATACAGTAAATGAGAGACATAAAGAATATTGGTGAAACTAAATGAACATTTATTGTACATGTATATTTATGCACAATTCTTTTTGCAATAAAAAAAGATTTACTAAGAAATTAAAATGGAAACAAAAAGGTAAGGTAACACTTCAATAAATAAAGTTTTAGTGCAGCTTCTTGTCTGCTTTAATATTTACAGTCATTTTTTCAGTCACATAAATAATTACTGCTGCTTACTGCAGGTTACAAATAACATTTATCATTAATGAAACAATCTAAACAATATTCATAAATTAATGACAAAATAGTATATGAAATTACATACATTTTATGTACAATACATAGTTTATTTACACGATTTACTTTAAACAAGTTGTTTTACTTCAAGTATATTTAAATAATAATAATTTATGTGTTTAGTTTTGCTTGTTTGTTTCTTTAAAACGTTGCAAGCCGTCACATGTATTTGCATGACATACATGAACATATGAAAATGTATACTACACACGATATTACGCCAATCATGGATAGATAAACCGTAGATACTATAGTGCATAACATTTTCAAGGATTTATTTTCAAACGTAATATTATTGCATAGTGTTCTCCTCTCATCCACCTCACGCGACCAACTGATCTGTAATGCACGCGAGTGACGCGACCGACCCAGCTTTTCCGTGCACGCGAGTCCGTTGGAAAACAGCGTCTAGTTTAAATGTAACCCGAGAACAACGCGCGTATCTGAGGAACAGCCAGTCACAGGATTTTTGACTGTTTGTGAGGTAAAATGTTTTCAGTTTTGTTTGAATTCGTTTATATCACATCTGTGACCCCCACTGGAGCTACCGCTGGGCTGCGGATCTGACATATCACGGTACTGTTTGAATAGACTCTGCTGCACGCCGGAGTGTTTTTGTGTGTAACACAATATAGCGTCAGGTTAGAAAGCGAATGCGAATGGTCATTTACTGTGTCTGTCAGATGTCTGCTTCACTTCTGAGTGGCTTGTCTTACGTGCTGGGCGGAGCAGAGCGAGTGTATTCAGTTCATTCACGCTCGCTCTGTTCGCGTCAGTGGAAAAACGCGCTAATGCACAGTCACAAACTGTTTTGAAATATATCGGCCAAATGGAAAGATTTATCGGCCGATGCCGATATCTAAAAAATTCCAAATATCGGCCGATATATCGGCCTCGGCGATATATCGGTCGACCACTAAAAATGAACAATTCTCTAATCAAATTTCGATACCACAGCTAAAACTACATGCCTAATATACATTTAGTCAGTAATAAAACAAGAACAAATAATTAAATTACAAGCAAAAATACAAATAAATACTATATAACAAAGACTTTTCAGGTAGGTCTAACAGTAGTTTTCAGGTAGTGCCTACAGAAATTTAATAAACTAAGCAAATGTAAATTAACACGGCATAGTCTTCTCTTCACTGTATAAATTAAACATCCATATTAATTAATCCAAATTTTTCTTTGTCCTTAGTTGTTTGATTAACTTTAAAACACAGAGAGCCGCAGGTAGGTATCAGGCTGCTGTCACTTTAAGAGTGAATGCACGGATCTAATATACTGATACTGCGTCTTTCTCAACTGTTTACGTTCACTTAAGATATAACCGACTATGTTTACTGGGATACTCGCCATATGTTTTTTTTTTTTTTTACAGACTTTTGTGTAAATTTGTACGCTCAAGCGAAAGAGAGAGAGCTCAGTTTATCTCATGCTGTCTGAAGCGGCTTTCTGGGTGTGCTTTGAATGTGTGTTCACACAAAATGTTCCACACAGAGTGCGAGCAACAAAATAAACTCCCTTTTGTGTCTTCTTGTCAAGGCTTAAACGTTCATGATGATGAAGCGCTGGCCCGTCAATTGTCCCTAGCAGCGTTCACGTTAATGCATTGTTAGAATTCATAAAAATATTACCGGCCAACCGGCGAGTGATACCGTTTCATATCGCCAACACTGATTTTTACTTGCATTTGGCTCTTGGCGAGTGTTAATTTTAGGCCCTTCACATACCCACTCACATTTGTTTCACTATATTAGTGAGGACTAATTGCATAGACTTCCATTGATACTTGTAGCAAGTATTGATAGTGTGTGGGATTTTCTTTTGTTTTTTTAGATTTTTTCCTTTTTTTGATATTCTCTCCTACCTGTCTATTACCTGCAGGTGTGCGATGGTAATTGTTAATTGATTATCTTGCAATTCTGAAAGTTGTAAAGTCAGAATTGCGTGTTATATAGTCAGAATTGCGAGATATAAACTCGCAAAGAGAGAAAATAATAATTGTAATAGAAATAATAATTACAAATTTTTCTGAGAAAAGAATATAAACTTGCAATTTCAAGAAAAAATGATTGTAATAAAAATAATATATATATATATATATATATATATATATATATACAGTACAGGCCAAAAGTTTGGACACATTACTATTTTTAATGTTTTTGAAAGAAGTTTCTTCTGCTCATCAAGCCTGCATTTATTTGATCAAAAATACAGAAAAAAATGTAATATTGTGATATATTATTACAATTTAAAATAATTGGTTTTCAATTTATTATACTTTAAATTATCATTTATTTCGGTGATGCAAAGCTGAATTTTCAGGATCATTACTCCAGTCTATCAAATGATCCTTTAGAAATCATTATAATATGATGATTCATTATCAAAGTTGGAAACAGTTCTGCTGCTTAATATTTTTTCATAACCTGTGATACTTTTTTAGGATACTTTGATGAATAAAAAAAAGAAAAAGCAAAAAGAAAAGAAAAAAAAAGAAGCAAATGTTTTCAAGATAGAAATCTTTTATAACAACCATATACACTACTGGTCAGTAATTTGGGGTCAGTAATTTTTTTCTTTATTTTTTTTTTAAATAAATCAATAATTTTATTCAGCAAGGATGTGTTAAATTGATAAAAAGTGATAGTAAAGAAGATTTATATTATTAGAAAATATTTTTTTATTTTGAATAAATGCAGTTCTTTTTAACCTTTTATTCATCAGATATATTAGGCAGCAGAACTGTTTCCAACACTCATAATAAATCAGAATATTAGAATGATTTCTAAAGGATCATGTGATGTCTGGATGTCACATGTGACACTGAAGACTGGAGTAATGATCCTGAAAATTCAGCTTTGCATCACCGAAATAAATGATAATTTAAAGTATAATAAATTGAAAACCAATTATTTTAAATTGTAATAATATATCACAATATTACATTTTTTTCTGTATTTTTGATCAAATAAATGCAGGCTTGATGAGCAGAAGAAACTTCTTTCAAAAACATTAAAAATAGTAATGTGTCCAAACTTTTGGCCTGTACTGTATAAATAAAACGGAGAAAAAAAGTTGAGATGTAAACTCGCAATTGTGAGAAAAAAGGCAGAATTGTGATATGAAAAGTCGCAATTAACTTTCAAATAGTTTTATTCAGTGGCAGAAACAAGCTTCCTTAACGTACCCATCACAGAAATATTTCACTATATAAGTGAGGACATTTGGCCCTCACAAGTTTATCTAAACCTGTACACACACATATACCTAAAACTTGATCTTGAAAAAAAGTAGTTTAATGTTATTTGTCAACTAACCCATTTTCAGATGGATATCCATGGTAAGATTCGTGAAGTTTTAGCGGAGACGGTGAGGGGTGACGGGCACCATGGACAGCGTTCGCTCTCTGAGGAAGACTTCATACATGCTCTTCAGCGGAGGGGAATCGTAGATGATGTGATGAAAGATCTCCACTTTACAAATGTGGTACGAGTATTCAGATTTTTGAACCTACATACATTGAGATTACAAAAAAGAATGCATCTCCTCACTGAAACACAAATTTTATAGCTATTTAAATGTTGGTTTCTCATCAGGATGTTTCTCACACTGAAGCTGATACTGTGAACAAGTCTGCGACCCGTTTTGTGGACAAGAACATCACACAGCTGAAGACAAGTGAGTGCTTGCTTGTGAGGATCATCATTTACTCACCCTCATGTCGTTCCAAACCCGTAAGACTTTTGTTCATCTTTAAAACACAAATGTAGAATTCTTTTTATGAAAATGAGAGATTTCTGCCCCTTCATTGAAAGTCTATTCCACTAAAACTTCAAAATGTTCACAAAAGTCAAGCAAGTATGGTCAAGCTACTGTTTACCATATCTGATGTGCTCTATGCTTGTGCGTTGGTCAATGTTTAACTAAAGTAAAGTAAAGTAAAGTAAAGTAAATCTATTCATCATATAAAGCGATCAAAACACTTAAATTGCTTTGTTCACATGGATTACTTTTACAAAGTCTTAATGAATTTTATGAGGTGTCAAAGTTTTAGTGAAATGGACTTTCTCTGGAGAGGCAGAATTTATTAATAATCAGGTTTCATTAAAAAATATCTTCATTTATGTTTTGAAAAAGAAACAAAAGTCTTGAGTAATATACTTTAGTCAGGTTAGAAGCTATATTGAATTTAACAAATGAAAACAAGTGTGTGAGGGATAGACATACTTTCAAAATTGTTTTATAGTTTTTGGTCTACTGAAAGTTTTTTTTATTTGTCAGCTTAACAATTGGTATGTTGTTAAACAACTGTACAATCCATTGAACGCACTGTTCTTCTATCCGCCACAACCTCATTTTCATTCCTGTCAAAAATGAAGTAAACCTCTACTCTACCTGACTAAGATCTATTGATATCACCTTCATGGTTGGGAAAAGAACTATGTATCTACCATCTTTTGTGTCCCACTGAAGAAAGAAAGGGAGGTGTACATGATGAAATTGTCATTGTTGAGTGAACTAACCCTTTAAAAACTTTCACCAGCTAACATCAGTCCACTACGGAGATACCTCTACCTACAAGTTCTGGGTGGGAAGGCTTTCCTGGAACACTTGCAGGAGCCAGAGCCTTTACCTGGTCAGGTGTGCTCTACATTCACCCTTCATCTCTACTTCCGCAACCAGCGCTTCCGCTCCAAACCAGTCCCATGTGCTTGTGAACCAGACCTACAGGAGGGCTTTCTTCTGGAAGTCCACAGAGATGGCCCAGGTTTCTCATGCAACCGTACTTATATTAGCAGCCTATTACATACTCCTCCTAATTTCAAGAACATGTGTAAAGAAGGCTAATGATAAAGATATGGTTTTTAGAATCGTTCTAAATGTAGTCCACACCACACTAGGGATGTCCCGATACCACTTTTTCACTTCCGATACCGATACCGATGCCGCAGCTTTGGCTATTTGCCGATACCGATATCAATCCGATATTTTTATTTTATTCTTGAACTAATACTAATAATAATAAAATATAATGGAAGCACTTTGCTCAATTAGCCACATAAAAACATCTCACTCAAATGGAGAACAAATACTTCTCCAGTATAGTCCACAACAACAGTTGATAATGAAAGACTGCCACCCTTTATTCAAAAGACCTTGAGATATGTTTGGTAACCTGAATGAATTTAAAATTAATTTGCTATATTTCAGATCAATATATTTGTTTCCTTTAAATTTTAATTAACTTTAACTTTATTCTCATCTGAATTATAAATAATTTATTTCTGTATAAAATAGTACTACTTTTAAAAACACATTTGATTTTCTTTTTTATTCAATGTAGAATGTGTAACTTAAAAATAAACAGATTAGTGCTCTGTTTTAGGACAAGAAATGAAAACCAATGCAATGATGAATGTCCAAAAGATGATATCATTTTTGCTTTTAAACAGCGTGCGTGTGTGTGTGTGTGTGTGTGTGTGTGTGTGTGTGTGTGTGTGTGTGTGTGTGTGTGTGTGTGTGTGTGTGTGTGTGTGTCAGTTACAGTTTGACAAGAGTTTACAGTTTGACAAAAGCACAATGTTGGGTTTTACACAAATATAAGTAGGCTAAACACTTTTTGCAGTTTTAATGATGTCCTGTATGAAAATGACGGAGTATGTTTTTATGTTTCCACTGTTCGATCGCGCCCGTGCCTCTCTCTCTCTGACACACACACACTGACTCCAGCATTGCAATCTTGACATCGCAGCCTGTTCATTTTGCTGCGTTCACACCAAATGCGAATAGAGCGTCAAATTTGCGTCTATCGCGTCTAGTTCGATGCTTGAACAGTTTGAATCCATTCGCGCGTCCAAAGTGAATAGGACGCGCCGCGCGCGTATAATGATAAAGTGAGCGTTTGAAGCGATATAGACGCGCGTTCAGAGCTACAGATTAGGTGTCCCTAAAGAACCCGCATATGCGCGTATCTAACAGTAACGTTAGTTCCGTATTACATTAATTAATGTGCACGCGATATTTATTTATTTTTATACCGTGTATTCTCTGTGTAAATCCATGCACCGAACGTACGTTCAGTACGAATACTTACCGTTCCACCCCTAATGGGTATCGGATCATAGGTATCGGATAATTTTTTTTCTCCCCTCCGATATCCGATCTAGCGTTTTGGGCCAGTATCGGCACGATACCGATGCCGTGGATCGGATCGGGACATCCCTACACCACACCTATAACAATATGGGACAGAGAAACAATGTCGCTGGAATCACTTTCACAGCGAATATATATTTATTTATTTATTTATTTATTTTTCTTCATCTGTTGAACGATAAAAGCAATTTATCCTGCTTTAATGCTCGGTACACATTGTATGATTTTGGGCTGTCCCAGATGACCAATCGTGGCGATTTCTGTGGTCGAGGCTCTTAAACGGTGGTTCTACATCGTACAGTGAGAGAGGTTCAAAGACATCCGTTGTCACAGTCTTGTGACCAAAGATTGCCTGTGATAATGTTCTGACAGTGTCAGAGATTTAGCTTGATCATCTCACAGTGTGTTTGCTGCTACGACCTACATCTACTGACTAGCCAATAAAAGTGCAGCATGAAACGGCATATTGATCAACTCGACATGGCGCTTAAACTTAAAACTACTTACCTCAAGCTCCATTTACAAAATTAGCATGCCAAGTTGGACACGGTCATTGCTAGGGAAAAGAGGCCATCTTTTTTTTCGCTTACACTTTTTTTTTTTTTTTCTCAGCGCACATAAATACCAAACTACAACTGCCAATTTGTTTACCACTAGCGCATGCTGATGACGTTTTATTCTTCTATACTAACTTGCTTCGTAGCCTTGCGATTCAACAGGTGTCTTCATCGTACAGTCTGCAGGTTTATTAGATCCATGTCGTTCAGTGTGATTTGTAATGATCTTATAGGATAGGTCTGTAGCAGGCATAAAGAGTTTGAGTATTTAAAGCCATAGGCAACAAAACTGCTGGTAGTTTTAATATTAAACAGAATGATATTGTGCGTTGGTGTGGACGCTGATATAGTTATTGTTAAAGTTATCTTTATAGTTATCATTCCTTGTGTGACAGGGCCTTAAATATGGTGTTGTTGTGTTACAGGAGATGCTAGCAAGATGGCTGATGCTACCACCATGTTGTCCATCTGTGATCCAGTGCATATGGTGCTGATTAAAACAGACACGTCTGGGGACACGACACTCGTTTCTTCTTATTTTCTTGACTGGCGGACAGTTCTCAGTGCTCCCAATGGAAAAAACGCTGTCTCAGTAGAACTACTAGGAGTGGGTAAGAAAAAGTCATATTGTTAAATTATTTCCTTTCAAAAATACTGTTAAGATATTTTGAAGAATGTTTTGTCCATACATTGAAAGTCAGGGGAGTCTAACTGTGGACCAACTAACTTTCACTGTATGGACAAAAACAGTTGAAACACTCTTCAAAATATCTACGTTTGGACATTTTTCCTTTTTGGTTAAACTATCCATTTGAGTTGTTAATCCATAAAAATTGTTGATGGGTATGTATGTGTGTGTATTTTTTCCAGGCAGTGAATGTAAAGTACCTGCTGGTGTTCTGAATCTGAAGTTGGAACTGTATCCTCCCCTTACTGAGACCCTGAGCCCTGATGTCATCGCCACCCAGGTGAATCATTACTATATTAATGCTTCAGTTCATTTAAGGCTCAATCCCAATTCACCCCTTGACCCTACCCCTCCGTTTTGCGTGTTCCCGTGAAGGTTGTCTCGATTCTCTTTTGGTTGGAGGGGTAAGGGGAAGGGCCAGATAGCCCTTGAAACGAAGATTTTTCGGGACCACACTTCAAACGAAGGGGTATGAGAAATGTACCTGCATACACCGGCTACAGAGGGAACATGACTGCCATAATCATTTTCTTTGTCACATTCAATCTTGTGTTCATATTTACGGTCATGTTCTTCAAAGAAACGTTTGCAAAAAAAATCGCTGAAAGTTCGTTAACGATAGTCCCGCAACATATTTTCATGTCTGATAACTGGTGAATGTAATTGCAGCAGGGAATTGGCTTATCTTTTACCGTACATCTGCTATGAACGCATTGTTTTCTTGTGGTTATGTTATATGTGAACACGATATAAACGAACAGTGCTTACACAGTTTCGTGCTTTTTGCAACATGATCATCATCAACCAGTCTTGGATGTTCTTTATCAAACAGGGACACCTGAGGAAACCCGGAGGCTCATTCGTTTTCGCGCTGACAACGAGCAACGTTTCCTGAAGTCCAAAAATACTTAGGTGTCGAAGATATCGGCATCTCCGTTGTTTTCTGCGAACTTCAGAAGAAAAATGCTAAAAAAATAGCTGTAACCCACGCAATTGAGATGACTACAGCTGACGACGGCATCTTGGAAGTTTGTGATAAACATTGGTGCATCTCCTGTGATGTAGGCGCTAGCGACGACGTATAATGACGTGTAACGGTGTAGTAGTGGTGTCCCATTTCTTAGGGGAATATTTTCACCCCTACGCCTTGCCACTCTGTTTCAAAGGGGCAAGGGTAAGGGGTAGGCGAAGGGGTATAAAATAGAATTGGGATTGGGCCTAAGTCTTGTTGATTAGCTCCAGCCATAACCATGTAATAACCAGTCCCTATTTACATTATAGGAAAAAATTTGGAATCAAGTTCTTAATTAAGAATTAAGTGCATAAACAAAAGTTCATCTTTGTAGAAACAGCAGTTCTAAAAGGACAATGCAGATAATGATTCAAATGTTTCTGGTTTTAAATATTCTAGAATGTCCCATAGACTTCCATTGTATGTGTATTACTGTAAACATGATTTATGTGTACTTCTCTTCTTTTTCTTTTTCTTCCACTCCTGAGTCTATGTCGGGCCATAGAACCGTACATAGGACATTTATGAAATTTATGAAGATAATGTGTTAATAAATGAGGTTAACATTCCTTTTTAAGGAGTTTTGGTTCTCTAAACATCATTTGTCCATAAAAGGTAATGGTAAATCATCAACAAAGCTTTCTCATTCTTGTAATTTCTCTGTTTTTACAAGGGTTGTCTCTGTAACACCTAAAATATAATGTTTTTTTTAAAAACTCATGGTCTTTTTCCAGCAATCCCTGGAGAGAAGGAAAACAGCAGAGAAGGAGAGGCTGTTTTTGGTATATGCCAAACAGTGGTGGCAGGAGTTCTTGGAGATTCGACCCTCACACCAGTCCAAACTGGTGAAGATCTTTGCACAGGTGACCTTACTGAGCACCGTACTGGTGAATGATGATATAAGTGCCTATTGTTGATTTATGCTTGTGCATAACAGTATGTGACTCAGATGTCTTATAATACTTGTGTGTTTTCCAGGATGAAAATGGTGTGAACCGGCCTGTGTGCTCATATGTTCGTGTACTGCGTGCCGGAAGGTTGCTTGAGAGTCCGCGGCAGGCGGCGCGTTTCGTTAGCCTGTTAGCTCAGGAGAGAGCGCCTATGGTTGGGGGAGGAGTCAGGCAGGAGCAGTGGTGCTCTATGATGGCCTTTCTGTGCAGGAACAAGGCAAGACATCCTGTTAAATGCTGATCTAACACTGAGTACTGAAACTGAATAATCAAACGCTAGAGTAAAATATCAGAATGTACTGTTTTTATGAACATCGACAAATTTGATTACATTTATTAACATGTTTTTTTGTTGTCAGGGTGAATGTGAGGATCATGCCACGTTGCTGTGTAGTCTGCTGTTGGGATTTGGACTGGATGCTTATGTATGTGTGGGCACCAAAGCCAAGAACGTTCCACACACCTGGGTCATGACCTGCGGCACAGACGGCTCCATCACCTTTTGGGAAAGTTTCACTGCACACAGGTAATAATTTATACATTTTAATTGTTCTTAGTTTTCTTCTAAACTGCCTCAAACATGGCTCCAGACTAAAGTAAAATGACTTAAAGGAGAACTCCGGTCAATTTTAACATTGAGCTCATTTTTTTGTACATTTGGAGTGCTGTCAATACAGAGAACAACGACAAAAATCGGTGTTGCCTACACCGTGTTATCCTCTTTTTAAAATTTGCACCCTGTTGACTTCAATGGGGCAAGTTTTAAACCTGCTTTTAGCCTCTTAACATCCTTGATGTGTCATTACAAGTGCACAGGTCATGTAGTAATCGATTGTCGAGTTCACGCGCATTGGTTTAGTACCTATGATCATGCGCGTGAACTCGACAATCGATTACTATGGACTTCAACCGAAAACAGGATGTAAACACAGGTATGTTCGCTGGCTGAATAAACATCATTTTTATTCATATCTTTCACATCTACTGCAGTCAGATTCACCCGCGTTCACTCCGAAGGAATCACTCACATTAGCTGTGCACTTGTAATGACACATCAAGGATGTTAAGAGGCTAAAAGCAGGTTTAAAACTTGCCCCATTGAAGTCAACAGGGTGCAAATTTTAAAAAGAGGATAACGCGGTGTAGGCAACACCGATTTTTGTCGTTGTTCTCTGTATTGACAGCACTCCAAATGTACAAAAAAAATGAGCTCAATGTTAAAATTGACCGGAGTTCTCCTTTAAAAGGTTGTTCTGCCTGTTCGAAAAAAGGTCAATTATTGTGTTGATTATAGTCTCAAAATGTCACCCACCATGCTCCCAAACAAAGTTTCTATTACACTCAACATTCAATCCAAAAAGTAAAATCAACATTAAAATTGTACCTCACTAATGAAAGTTACAGTCCCCCTGTGGTGAAAATCAAGCTTTTAATGTATGTCTGTGTGGAGTCAACTCCATTGCTGAGTATTTTCTCCTTAAAACTGCAGTGAACCAAAGACAGTCTCAAAAACGCGGCTTGAAATCACTGGTGTTTCTGACGTCACAAACTACCTTGTAACCAATCACGTCAAGGTGTGGATCTCTGACCTGGTGTGAGATAGTGAAGACGGGTCTAACTTGCATATTCATAGAACCGCCTATATTAAATGAGGCAAGGGTTGTTTCAAGGGATAAACTTGTTGACTACAGGGGGACTTTAAATATTTGAACGTTTTTTTTTTTTTTTAGAATATCATTATACACTCACTGGCCACTTTATTAGGTATACCTTGCTAGTGAATGTAAACCAGTTAGAGTTGATTTGATCTTTGTGACATGGCGTGTTATCCTGCTGGAAGTAGCCATCAGAAGATGGTTACACTGGTCATAAAGGGATGGACATGGTCAACAACAATACTCAGGTAGGCTGTGGTGTTTAAACGATGCTCAATTGGTTCTAAGGGGCCCAAAGTGTGCCAAGAAAATATTCCCCACACCATTACACCACCAGCCCGAACCATTGATACAAGGCAGGATAGATCCATGTTGTTTACGCCAAATGAAATATAGCAGAAATCAAGACCCATCAGACCAGGCAATGTTTTTCTAATCATCTATTGTCCAATTTTGGTGAGCCAGAGTGAATTGTAGCCTCAGTTTCCTGTTCTTAGCTGACAGGAGTGGGACTTGGTGTGTCTTCTGCTGCTGTAGCCCATCTGCCTCAAGGTTCCACTTATTTTGTGTTCAGAGATGCTCTTTAGGCTGTTTTGTGGAAATTTTGACTGATTAATTTAAAAATAACTTTTCATAAGACTAAACGCTATGTTCGTTGCTGCGTGCTGTAAACACTGCTGGTGACTCTGAAGATGTAACATATGAAAGATATGTAAGATCAACAAACCTCCCTGTTAATTTGTTGATATCTTGCTTTAAGACGAGCTTTCCTGCTTTATTTTCTGTACTAGATACCTCCACCGTCCAATAGACCCAGATGCACCTCCCATGGTCCCCCAACCAAAACCCACCCACCCTTACCGGACACTCGGCTGCGTCTTCAACCACAAGACGTTCTTGGCGAACTGTCAGCCGTCAGATGCTGTGGAGCTGTGTGTGTTTGACTTCACAGACGGCTCCCGCTGGAAGGCCATGAGTGAGGAGGCCGTGAGATCTGTATGCGCTCCCGGCTCCACCTCCTCTCTTCCGCCGACTCCTCCTCTCTGCTCTTCTTCTATAGTTCCCAATGAGGCCAGCAACCAACTGGAGCTGGAGATGCGATACCTATTAGCAGAGCATAGGAAGGTAATAAAAGCACACATGCTCAAGCAACCTTTGACACAAAAACAACTTGTGTAATGTGCATTTCTGAATACAGTCAAAGCGAACTTTAACCCTAAAATGAAAATTCCGTCATCATTTTACTCTCATGTCAGTAAAGAAGAGTCTTCTGAAGCTGCTCTACTTTCAAAAGTTTGGAGTCAGTAAGATGTTTTTGAAAGGAAGTCTCTTATGTTCACCAAGGATGCAATTTGTTTGATCAAAAATAATATATTACAAATATTTTTGAAATATTATTAAAATTGTTTTCTATTTTAATATATTTAAAAAATGTAATTTATTCTGGTGTTGGCAAAGCTGAATTTTCAGCATCATTACTCCAGTCTTCAGTGTCATATGATCCTTCAGAAATCATTCTAATATGCTGATTTGGTGCTCAAAAAACATTTCTTATTATTATCAATTTTGAACACAGTTGTGATGCTTAATATTTATGTGTGCATTTTTTTCAGGATTCTTTGATTAATAGAAAGTGCAGCATTTATTTAAAATAGATTTTTTTTTTTTTTTAAGTAAACGTCTTTATTGTCATCTTTGATCAATTTAATGCATCCTTGCTGAATAATTAAATTTTTTAATTTCTTTAAAAAGAAATTAAACATACTGACCGATAGTGTCAGTTAACTAAATGGTGTCAATGCATCATTTTTCTAGTCCATAAAAATTTTGTAGTTAATTTCAGCACAAATTGTTGTTGAGCTGTTGTTGTTGTTTGTTCCTCCTAGAAAAAAAGTATTGTATGACTTTAGAAAACTTGGAATATTCTGCAGTTGTATGGACCACTTATATTGTGCTTTTTTTGTCATTTTGAAACTTGACATACAAAAAAAAAAAAAACTTGGAAATGAGAGACCAGCGCATTCTTAATTTTATGTTCAGTGGAAGAAAGTGACTCTTGCGAGTCTTTTGGAGCAACATGTATTAGTGTAATTTAAAAAAAAATCTCAGTTTACCACAGATATACAAGACTACTTTCTTGCAATTGAAAAACCTATGGAAGCTTGTTTCCGCCACTGAATAATAAATAAATAATAATAATTGCGACTTTTTATCTCACAATTCTGACTTTTTTTCTCACAATTGCGATATATCAAGTCAGAATTGTGACTTTTTTTCTCAGAATTGCGAGATATGAAGTCAGAATTGCGAGAAATAAAGTCGCAATTCTGAGAAATAAAGTCGCAATTCTGAGAAATGAAGTCGCAATTGCGAAATATAAAGTCGCAATTCTGAGAAATAAAGTCGCAATTGCGGGATATAAAGTCGTAATTCTGAGAAATAAAGTCGCAATTGAGAGATATAAAGTCACAATTCTGAGAAATAAAGTCGCAATTGGGAGATATAAAGTCAGAATTGCACGATATAAAGTCGCAATTGCGTGTTATAAAGTCAGAATTGTGAGATATAAACTATTCTGTGGTAAAAAAAAAATATTTTTTTTCCCTTAGAATTGGACTTTATATCTCACAATTGTGAGTTTATATCTCACAATTCTGAGAAAAGATCTCAGAATTGCGAGATATTAACTCGCAATTGCGTGTTATAAAGTCAGAATTGCGTGATATAAAGTCGCAATTGCGAGAAAAAAAGTCAGAATTCTGACTTTATAACACGCAATTCTGACTTTATATCACGCAATTCTGACTTTATAACACGCAATTCTGACTTTATAACACGCAATTCTGACTTTATATCTCGCAATTCTGACTTTATAACACGCAATTCTGACTTTATAACACGCAATTCTGACTTTATATCTCGCAATTCTGACTTTATAACACGCAATTCTGACTTTATATCACGCAATTCTGACTTTATAACACGCAATTCTGACTTTATATCTCGCAATTCTGACTTTATATCTCGCAATTCTGACTTTATAACACGCAATTCTGACTTTATATCTCGCAATTCTGACTTTATAACACGCAATTCTGACTTTTATAACACGCAATTCTGACTTTATTTCACGCAATTCTGACTTTCATAACACGCAATTGCGACTTTATTTCACGCAATTCTGACTTTATATCTTTCAATTCTGAGAAATAAAGTCAGAATTGCGAGATGTAAACTCGCAATTGTGAGATAAAAAGTCGCAATTATCTTTTAAAATGTTTTATTCTGTGGCGGAAACAAGCTTCCATAAAAACCAGCTGGAAACTATGGCTGACAGATAAACCTATACTTGGATACTTTTTAACATGCTTTTGGAATGACTAAGTGTAACGTCTGTCTGTAGGATCTCGGTCTGGCAACGGTCTGGGATGATCACCTGTCATACCTGCTGTCAGCAGCGCTGTCGGCGTATGAACTAGAGCGCAGTACAGGTGTGTCGTGTGGAAACGAGGAGTTTCAGGATGCTGTGAGAAGGGCGGTGCCCGACGGACACACTTTTAAAGGCTTTCCTATTCATTTCTTGCACCGTAATGCGCGCAGGGCGTTCGCTACCTGCCTCAGGTACCTTCACAAACAAACTGATCTACCTTTAAAATGTCTTTTTTAACTGATATGTCTTAAAACAGAAAGCTGTTTAGAGAAGTACTTTTTGCTATTTCGTTTGGTGCTGTTATTGCTGCAGAAATCACACACTGCAGCTTTAACAAAGTCAAACAACTAACATCAACTAACTTGTTCTCTTCTCAGGTCACCGTTCTGTGAAGAGATTGTTTGCTGCAGAGGGGATCATGTGCGACTGGCGGTGAGGGTTCGTGTGTTTGCTTATCCAGAGTCAGCTTGTGCTGTATGGATCATGTTCGCTTGCAAGTACAGATCCGTGCTGTGACAGAAAGCAGCGCGATCTTTCACCTCAGGTTTACAGAATTCACAAGTCTTCTGACTGTATGCTAGGTTTAGAGTATTATTATGAGTTTTGGAATTGCATGTATGACATGTTATACTATCTATGCTGCTCATGTATGTTCAGTACAACAGTATGTGTGTGTGTCATATGGAAACTGTTTCAAAATGGTATTTATGGATATATTTTTCTAAATAAATTGTATGATACCCTTAATTGTATTTAGCTTGATTTCTTTGTTGTGCTATTTAAATCACCTCTACTTGCTACTTAAAGGTTGTCAGTTTTACTGGTGAAAATTTTTGCAAGGCTGCATTTTTTACAATCAAAAATACTGTAAAAATACAAATGTAGTCAAATATAATTACAATTTAAAAGACCTGTTAGAATGATTTCTGAGGGATCATGTGACACTGAAGAATGTCGGTAATCAGACAGTTGATGGACCCCATTGACTTCCATAGTAGGAAAAAAAATACTATGGAAGTCAATGGGGTCCATCAGCTGTTTGGTTACTGACATTCTTCAAAATATCTTATTTTGTGTTCAGCAGAAGAAAGAAATTCATACAGGTTTGAAACAACTTGAGGGTGAGTAAATGACGACAGAATTTTCAGTGAACTATTCCTTTAAGGGTAGTTGGGTGGGGGCCATACTGTTGACTTTATGTTAGCAGTGTTTTATTTTGGCCAGGAGATGGCAACATACTCTTAAAAAAGAATTGCACAATTTTAGACTGGATCCTTATGGGAAAGAAGAGCCGATATCCTAATCCGTCCTCATGCTGCAGCATATTAATTGAAACTAAAGCAGAAATGTATGATGAGCTTGCCTTCTCTTTTCTAAGAACTCTACGATGACCTTTGTGTGTTCCTCTTTCCATTTAAGAGCCATTAGCGAATCTGCCCAAGTATTCAGAGAACCTGCACTAGACCACAAGTGCACATTATCAATTCATTATTTAGCTCTCCAAGGTCACATGATTGTCTCCTCCATAAGCTTCTAATTAACAGGAACCAGTTACCATGGCTGCCACCCAATTCCACTTAGAGTTGACACAAATTTGTGTTGTACACAAACAAATATGCTTTTACTTAACCATGGTTTTTTGCTTAAATCTTGAAATGTGGTCTGATGATTAAAGCGCTAGTTATTAGAATGAATTCACGCTGATTCAATTAATTTTTGCAAATAAATTAAATAGCACAACATGCTGGGTGGAAATAAAACACTTGGTTAGATACCAGAAAAAGCATTCTGAAGTAAATTAGCAGCTTGAAGTAACGAACTGCAAATGAGCATTGTAGAACAGACATTATGCATTTAGGCCTTACTTTTCAATACTGAAGAAGTGTGTTAGATTTCCGATTCATTAGTTGCTATAGGTAAATATTAACTAGAAGAATAACAACATGCAGTAAACTCTAAAACTATACAAGTGTGTTTATGATTGTGATAATAGATTACAACAATGTTATAAAAACCAGTTTGCATCATTAAGGTCCTTGCACACTGAGTCCGAAATTTTCGCATGCGTTTTTTCGTATTCGTGAATATTCGTGATTCGGTGGCTCTAAATTGTCAAAACACCATTCAAAATGCTTGCTACGGACGCGAAAAACGCAGACGAAAGGCAATGTGCAAAAAAAATGTACGTGATTGACGTATTTATTTTTATTATTATTATTTTTTAACGTGCGAACATTTCGGATGCGAATTTCGGACTCCGTGTGCAAGGGCCTTTAGACAGCATTACGTGGAGGTTTTTCAGTGACTCTTTCTGTTGGTTCCGAGTGAGTCATTGAATCATTCACTCAACCGATTCGCTCAAAACAATGATTCATTTAGGAAGTAAACGCCACAATTGTGGCTCGTGGTCACGACACAATGGAGGGTTCTGTTTGACAGTTTGGAACAAAAATAGACAATGTAATGTAAGTTGCTAAATATACTTGTTGAAGTGTTGTATTGCATCAATGTCACTCGCAATTGTGCAGTTGGTTAGAATATCATAATCGGAACGACATTGTTAAACAACTCCCTATATCGCAATGATGTTGGTTAGTTTGCTATTAAAAGCATTTTTATAAAACCATAGGATGATAGACAGTGGAAGAGCATGAAAAAATGAAGATGATGTTGTGCTTTTATCATAACATGTATCAAGCATCTTATCAGTTAATTTATAAGTTCTCACAAATTTAAATGAGCTTCAATGAGATAAACGTCTTCAAAAACAAAGACTATTATGTAGGTTTGTTCCACGCGGTGTTTTTAATCCTTTTTCTTGCATTGTTGCATGTAATTTTCCTTCTGTCCACCAGGGGGAGACAAAATACAAACAACACACGAGCCGCAATCGCAAACCTAAAGATGATGTTTTTTTACAGCAGTGTTTTCCAACCCTGTTCCTGGAGGCACACCAACACTACATATTTTCGAACACTTCCTAAGCAAACACACATGATTCGACTCATCATCTCATTAGTAAAGACTCCAAGACCACAAATAGATGGGTCAGATAAGAGAAACATCCAAAATATGTGTGGTTGGTGTGCCTTCAGGAAGGTGCCTTTTAAGTGGTTGCATGTTGTCACATTTTCATTGGAGGTATCGTGCTTTGCTGAACTAAAAGCTTACGTGCCATCATACGATTTTACTATTTTCCTGTTTGCAAAAGGCTCCATTTCATTGCAGTGTGTGGAGTTCAGTATCAGACTCATAATATGAAGAAGCAATAGTGCATTCCAGCACATGAGCTACTCTTGAGGTGACGATACACAGGGCAACTTTTTGAGCAATGTTGTTGGGCAATCTTGTCGAGCGATTGTTGCTAGGGCACTTTCCCATTGAAAATGGGCATTACATTTCTATCTGGATAATTTAGATCGGTCATGGGCCCTGTGTCTCATCTGGTTGCCCATTGACGGCAACATTGCCCAGCAGCGTTGCTCAAAAAGTTGCCCTGGGGTCTCAAAATGCATTGAATCGTGGGCTTTGCCTCCATTTCATTCTCAGTCTGCTGGTTATTTCACTTGGACATTACTTGTGAACTGTGTGGAAACAAATCAAATTATCTCTGACTTTGCCATCTCTCGCTAACAATCATGTGTTCACTTCACAGCTGAACATGTTGAGGACAAGGAGGAGTGCGTGTGGCATTGGGGGTTGAAGTTGTGGAAAGGTGATTTATGTTAATGAATATTTCCTTTCTAACTGAACCCCACCTTCACTTTTAATCACATTCCCTGTCTAGGAGAGGAAGTGTTTGATGGTGCCAAACAAGTATTGTCTTCACTGCATATAAAATGCCTTGAACTGCAGGTGCAATTTTCTAATGAGTCTGTAGGGACTGAAAAAATCATCTCACCAGACCAGTGACGAAAACACACTCTCTGCTAACACAGACAAAACTGGCTGTTGATTAGAAGCGAAGTTTGATTTAATAATGTGTTGTTTTGAAAATCTTTTTTTTGGTTTTTCAGACTGTGGTAATTGATCAGATCGTCTAGATCGCTGCAGTCCTCGTGTCTTCCGGAGTTCAAATCTTATTGATATATGACAGGTATGTTTTTTACATCTGTGCTAGTTTTCTTAATTTAAAAAAAGACAAAAAGTGTTTTTTTATTTTTTTTTGTTTTCATAAAAATCGTATTTTTCATACTTCATACATTTTCAAAAAAGTTAATATCTTGAATATTATATTACAACTGTTGCATTAATCTTTTCATTAATTACTTGAGCTCATCCACAGATCGTTTACTAATATCAAAAATATCATGATGAAACATGAATGCTTACGACAGAGTACGAAATTGTGCCAGTTTGTAATTACACGGCATGCATTTATCCAATTACAAACACTGTAAATTGCGAATGAGATACTTCAGAGTAGAAAAGCATAAAAGGTAAAATGGCTTCATTTATCTAATGCAAGAAAGACATGCCACTTTTGTAGTGAAACAAATAACACTTTTTTTTTCTCATTTATGAGACAATTTATGAGGCAATTATGGAACAGACATGTGAAAACAATGTTTAAAGATATTAAATGCTCAAGTAAATAATTGAATTTCTGTGAACACCTGTTCCACAAAAACAGTTTAGGCAATTAAGCCCCCCAGTGCCCCCCCATCTTGTTAATGTTTTCAGATAACAGACAATGGAAATTTACAGTCATTAACCATCAAGGGTATTATTAATGTTTTTTATTTATTTATAGTTCTAAAATTGTTTTAGCTGTATTATGGATTGTGCCACAAATACTCAATAAGGTGGAAACTTTAGATGGTTTAAAAAAACAAATATAGTAAGTAAATAATATATAATACATTATATATATTCAAAAGTCCAGGGTCAGTCAGAATTTTTTTTTGAACCAATACATTTAATCAGCAAGGATACATCAAATTGATCAAAAGTAAAGGATTTATATATATATATTAAACATAATATTTCAAATAAATGTATCTCTTGAACTCTCTATTCATCAAGAATCCTGAAAAAATGGTATCATGGTTTCCATGAAAATATAAGCAGCACAACTGTTTTCAACATATAATTAGATCCGTTTCCTGAGTAATAATAATCAGCATATTAAAATGATTTCTTAAGGATCATGTGACATGTATTTTGATCAAAGAAATGCAGCTTTGGTGAGCATAAGAGACTATATATACACACACACACACACACACATATATATATATGTGTATATATTATTATAAAATTAATGTTTAACAAAGAATACTTTTTAGAAGTAGGGAAAAAAATTAATCACACACAAAAAAGACAAATTTTACAGATTTTCCATGTCCATCTTTCATCTTTCATCATGTGTGTTAAATGTATGAAGATTCTGCATTGAGTATGGGTGTGCATGTGACAGAAAAAGAGAGAACGTGGGGTACAGGAGAAACATGCTGCATTGCCCAGGGCAGTGTGGGTAATAAAGTCATTAATTCAGCTGATTAAGTTGGCCTTTGGGTTAAAGAAAAATCATATCCGTCTCTTTCTCAGATGTAACCGGGGACGCACAGAAGAGGCGAAAATGCCAGCTAATTAGCAGACGAAAAGAGAGAGAATGAGCATGGAGGGAGGGAACGACGGATTCAGGGGACAGAGAGGTGCTTCTACTGAACTCTTAATGAGACATCTTTGGGGGTGAGGGGGTGACGTGCTCATCAAACCGCACACACACACACACACACACACACACACACACACACACACACACACACACACACAGCAATCTCAAAGACGTGTGCTTCCTCAGAGCCGCACAATGCTAACTAATGATCCGCAACTAGAGCGAGAGCGAGAGGGGTAAAATGTCAGTTGATGCACAGTTTTAATGAGCTTGTTGTGAAAGGCGAGCATGGCGAGGGAAAGAAAATGACAGCGAAAAACATCGACAGGACTGACCCATCATGCTTTCCTTCAAGTCTCGAAATTGCCACGGGCTTTGCTTGATTTGCCCATTTAATAGAGGCAACCTGTATCTCTCGAGAGGGCTTTGTTGAAGATTGCTTCATGCCATTTTCTCTCGAAGGACAAGGTCAGGGAGATCTCTTTCCCTCCGCGGTAAAGTCAGAGGACAGCGGATGACAACAGATAGGTCTTGTAGCCCTCTGATTCGCACGGTAGTATCAGACGTGTCCTTCATCCTCTGCCTCCCCGTCTTTTGTGTGCGCGTCCAGAGCTCTTGTTTTGAGTGACAGGCATTTTCCAGGCGCGTCATGTTGACTGACGGGGTACGGCAACCCGGACCTGTCGATCACGAGGATTCGGTGGTCGATCACACCACCAGACGAACAGATGCCAGGGTTCACTTGTCAGAACTCGCTGCTTGCTTGACACGGGCTTCCTTATTGCTTTAATTTAAGCTATTTGAAATTCAGTGGCAAAAACATTGCCAAAGCCACATATTAAAAACTGGGTTTGTCCTTGTTACATATGTTACATGTACTTACCATAGTAATAACAGTAAATTATGCATAATTACATGCAACTAACCCTCAACCAAATCCTAATCCTACCCTAACCCTATAGTAAGTACATGGAGTTGCTTAATATTACTCAGTACTTAAATGTATAACTAGACTGTAATAATGACACCTTAAAATAAAGTGTAACCAAAAACTGACTAGGATTCTTTTTTATAATTTTATAAAAAAATCACATTAATTATAACAAAAACACAGTATATTGTGTACAATATGAATGCGCACCACTTAATAAACATTAAGTATAGATTATGTCATTTTACATCACTTCACTGTAAACCCTGATAACACTTTACAATAAGGAATTAGTTAATGCATTAGCTAAAATGAATTTACTATCAGCAATATATTTGTAAAGCATTTATTAATCTTTATTATTGTTAGTAGAAATATAGTTGTTCATGTTAGTTCACATGCAATATAATTAATGATACAAATACAACTTTTCATTTAAAAAATTGATTGGTAAATATTGAAATTTACCTTGATTGATATCAATAAATGCTGTAGCAGTATTCAGTGTTAGTTCATGTTAACTATAATGTAGTTAACTAATGTTAACAATTGAGACCTTATTGTAAAGTGTAACCTAAACCCATATGTATAATATTTAATTCCTTAAACCAATACTTTTAAAATCCATATTTACAAGTACTATGAACTTCATTTGAGTTCACAGGGGGAAAAAAATAAATCTTAGAGTTTATAATTATTTAGTGTTGTATAGCTAAAACTTAACTTAATTAATTCTCATTACACTGAGACAAAATAAATAAATTAAGTACAATGAACTCCGGTCAGTGAAATGTCACTGTTAGATTTTAAAGTGCTTAAAGTTAATCCTACTAGTCCTTTTAGACCTGCTGTTTATTTATCAAATTAATAGATTTCATTTAAATCGTATTATTTACATTTATGCATTTGGCAGACACTTTTATCCAAAGCAACTTACGTAGTATTTGAGGTATAGATTTGATCAGTCCATGCAGGAATCAAACCTGACCTTGCCATTGCTCATGCCATGCTCTTATTTATCCTTTATTTAACAAACGTTAACTTTAACAGATTTTTTCATCCCACTTTATATTAATTACTATGTAAAAACATTTAAATGAATCATTTGATACAATGCACTTATAAGTACAAAAGTCCAGACCACCAATCTTGTCATAACCGTACCCATATCCCAGTACATAGTAGTTAAAGACACCTAATATAAAGTGTGACCATTTAGTCATATTTATATGTCCTTATTAACTGTTTAATTTGATCTAATGCAAGCAAGCCAGGTCCAGGCATTTTGCGTATTTAGATGTCAATATTAGTTTCTAAGGCCATGTTCAGACTGCCAGCAAAAATCAGATCTGAAAAGATCTGATTTGAGAAAAAAATCCGATTTGCCTGCTGTCTGAACATAGCCTAATAGATAGTAATGCAAGATGGATGATCAAAGTTTATTTTTGGGGGAAAGTAGACCTGGGAATCTTGTTTTTTAAGTCTGATGTTGGGAAGTATTTACTGAATTATGCATAAATTGCAACAACCCCAATTAAGTAGCTCAAATCAAAGCATGCATGACTTGAGTTTTAGAGCAACTGTCAAATGAAAGAGTGCATAACAAAATAATGGCAATGCTATGACAATGCAGTGGTACACTGTTTTGTTTCACATAAATGGATTGATAGGAGAAAAATAATACCCAGCAGCATTGCTTAAGTAATATCTTGACCCCGATGCAAGTATAATCTCTTTTACATCTGGGATTGTTTCTGTTTTTGATGTAACATTTTTAAGCAACCCTAGTTCAAATTAACATATTTTTATCCTTTGGGTCTGGAAAAATGGCTTGTTTTTAGTTGATATGCAACCCCTCAAAACCTTTTAAGATGATGGAAAGTCATACATGAAAATGCATGTGCTTTATTTTCCCAGTGCACTGTTGTTTTGGATCCAGTTTTCTACTTGAAGAGAAAAAAAAACTGTAATAATAAATATTTCAAAGAATTATATCAGTCTATTAAATGCTCTCTTTTTGGCCTGTTTATTTTGTGAAGAACTGGGCAATATTTGACAAATGTTTGAAGGATGCAGAGTAGTATTTTAATTTTACAATCAATGAATATATTGATATTATACGCTTCATCTGTTCTCTGACTAGCAGCACAGCACTATAGATATGAGAGGTGGCGTCCTCGCACGACTTCACTTCTGCCTGCATTGTGTTCTATTGTGTACATCTCAGGAGGAAAGCAAGAGTGCCATGTTCGCTTCAGGCACAAGTCAAGTCCTAATAGCTGACTGCATTTTCATATCCACAGAGTGTGTGTAACTTTGCGATTGTACTTAAAAAATGGCACAAAGCTGGGGAGTTGATCTAATTCGACATCAGACTTCTGCGTTTATGTAATGCGGCTTGAACATTAGTCATTTAGTGGCTGAAGAGTGATAATTCCATTTAATGTTTAATAGTTATGGGATGGTGATCACACTTGGGTGAGAAAGTAATTTCAAAAGAATGAAAAATTCGATTAAAAGAATGTTATCTGTTGAATTAGCAATGAAGGCCGGGGTCTCTGTTGGTTTGTATTTTGAGTTGACTGACATTCTACACACATTTCAGCATTGCATTTCCCAGCAGATCTAACTACTAAACCTGCATAAGAAAACGCCGCTAAATAATGCAGTGTTCTGTTGTCTGCTTTATATAGTTTATAGACTGGCTTGTGTTATTTATTTAAACTCATATTTTGAAACTTTAGACCTAGGACCAAAATTACATTTCAATGCTACTTGAGAGGCTATAGAGGTCCTCTATTAGGAAACACAACCCCCTTTGAGTTTTTTTAGGTAAGCATTGATATTAAGATGCAAAAAAATCAGCACAGTCACTGCTAATAACACAGAAAGCCATTTAGATTTAAAACATCCATCATTTACCAGTGACAGCTCACAGGACAAATGCGTACTTAAAATTGACAAAATGTAATAAAATATTTGGGTCATACTCATATTTGTATGATGTATTATATATGTATTATATTTGTAGAAATGCTTTAAAAGAAGATTCAAGGTATATTTACATGACAACGGTGTTTAGTTGACAACGAGTCAACTAAAAGCAGAGAAAGTTTTTCCTTTACGTTTTTCGTTAAAACAGACGGCAATATTATGAAAAATTATGTATTATGTATTATGCTGCCAGGCAAGTAGTTGGCGATGTGTTTGACTTTGCAAAGAACCACTACGCACCCTTTGGGCCCTATCTTGCACCCAGCGCAATTAACTTTGTACACCGACGCATGTATCATTACTATTTTGCACCCGACGCACAGACTTTTCCCTCCACAGACACACATCGGTAAATTAGGGAATGAACTTGCGCTCCCGGGGGCGGTTCAGCAAAAGGAGCAGGTGTGTTCCGGCGCAAACGTTCCCTGGTGCTATTTTGCAGTTTCAGAAAACAATTCCGCCACTGACCAGGAAAAACCTGGTCTAAAGTCGCATGCTTGGCCTTAATGTAGCGTGCACAACACACATACACTTTGCTTTTCTCATCTACACAGACGCAGCAGTTGACATTTTTGCAAACCATACATAATTACAAGGAAAAATATTACCACACAAGGGAAATCAATGTGGTGTCCATGAAGATGTGAAAAAATAGGCATAAATCTAGCTTACACATTTACCCAAATAATCATACGCCTGTTTAACCGAAGCTAATTTGGGTGGGTTTCTCCCATCCCCATACAATGTCACTTCTCTGTCTTTTACGGCCCTGACGAGAACGTCGGTCTCCTCGGCTGTGAACCGCTCCTGGCGTGCGCCTGGCAAATCCGCTGTTATAATAGCAATCCGCCATGGAACAAGCGCGCCTGCTCTTAAAGGGAATGTGAGATGTCGCTCTGATTGGTTTATTTCACGTTACGCCCAAACCACACCTATGAGTAATGTAGCTACTTCAGACCAACCCATTTTAGATTTGCGTCGGGCGCAAGAGCTCCGTTCACAAAGTTACTTGCATTTCTCGCGTTTGATACTTGCGTTCCAGATCGTTAAATTAGGGCCCATAGACTGAATACGTAATACTCATGATGTCACCGTTCTCATAAATTTTCATAAAGTTTACATAGAGACAATAATGGTATCGTTTTCAAAAACTTTCAGGCCCCCAAAACGCAGTTGTCATGTAAATGAATGGCCAAAACGCATAAAAAGTTTTCAGTTTTTAGATGAAAACGTGTCATGTAAATCCCCCTTCAGTAAAACAGTTCAGTCAGTTAATCTGAAGTTCAGTTAAGCCTTCACTGTAAAAAGTGGCATTGTGTAATCAACTTGTTTTACTTGATCTGGCCATAAGAATTTACTTTCATTTGTGTAACCTGTGTAGTCAAGTCACATTCAGTCATATTCAATATTGAATAAAACCAGTTCAAGCTAAATATTTGGAATTTGTGATAACAGCTTCACTTTTTGACTTGTGCCTTTCATAAAGCTTCAGAAGACTTGGAAAATAGTACATTATTTGGTTGGACTACTATTGTAGTTATGGACTGCCATTTGGAAAAGCTACATAAAGATACTTCAAACAGCATATGGGTTTGAAACAACGTGAGGATGATTTTTGGGTGGAACAGTTCCCTTGTGAAAAAAGTAACATACTTAAAGCATAAAGCATACTTATTACGAAGAAACATAATTTAAACGGATATTTCACCGCTGGAAAGATGAATATGTGTTTAAATTGGGTCATTTATGTAGTAGAAATGTGAAATTATTTTAGAAGTTGCCTTCTAGACCGAGAAAAGCCAGAAAATTTATTTTTGGCTCATGTGGATGAAAGACAACAACTCCCAGAATGCACTTGCTTCGCTGCCCTACGAGGCCACTCCCAAGCCACGCATACCGGTTACAGAGGGCAGTATTGGAAGAAATGATACAACTAGGCTACTAGTTGACTCGAAACTGAAAAGACGCCGTTTTATCGTGAGATCCCACCCCCTATGGGCGGGTTGAAAACATGCGGAACTAGCTCCTAACTGGCTGTAATCTCGAGCCTCTGGCCAGAAAAGCCTCAGATGATGCAAAATGACGATTTTTGCGTCATCGAAGGTTTTTTTCCAGACACACAATACAGAAATCTCTCGTCTCAGGGGGACATGAAGGAGGGAAGCACGGCCTTTCGAAAATACTACCGGGTTTCTACTGATACAAAGCTTAATGCTAATCAGTGAAGTATCCCTTTAAAATAATATATTCAGTGCAAACTGAATGTAATGTTTCCAGACACATATTTGCATGTTAATTGTAATTACATGTTAATGTATTAGCTTATATTAAATTCAGATACACTCTATGAAAAAAAGTATTGGGACACCAACAGGGACCGTAATGACATCGCAATCTAATTACATAGACATTAATATGGAGTTGGTCCCCCTTTGCAGCTATAACAGCCTCCAGGGTTTCCACAAGATTTTGGAGTGTTACTGTGAGAATTTTCGCCCATTCATCCAGTAGAATATTTGTTAGGTCAGGCACTGATGTTGGACGAGAAGGCCTGAATCCCAATCTCCGTTCCAGTTCATCCCAAAGGTGTTCTATCAGGGCTCTGTACGGGCCAGTCAAGTTCTACCACACCAAAATATCCAACTGTCTTTATGGACCTTACTTTGTGTACTCGGGCACAGTCATGCTGGAATAGAAAAGGCTTTCCCAAAAATTTTCTCACAAAGTTGTCCAAAATATCTTGGCACGCTGAAGCATTAAGATTTCCTTTTATTGGAATTAAGAGGCCTAGCCCAATCCCTGAAAAACAGCCCCATCCCTCCAATAAACTTTACAATTGGCACAATGCAGTCAGGCAGGTAAAGTTCTTCTGACGTCCGCCAAACCCAGACCCATCCATCAGACTGCCAAACAGAGAAGTGTGATTCGTCACTCCAGAGAACACGTTTCCACTGCTCCAGTGGAGCCGTGCTTTACGCCAATCCATCTGACGCTTGGCATTGCACTTGGTGATGTGAGGCTTGCATGCAGATGTTTGGCCATGGAAACCCATTCCATGAAGCTCCCGCCGGACAGTTTTTGTGCTTATAATAATGATTGCTTAAAATAAAGTTTGGAACTCTTCAGCTAAGGAATCAGCAGAGGGTTGGCAACTTTTACATATTCACCTCAGCAATCGGTGGCCTCGTTCTGTTTACTTTACGTGTTCTTCCGCTTCGAGTTTCTGCTGTTCCTAAACGCTTACACTTTCCAATAATACCACTTACAGTTGACTGTGGAATCAGTGCTAGCAGGGAGGACATTTCACGAACGTATTGCAAAGGTGGCATCCTATGACAGTACCATGCTTGAATTCACTAATCTCTTTAGAACAACAATTTTTTTCCACAAATGTTTGTAAATGCAGGCTTCATGGCTAGGTGAATGTTTTTATACACCTGTGACAATGGGCCTGATTGAAAAACCTAAATTAATTAAGTGGTGTGTCCCAATATTTTGTCCCTATAGTGTAGCCAAACATTTTAATCCACTTAAGTACATATTTATATGTAATTTTATAGTCTTTTAAACATGGCTAATGTGTATTGAAGTTGTAAATTTAAATGTAATGTTGAATAACACACTACAGTTCAAATTATGACCAAGTACTTTCCATTACTCTTTATTATGTTAGTCAAAACATCCAAGTATATGTACCTTTTTAAAGCATGACAAAAGTTTATAATTTAGAGTAAAGGGCACTTTTTAAAATTATGCTTCAGTGCACTAAGAAACATAGTCATGAAAGTATACTCTAAGTACACTTACAACCCGATCTATAGCACTCATTGTATTTATCGTGCAATGTATACACGGAAATTAGGTTTTACGTGCATGTGATACGCACTAAACCCCTTGGGTAGGATTAGAGGTTTGAGGTAGGTGCGTATTACACAGCATAAAGTGCATATCATATGCACGTAAAAACTCATTTTCGCTTATAAATAGCACGATAAATACAATGCATGCTATAGAGACACATTTCATGAGATCAGGCCGACACTTAAGTGGCCTTTTATATTATTATTATTATTATTATTTTATATATTATATATATATATATATATAGTCACTTTCTGTTCTTATCCGTTTTCTCTCTTGTTCTCTCCATTCCTCAGTATTAGCACAGTGCAGTGAGTGCTGGCGTACAGCAGCCTCTTCCCTTCAATAATGAAAATATCACAGGAGACCCAGAGGGGGGCTGCTGACCTTTATCGGGCCGGTGCATTATCACCACGCTTGCTTGCTCTTTCGTAAAATGCCTGGCCACACTCTTCTCCCCGGGGCAATATGGCTGAGTGACTGCAGTGGATTGAGTGCTTGTAAGATCCATACCCTGTGTAAATAATTTATCACCCTCAGATGATGCTGAGGACGGGGAGAGGCGAAATAAGAAGCAGAGTGTAAATGAAGAAAGGGCTTATATTTGTGCACTGCAATGCACTCAATTACTGACTGACTTAGAAACGCTGGGGGGAAATTAAGTTGAGCTCGACTGAAACAAAGCAGGATTCGCTGTTCTCTGGTCGGGTTGGTTGATTTTGTAGCAGAAGATTCAAAACATGTTTATAGTATAGCAGTTTTAGCCATGTTAAATGTAGATAAATAAGATTTAAATAGTATGCTGAGATTTAGAGGTAATGTCATTATAATATATGTATGTGTATATATAATATATAATTTTTATATATATATATATATATATATATATATATATATATATATATATATATATATATATATATATATATATATATATATATATATATATATATATATATATATATATATAATTGAGATCTGCCTTTAACTATGAGTATAGCACAACCTCTTGTATAATATATTTTGTGATGAGCTATTAGATTTTTTTCCTCATATATATATAAATAATTGAGATCGGCCTATCTAAAAAGTGTTTATAGTGAAATTGCCAGTGGGCTTTATAATTTTTTTGTAAATGATCACAAAATATTATGAATTTGTTTGAAGAATTTGCATGTAAATAAAAAATGTCTTAAATCTTTTTATTTAGTAAATGGCTAAAGTTAAATCCATCTAACAATGCCCTTTAACTATGATTTGCACAACCTCTTGTTTAATACATTTTGTGACAAGCTATTAGATTTTTTTTTTTTTTTGAGCCCATTAGTGTTTTGTGTATCTCTGAAGGATAGTATGTTGATATTGGTTAATCTCTTTCTAAAGATGCTGGAGGTGTTGGACCCTCACAGTAGGGTCTTTAGTAATAGAGTCGCTGCCATCTGGAGCTGGTGAGTTCTGTAGAACAGAAGCCCAGGCCGTATTGAATATGAATTGCCTCTAACCCTTCAGAACTATTCCAGAACCCCGCTGTGTTCTGTTTTCGATCCCTGAGGGTTACCTGGGCAGTGGGCCAGCCAGAGTCATTGTTTGATACTGACTTGTTTCAAACTGCTGTCAAAAATATGCGCTCATATCATATCAGAGGGGTTTGTGGTCTGTGTCTACAAATGATGTTAGATTTCCATAGGAAGACCCTTGAAATCGTCAAAACATTTTTTTCTTTAAATTATAAATCACTTAATTAGACGTGGAGCATAACTAAACATAAATTACATCAGTGTCATTTTATTATGCATTTCATAAACTGCAAATGTAATTTATTAAAACCAGATTGTCATAAATCAAAGAAATAAATCAATTAAACTATAAATGTTCATGAACAATTAATTATGTTGGAATCGTTTGGATCTTTTCAGTGAATCGCCTCTGATTATCTGTGCACAATGATTTTATTTTTTTCTCCTTCACACAATGCTATTGTTTGACTTGCATTATTGACCACTTTTATGATATATTAATGGTGCTTTTGCATTCTTTTTTATGCTTGAAAGTTTCAGTCTTCATCCATCGTAATTGCATGGAAAAGAGTGTCAAACACGTTCTTTAAAATTTCTCTATTTGTGTTCCACAGAAAAAAAGATATTCATAAAGGGTTCCAAAGAGGGTGGGGGCTTCGCCATAAAATAATCATTTTGGTTCACCAAAGAACCTTTAAGTGAACAGATCTTAAAAGAACCATTTTTTTCTTAGCGTCAAGAATAAATCTGGTCAGAGCCGATAGGCCTTGCGGGCAGCGCTCTGATAGCGTGGTTGTGCTTCGGGCGACCTGAGTTCGAGTCCCGGCTCGTAGTTCTTTCCCAATCCATGGATGCAAAGGTTCACTATAAAAAATAAAATAAAAACTTTAATGGTAAAAGACTGTCAAAATGGTAAGTTCCCTTACTCTGTGGTGAAAAACTGTAATAGATCTAATGGGGCATTAATGTAATTTTACAGTAAAATTTAATTATAGTTAAATTTACAGTTTTTGGAAGTGAAAAAGAGCAAGTCATCTTATTATTCACAGTGAAAAAAACGTCAATTGACATTGCAAAATTCTTTCGAAATGGCTGCCTACTTTATAGGTCCTGGTGTTAACCAGGATTTTGCAGAGTTAACCCTGCATTGCGGTGCCAAAAAAAGTGTTGTTAGAATGTTACAACTAGATGCTTAACAACAGACAGACAATTGCGTGCTTTGTATCACATGCTTAGGACAGTCACAGGAACATTGCACGTTGTATAAACAGCTGTTTTAGTGTTTGAGGCAAAAAAAATTCAAACAATTGGATTACAGAAGAACCTGTTTAGCTTTTCACACTTCGCTTAACCCCATTCTAAACCCCACTTTTAACCCTGGGTAGAGAAACTATTCACATTTGTAATTTAGGAGCAGGGATACGATTGCTTTTGCTGTGCCAAACTTGTACATCGTGAAATGATGAGGTGTTAGAATGTTACACCTAGATGCTTAGCAAAAGACAACCATTCAAATGCCTCATATTCAAGTGCTTCGGTCAGTTGGAGTGAAGAGACTGTTTCATTATTACCTTTATAGTCCAAAAACTCCATTCAGGAAAAATTTGATTGCAGACAGCAATATATAGTAAGGATAACAATATATAAATAGGTCGCTTACTGCGTTTGTCCAATCAGTGACACTGACAGTGCAAATATGCAAATAAGAGCATTAGCCCAGGGTTTAGGAATGTATGTGACACTTATGAATACCCAGGATTAATTGTTAACCCCGGGTAAAGTATGAGCAGTGTGAAACATGAAGCAAGATAAACCAAGATTCTGTTTACCCGAGGTTAAGAATGACCCAGGGTTAACTAGTTTAGGCGTAAAAAGTCCTTGTGAGAAGATAAAATACTTGAATGGCCCATGCAAACCGCAGTAAAAACGTAAAACTGCATTTTTACCTTTAGCACCCATTTCCAGCTTGAAGTCTTCAAACGAAGGTCTCTGCAGAGAGGAGATACACTGCTCTGCTCTAAGAGCACAAACCAGGAGAACCCAATTAGCAGTGATTTGTGGCAAAGGAGGAGATAGGGACGTGAACAAATGACGACGGGTGAGAGAAAAGACAGAGCAGTGATTAATGTGGAAGCTGTAAAGCATGGAAATGGGAAAGACAGGACAGAACAGTGGGACGCTGTCTGACAGGTACCACCTGACACACCTGCTTTGAGAAGAAAAGAAAAGTACAAAAGGGAATTGGCTTCGCTGATCCACTGGGACTGTTTTTGTAAATAGGTTAAGAAAATGGAACATTTTCTTAACAGAGAGAAAAGCTAATGAACATACTAGTGGTAGACTGATATCTAGGCATTTTGAGCTTGCATTGGCCAATAACTGCTCAGTTTGGCTGATTAGCAGGATTTTTCACCTTTAGTGTGAGTTTCAAAATACACAGCCTTACCAGTGAACATTGTAATTTTTTCTATTTATACTGAGTGCATTGGCAGTTATAATGGTGGCTACGCTTTGTGAATATTGAAGAAATTCATACTTTATTTAGCAAGTATGCATTGAACTGCTCTAAAGTGACAGGAAAGTTACAAAGATAATTTTACAAAAGATTTCTATTTCAAATAAATGCTGTTGTTTTGAACTTTCTAATCATCAAAGAATCCTGAAAAAAAAAAATCAGTTTGCACAAATCTATTAACCGTTTTCAACATTTATGATAATTTTAACATTGCTTGAGCACCAAATCAGCATATTATAATGATTTCTGAAGGATCATGTGACACTGAAGACTGGAGTAATGATGCTGAAAATTCAGCTTTGCAATTACAGGAATAAATCATAATATAATATAACTTAACTGTCAAGTCTGGTCTGTGTTTGAGTTTTGCTTGAGTTGGACTTTGAGTTCGTTTTGCAATATTTCCTTGCATGGTGATTCAGTGTTTGTTTGATTTTCTGCACCCGTTTCTCGTTTCCTTTGGTCTGCATATATAGCCCTGTGTTAGTTTTGTCCTTTGTCCGATCTTGACATTATATAGTCGTTGTTCTGTTCACCATGTTTTTGTATTCTGAGATTCTGAGAAGTGTTGAGTTTGTTGTCATTAAATATCAACTGCTTGTAATTAGGGGTGTGACGAGACCCTTATCTCACGAGACACGAGATTGTGTTCACGAGAACGAGGCGAGATTTTTGCACAATATTTTATAGAAATCCTCAATGACAAAATTCATGACTGGAAAAATAGTCTGCAGGTGCATTTTGAATTTTTTTAACTAATAATCTTGTAATGAATGTCATTTCAGTTCTGCTTTGAGTCTGGATTATCAAATGCATTGAAAGACGACAATATACAAGCACTGTAAAATGTTTTGCTACAAATTCTAATGACTGTACATGAATTATGAGCTTCCAGAACTTCTGATTGAGGCTGTGTGTGACCTCCTAATTGAACTCCTTTCCACAAATTGAACACTGAAATAAAAACAGTATAAAAATAAAATAAAATAAAATAAATCCTTAGTCTTCAGGGCAAACAATAAGTGCAAGTGCAACCATAATCAAAGTACTCTCTCAATATTCAAGTGAAAACAGAGACCAAAACAGAGACCAGAGCCACAACTACTCAGTCCAGAGATAGCACTGATATTGAGAGACAGGCTATTGTTTGTAGCCTAATTTGCGCGCTTCTGGGAGCTCGTGTTTTACTTTCAGTTTCAAATTCGCGATCACGCGGACTCCGTTTATAGGGAGCGGCGGTGCTGAGCACACATTCTACAGGATAAGGCATTTATCAGAAATTTAGGCTCTATTACGCAACGAATCCTCCGCCATCGTCACGTGATCAGTGAACTGCGATTCCTGCTTCACTGTTTGACTGCAACTTGTGCTGGATGAGCAGAGCAGATGTTTACAAGTTTATTTTTTATAAAAACAGCAAAACGACAGTGGAATGTAATGTGAATGTAGCGGTGGCATATTCTATGCTAATTTCACCCTCACGCTCCGTCATTTCTCGACGAGAAATATCGTCACACCCCGTCCCCTACTTGTAATTACATCCAGCTTTTATTTTTGTTTGCCTCAACCCTATCGTGACAATAACATATTAAATTAAAATAGAAACTTTTTTAAATTGTAATTCATAATATTACTGCTGTTGTATTTTTGGATCAAATAAATCAGCCTTGGTAAGCAACTTTTTCTAAAACGTTCAAAGACATTAGAAAATCTTACTGACCACAAACATTTTGAATTGAATACTACAGGCTAAAACATTACTGCAAACATTAATGCAAAGTCAGTAGATAATAGTTTCTATATACCGTGTGTATATAATTTCTAATAAATATATAACTAATATATATATATATATAAAAATATATAAATATATAAAATGTTAGCCATTTTAAAATGATAGATGTGTACAGATTAGAGGGAAGAGTCTTTATATTTAGGTACTAAATGACTTCCACTTTGGCACAGCGCAGTGATGGTTTTGGAGACTTTTCAAACAGTCTGGGTCTCTTTTTAGTCCTATAGGTCATTAACTGGAGGGAAAACACTGCCTTGAGATGGAGTCAAACACTCAGCCTGGCACTCAATTTGTTAGCTAAATATTCCTACCGTGTCTGGCTACCCGGAACGCTGTTCTGTGGCTGTCATGGTGATGGGTCGGTATGTGGAGTATCCCGTGGAGGACTGTTCACTCAGCTAATTAAAATGCAGAAGATAGTTATGGGGCCGATACACCGCCTCTCCCTCACCAGCATTCAGTTCCCAATCTCTCTCTCTCTCTCTCTCTCTCTCTCTCTCTCTCTCTCTCTCACTCTCATTTTGGCAACTCTAATTGACCAGGGGAAGCACAGCAGCAGTTCTCTCTCTTTCCTTTCGCTCCATCCCTTCCTTTTTCTTTGTATCTCTCCACGTTTTTCCTCTCTAATGGAAGCTACTGCTGCCCTTCTCTCTCCTGTCTGGCTCTGCTAATTAAAACTGTGCTGAAACAGAAAGCAGAGGAGGAGGCGCATATATATTCTGCTGTCTGATTATCCAAAGAATTCAAGAGCTGACTGTTCAACAAGACCACAGCAAATACTTTTGCCTGTGCTGCGTTGCTTTTGATCACAAGTGATTCGGTGCTACACGATACCAATTACATCAGTTTTATAAAAAGGGTTCTTACTTTTGCCAAACCTTCAAACTTTCCTTTGGAAATAAGTGCCTTTCAAGGCTATTGAAGTGATTCAGAAGTCAACACATCTAATTTGGTGACTCATGTTAGATTTATTTCGTTTTATTTATTTGTTTGTCAGTCCTTACTGCTTTACAGTCCACTTTTCGTTCCATTAACTTCCATTGACATCACGTGAATGGGAAAAAGTATTGCATTTCTCTGAGTTTCGAAGGTCAAACTCTGAGCTGTGAATTCAGTCAAAGCAATACAATATATATCACGTTGTGACCTCTTGGTCTTAAAATAAAAAAACTTTAATGCTGCAAATGTGTAATTTTGCAGGAAAGAGGAGTAGACTGTATATTTTACATTACAGAGTTAATTTTTATATGAATGTATTTAAAAAAAAGATGCAGCAGAGTGTGATCATATTATGACCATTGCAGCATCCGAAGAAATTTTGCGTGCTTGAAGTCTGTGACTGCGGCTTTAAAGGGAAGAGTTCATTCAATAATACAATTCTGCCACAATCTATACTGTTTAAGTATTATTTCTAAAAGAGAAAAGGTAAATGTTTAGTAAAACTCTTTGGGTTTAATTTGTCTCAAACATTTCCACCCAAGATGATAAATTTGTCAGTATTTACTCAGCCTTATTTATATTCTTCTGGGAAACAAAATGTGATATTAAGCAAAATGTCAAAGGCATTTTCTTCATATAATAGTGGATGGTGAGTTTTGCTGCAAAGCTCAGAAAAAAAAAGAACAAAATCGCAAAAGTAAAAGAATATTAGAACAAAAATTGGTATTCACTGAAAATCTTCTCATTTATATTGGATCAAGTCAAGCCACCTTTATTTATATAGCACTTAATACAAGATCGTTTCAGATTGTTTTACAGTGATAAACAGGAAAATAACAATTCAGTGATGCAAACAGAGTTCAATTCTGCTGTAAAGCAGCTAGTAAACTGAATAGTATAGCAAATACCGCACAATAGTGCAGTTATTAGTTGAAATCAGTTCAGAGTTGATTCAGTTCAATAACTCTGTATTCTCATCCGATAGAGTCAGTGCTGGCAAATCAATAATATTGCTGAATACTGAATCAAATAATTCATTGATTCTAAACACCATTAGGTCTTGATGTGTACTTATGGTTATACTTTTATGGTGCATTTTGTCCATTTTGAAGTTTCCACTTTCATTGATTGGGAAGAGCTACACAGATATTCTGCCTTTCTCCTTTTTTGTTTAATAAAAAAAGATACAATTATGATATGCTGGAATGACAGGGGGTTAGTTAATTATGACAAAATTATATTTTTGTTTAACCAAACTAAAGCTTCATTGTTACAAATCCTCTAACCTTTTCTCTTAATACTTACAATATCTCTGTTTTTACTCCCTCACCTTTCCGTGGATTCTTTGGTTATGTGGCCGCCACTGCACACCTCTGCCTTTCCTAAACCCCCTGTGATAAGTCACAGACCCTCAAATGCGGAAGGGGGGATGGGAATGAAGCGATGCAGGTGAACTCTGGCTGGCGTCCAGGGAGGGAAAGGCAGGCAGTTTGTAGGTCAGTGCTGATGGGAGACACGGAGGAGTGAAGGCCTTGCTCGCAGTTCCAGCCCAGTCTCCAATTACTGGTGGAACTCTTGCATCTCGCTCTGTCTTCCTTTCTCCTCTCATCCTCCTTGAAACCATGCCAGAAAAGGCCTCCCTAAAGACACGGGAAGACAGAAACAAGACAAAGATTTTCAGGATCGGTGGAGGGGAAAAGAAAGGTTGTGAAATATTAAACATGACGAGGTCTCATTGGAATGAAGTGGCATGTTTTTCTTTTGGATATTTCTGGGTCTTCTGAAACGTACAAGTGGCAGAATAACAGCCCTGCTATATGTGTCAATAATTAGTTGGATGGAAAATTTACAGCAAACATTTTATAATAATAGTCTATGAATATTTTAGTCAAAAAGTTATATTCATCAAGTTCCACTGTCGCTGTAGTTTTGGCCTATTTTTATGTTTCTTGTTTTTAGAACCCAAAAATGTTTTAATATGTAAAAATATTCAGAAATGTACAGCAAAATCAATGCAGGTTAGACAAATTACTGGTATTTACAAATATACCAAAAATGCTGCGTTGTGTGATTATATATGCGGTTCATTTGAAATGACCATTATGGTGATCAGTGTTTCTATTGGCTATTGTTTTCTTCTCTAAGTTCTCATAGCTAATAGTCGCTTGTGAAAAAGAAGTATACTTTAGCATACTTTTAAAAAGTCGATTTTTTGATCCTTCAGACAAATATACTTAAGTGCAAACTAATTGTACTGTTTTCGGACACTTAATTGCACGTTAATTGCAAATAAATTAAAGTGTGAATTTATATTAAATGCAATTAGAAGTGAACTTAGAGTGCTTTTTCGATTCATTGACTTGCATCTTTAAATGTATATCTACATTTAAATATATTAAGCTACAATTTAGTACATTTATTAACTTTTAATGTAATATCGAATAACACACTATACATTCACATTATAACGTGCTTTAGTATGTGTCAGCACATCAAAATAAGTGTACTTCTTTAAAACATGATGAAACGAATCATAATACAACAATATGTACTTTAAAGAATAACTTTTAGTTTGATTACAAAGTGAACTTTTTGAATACATAGTAGCACCTGCAGTAAATATACAAGATATTACTGTAACGCAGAGTCATTTCTTGCACCTGAAGTCACAGTATAGTTGTAATTTAATTGTAATAAATTAAATTTACAAAAAATATTCTATTATATTTAAATTATATTTAGTAAAAATTACAGTGAATGTAATTGCCAGGAAAATTCAGCGAATTAACGCTAAAGCTCACCAGTTGAGATGCAAGAGCTGTGAAAGGCTTCCAGTCTCGAGAGTAAAGAGAAGAGATTTCACTTCCTCAATAGACCGTAGGGCAAGCATGGGTCTTTTCATTTAAATATTAATGCCACCACTGAAGTAAGCAAGCCTGACGAGGATGCAATTATAACCAAAGTAAGCCTTTGATAAGTCTTGCTACAAAGAGGGGTTGTGTTAGTAAATAAACACATTGTTGTGCCTGTTTATGTTTATGGGGAGATCTGTGCTCCTAAAGTATCCATTAAACACTTGGAGAGAGCATTAGTGCCACGCTTTAATATAAAGTTTATAGAGGGAATAAGAGAGAGAATGAAAAAAACTGTAATGATAGCATTTTCACTCATCATCGGAGCCATTTATTATGATTGTATGCGTGTATGCGGCATTAATGTGCATGTGCAGGCCTGCCACACGGGCTCGTCGTGCATGTTAAGTGCATGTGCGCGTGTGTACCAGCCCATGTGTTTATTGGTGGCGGGCCAGTTGTCTCTGGCTTGTTTTGCTCGGTCGATAATTTCCTCATTTGCTAGGGGGAAAATAGCTAATTAAAACCCTCTTCAGCTAACAGCCTGTTTGGGAGTATGCTAATGCAGTCCTGTGCTGGCTTCTGTTCCTGCCCCATTCCCAACACACACGCCTGTTTCCCTCCTATTATGGCGGTGGTTCGGGACATTGATTCAGTGCTCGCATCACTGCGGTGAGCCAAAAAGCCTATTTTCTTCATTCAGTAAGAAACTCTTTAAATCAGAGTGAATAGCAACTGTGTCGTTACATTGTAATAATAAGTGAATTAGACGTTTATCACACAATGTCTCACTATAACACATATTTATATAATGGCACTCACATTAATGCCAGTATTTCTTTTCATTCCTATCAAGGTCAGTGAAAGCAAATGGCAAAAAAATGACTTCCTAGACAATAAATATTTAAAAAATATGATTTGAATACTTATGATATACATTTAAGTGCAATCAACTTGGATGTTTTGAGTCATTTCAACTTAAATTACTTTAAACTGACTTAAAGAATGAGTTCTTGCATTGAATCTTGAATCTTGCCACTTATATAAGATAGTTGTTATATAAATATAACATTAACTTTGAAACATCTAATTAAACACTTGACTCAAAATGAAAATAGATTGTGCCTTAAAATAGATACAAGAAAGTTGTAATTTTACACTTTAATTCTCTAATGTATTTATCTTGCACTAATTATGTCCCTCAAAATGCTGGTAATAATGCTATTTTTATGAACAAAACTTTTGCGCTTGTTTTCAGGAGAAATGAATTTTTTATTCCTGATGTTAGCATTCATGCCTTGGGGTGAACTTGCTAAAATCTGACAGCACAACTCCAGAGAGTACAACTACAAGGCTGTAGTAATTAACTGTTTTTTACCTCTGATATTTTTTATTGATGTGTTGTTTTTCTTTACTGACTTCCTTTGTAATGCCTTGATGAAAGAGGCAGATGAAGAGAAGAGCCAAACAAAAAAGATTACGGCTTTCATGTCCTTGTCGCTCTTTCGGCAAAACTTTGTGTTGTTCATTAAGGTCACCAGACTTCTCTTTCTGTCTTCTTTTCCAGCGTGTTTTGCTTGTTACATTTGACGAACCTCAATTAAGTGTTGTTGCAGAATTAATTGTGCTGAAATTGATGTCAAGCAGATGGAGGAAATACATATTTTTATTTCTGAATCACTTCCTTCATGACACCTTCTAACTAGGTCACACGTCATCATTTTTTTTGTAAGAGATATTATCTTTTGTCTTTTGTGCAGAAACTGGCATTCATAACTAATGCATTTCGGAGACTAAGTGGCACCTCATCTAAATTTCACCATCATGATGGTACATTTGAACAATGTGCAGAGATGATTCACTTATGCTTTTCCTTTTAAACTGGCTTACTGAGAATGGTCGTTTAAGAATAATTATACAGTTGTACACTGATTTTGACTTGTACATTTTATGCAGTTGACAGATGCTTTTCTCCAAAGTAACCCGCAGTTAAGATATATTCTTATTTGTATTTGTGCTCCCCTTCTACTGTAGTTCAGGAATAACACTTTACAATAAGTTTCTTTCTAATGATTCATTTCTATATTTGCAAGTTGTACAAATTAACATTAGATAATGTATTATGAATGGATATAAATAAACAAAGAACAATAGTAGCCTACATTTATAAATGAACACTTAATAAATGCTCTGCTGTTCATACTTATGTTATGATTAAACTAATGTTATCAAATTTAACCTCATTGTAGCAGGTTTCCCCTTATGGAAAAAAAGTACACTTCAGCATACTTAAAAATCACAGAAATAATACACTTGAAAGAAATCTTTTGATGCAACCTGCACTTTATGGCATGTTATTTGAAATTAAATGAAAATGAATTATAGTTTAAATGCAATATAGATGAATTTAGACTGCTTTTTTTTACCTACTTAAGTACATCTTTATTTGTAATTTGATAATTACTTCTGTTGTTTGTGAAATGGTTAAATACTGCTGAATGTACTGACGAGCATTTCAACTAAAATATACTTTAATGCCATTTCTATTGAAACTATGTATTTAAATATTTTTGTAATTTAGTACATTTAAAACATTACCTTTAAATATCAAGTAACAGTACATTGTACAAAAAAAGTGGCTTCTTAAATTAAGTACAATCAACTTGGATGTTTGTCATTTAAACTTAAATTACATTAAACTGAGTTAAAAAATGTGTTGAATCTTGTATAACTTAAAAAAGTTGAAAATTGCTTAACTTATTTTGATAAGTTAAAGCAAAGTAAAAACATATCATAACTAATTGATCTTTTTTATACAGTGTACAGTTAAAATTATAATCAAGTATTTTACATATACGCTCATCAAAATAAGTGCACTTCTTTAAAACACGATTATTATTACAAAGTGCAGTTTACTTAAGCATGTTAAACATAATCATGGAAGTGAACTCGCTTAAATGACCTTTTATCTCATTAATATTATCAAGTATAGTTTTTAAAAATATATATCAGAAAATATTTTTTATATTTAAAGTACAGTAAACTAAACTATGTACACATTCACACAATTAATACAATAAGCACACTTCTTTTTCACAAGGGACTACAATACTTACATTAAAAAATTAGGTTGTTTGAAACTATTTAAAGTTTAAGTTAAACTAGTCAAATATAAACTAACTTGTAGTGCAGTGTTGCAAATAGCTTTGCATTGTGATAGGTAATAATGAAAACTTCACTGGCCTACAGCATAATGCACTGCGGCTCCTGAATGCCTAAACGAAGAGACGTTCCGAGTGACACAAAAAGGCTATAGATTTCAAGCTCAGGTTTCTCTGGCAAGGCACTTGATTCCTCACAGAGACGTTTCTGAAGCTGTCAGAGGCTTTTTGTACAGCTGCCAATTATCACCGCGCACAGTGTTTTTCAACAATAGTGTGGCGACGCATCATTTGTCGAAAAGTCACGCGCTTTCAGAAGTTAATTGGATTTTAAAAACCAATATAAAATTCCATCGCTATAATCGCTCCTTAAAGATTTTTCTTTCATCAGAGTTGGCTGCTAATTGCGTGAGCCTGAATGGAAGTGGGCGGATGAAATTGCCTTGAGTCTGTATCATAATACTGCAAACTATTGACAGGAAATGTATGACAGGTTGAGAAAAGATTTGTGATTTTTCGCTAGTGGACATGAGACAAGGAAGAGAACAAAGTGCAGAAAAATTCGAATGTGATTAAAATCACACCGTGGATGTTTAGAATGTTATAATAAAATATGTGCTTTGCAAATTTTGCCCTTATATACTCCTTATGTAATTCCAAACCTGTGCGCATTTCTTTCATCTGTGCAACACAAAAGAAGATATTTCCAAAATTGTCAAAAAAAGTTTTTTTTGTCCACATAATGAAAATCAGTTTGTCTAATGTTGTTTTGCAACTCATCAATTTGCATTTAATGGACGAAAACAGTTGAAACACTTTACAACAAGGCTCCATTTGTTAGTTAACTACATCATTTAACGTGAACTAACAATGAAAATACTTCTAAAACGTTAGTGAGTTAGTGAATTTCAATATTTACTAATACATTATTAAAATCAAACGTTTTAATGGATCTGAGCTAACATGAGCTAACAGTGAACAGTTGTATTTTTAGATAAAGAAAAACTTTCAAATGTATTGGTAATATTAATTGATGCATTAACGAATGGGACCTTATTGTAAAGTGTTACCAAACATTGATTAAAATTTCTTCTTTTGTGTTCATCAGAAAAATAAGCTTTGTTTGGAATGACAATGAGAGTAACCGAATTTTAAGTTTTTATTTTAACCCTGTGTCTGAGTTTGTGAAATATTATTTCTGCACCAATTTGCTCAATCAGAAATGTCAGTAATTATGAACACAATCGTTCTAATTGTGGGTAGTACTGGTGATTGTTATTTCACAAATAAGTGCTCAGGACTAACCACTGGAACTGCAAATTGCAGCTCTGCAATGTTATTGAAACTAGACTCACAACATGAATTTCAATTATTCAGAACAATCTAGGGTCTGATAAACAGCACATTTCTCTCCGTGCCTCATGTCCTTCACCAAGAACAGTGCAATTACATCTCTGCTGGGAATAGGGGGGCTGACAGAATACAAGAGGCCAGTAATCAGAAGAGGAGAGGTCCGTCTTTTGATAACAAATTACACACCAGAGCAACACTGCATGCTTCCAACATCCCTTAAGTCAAAATGTAGACCATCTCTTCCGCATTTGGCCTACTTAACTGTGCACATGCTTATATAGACACACACACACACACACTCACACATTCACACATACACATTCTGAAAGGTCAGTAGTGTCAGCATTGTATCTCACTGCACAGACGCTGTTTGTCTCATATGTGAGATCATATAAGATATTGAGATGGATGAGCCTTTGAAATGTCATAGTGATAAGACTGTTTTCTAACAAAAAAAGAAAAAGAAGAATTGTTGTCAATAGACTTTAAAGGAATAGTTCGTTCAAAAATGACAATTCTGTCATCATTTATTCACTCTCGTGTCTTTTAAATGTGAATGAAGGATGCGTTTGACTTTGTTTTCCAATGAACATGAAAGGAGAGTGAGAATGAAGAATGGTGACCACAGTTGTCAAACGAGATTTTCAGAAAAATAATGACTTTTATTTTTTAGTCCAGAAGGACGCTTAGATTTGAGGAGACACATAAACACATTTTTTTTATGTTTCTTTGATGTTGTTTTTGTTCTTTTTAAGCAGTTTTATTTTAGTATTATTTATTTATTGTACTAGTATTTATTAATATTTTCATGTTTTCATTTTTTTTTTTTTTTTATATAATATTTTTATTTTATTTCAGCTTTATTTCAATTAATGGAAATGTTGTTTTAATAGTTTTCTTTTTAGTTACTTGTCAGTCACTTTCATTGTATAGAAAAGAGCAGCTTAGACATTTTACTAAACTTCTCCTTTTGTGTTATTGTCAGGGTTATTTTTAGTTCTGTTTCACAGGTGTTTGGTTTAGTTTCCAGTCAGTACTTTGTTCCTGTTTTGCCTGTGTTTTGTGTTCCCTAGTTAGTTTCCTTGGTTTTTATTAGATCCACGCACCTGTTTCTGTTCAGCTGATTACCTGTCCCTGTGTATTTAAGCCCTGAGTTCTTTCTGTTCAGTGTTCGGTCTCGTTTACATAGGTTTAAATTCCCCATGAAATCAAAATGAACGTTTTTTGGCTTTTAGTATGAATATGTTTGCCCTGAGGTTATCTATAAGCTAGTGTGCTCCAAAACAATGACATGATTCGCATTTAGAACATATAGGCATTCAAAACTTAGTCTCTCACTTCCCCCATAATGGATCAATGATTTTGATTACATCAGCTTCTCATCATATTTTATGTCCAATCAAATGCTCTCTAGAATCTAAAGCGTATCGCTCTCTACAATATAAATAGACGCTGAAGATGCGGCTGAAATCGGTCATTTGTTCACGCATTGACTATTTTCTACATGGTGAATGGCACATAGCGCACTATGTAGGGGATATGGAACGATTCAGTCAGTGTAAATATGCTTTTCATTGGGGAGAATGAAGTCTGGTTTCATGTTAGTGTCACAATACTAAACAGATTGCTGAATTAAAGCGATATGGAGGAGATTAGGAGAAAAACGGTTAGAGATTATGAGGAAACTGCGGCTTTACCGAGCTCAACACCTCTGGCCAAGCTGTGATATAAACTTAACTCTATTGGCTATTTTTAAAAAGGGGAGGAGCTGTTTGATATGTCCCGCCCTATCTTCCTGTTTCAGTAGAAATCACATCAACAAATTTGTTGTAATTTTTTCCTCTTGCGATAAGTCATTCCAAAAATCATGGCAACAGATGTTGGTAGGTTTACATATATCTCAGCCACCGCACTAGTCATTATTTTTAATAGAAGGAAACGTAGGCATGTTATCCAAGCATTAATGGCAAGGAAATACTTGGGAGCGGAGGTGTTTCTGGGTGATGCTCCCTCAAATCTGCTTCGAGGTCTTGATAAATTGTGGCATTTCTTTAGAATCCAGTATTCCTGTAATTATTTTGTCTTATATCAGTTTAATAAAGAACTCTGTCTCGTCTTCTGTTCAAATACACCATGCCTTCTTTAAAGGTGCTCTAAGCGATGTCACGTGTTTTTTAGGCTGAAACATTTTTTGTCACATACAGCAAACATCTTCTCACTATCCGCTAGCTGCCTGTCCCCTGAACACACTGTAAAAAACACGGTCTCTGTAGGCAGCCCAGGCTCCACAAACGGCAACAAAAACAAACTGGCCCAGACTTGGCCACAAAACATAACAAACAGTGTTCCAGCCAATAAAATGATTTGGGGGTGGGGGTTGGGGGGTTAGTGCGAGTGCACATGAAGGGGAGTGTGGGGAGTGGAGGAGAGAGAAGCATGAAGTGGGAAGTTAGCTAGAGGAGAGATGTCCTAGACAATGACTAACGTTAGAATTATATTCTCTTGAATTTTGATATGGCCGACACACGACCAAAGAGACGACGTTCCGATGAACAAATAGCAAACAACGTGACGTCACCCAACATCGCTTAGAGCACCTTTAAAGAACGATCGAACTTTACGTACGCCAGGTGACCTGTAAATGCGGAAAAACTGTTCCCATTGCAGTTTTGCAAAATATTCCTTTTTCGAATTGCCTGAAAAACCACGTCATGCGAGCATAAAAACGTTTTCGCGACATATGGGAATTTTTTGCGAAATTGACGTGTTTTCGTTGGGCGTACTTTCAAATTCGCAATTTAAATTTGCGCAATTTTGAGGGGAACGGAAACGCAGCTACATTGAATAATGCTGTGCGTTTCAAAGCACTTCCGTGGCCTTTAAGTGCGGTTAGACTTATTATATCCCCTGTGGTTTTCTTGAAGTGATCGTTGAGTTTATTCTATACTACTTCCTTATGTTCAAACTTTTTTATTAAACCAAATAATATTACAACACAATGGATTACAAACTATTGACACTTTTTTTTTACATTAAAACTAAACCAAAGGAAATACACACCAACTAAAAAAAAAAAAAATAAATAAATAAATAATAATAATAATAATTATAAAAAAATAAATAAAAAACAGAAAATAGAAAAAATTATAATGATACAAGTAGATAATATACAATACATACATACGTATATACACATACATAACACATATACATGCGTACATACACATACACATTTAATCACGTATTAACCAGGAGGTAGGGTTTTAAGAGAATTAAAGTAAGCAATAAAGGGATGCCATTTACTGAAGAAATTGCTTTTCAATACTACTTCCTTGAATCTCTTTGTGCCGTGCGTGTTGTTAAGCCACACCGAATCGTGACAGACAGTTGTATATGTGATACGCATTACATACAATATTAATAATACAAATAATAATATAATATAAATAATTTTCTTTTTATTTCTATGCATATACTTATCTATCTAGTAGGCCTATTTTTTTTTTTAGCTCTATACATACAGTATTTGCATATATCCTGTGCATAAACTCACGACGAATTTGCGCATCTGTCAGCGGTCCCACACGTGCTGCAAATTGATATTCCATTATTTCTCATATTATCTTAGATGAAAGGCTTTCTAATTCTACACAAAAAGAGTCAAACAAAGGAAAAGCAGCCCAGGGTCAGTAATGCCGCAAGCAGCGGGACTCCACCTCCTCCTCCACCTGTCACTCAGGAACCTCTCCGTCCAAAGCCCAATTAAATCTCTCCCCTCCACGTGAGCTGACCCCGCTCGCATGAATATGTATGAGAGCCAATGCAAATAAAGGCTTCACCGCTGTGCGCGTAAGGGCTCCGAGGAAGAGCATAACAAAGGGAAGGCCCACACCGAGGCACGGATGCCATCACTTCCCAGAATCATCACAGGCTGAACGGAACACGAAACCTGCCGAGACGTCCTGGCCGGCACCACGTGTGTGTGTGTGTTTGACCATTATCTGTACTACAAAAGCCTTTTTATGGCTCACTAGACAGCTGGCGTGCAGGAAAAGGGACATCAAATAGCGTTAAACTTTTTAATGTGCTTGGTAAATATGGATCTGAAGGGACATCTTTTACTTAGGAGAGAAGAAAAGCCATGGATTATATATGAACTCTGGATATCGTTGAGTGGACTGACACGGTTAAAGAACAATAGGCTATATACAGAACTGCTATTACTATTATTATTATAAAAATCATTTAGTAGCCATATATTAGCAGATAATACATTTCGCTCTCTGTGAAGGAATTAAATCTAAAACTGTGTATCCGCCGCTCGATTTCAAAGCCGCTGTTTGGAGGTCAGAATTAATACCCAAATAAAATAAGTAATAAGGGTGATGGCTTCATAGATAGTGACATTTAGTGCAGGAAAAGTGGCAAGTCGTCACAGCGTACAGGGGTGTGCTTGTAAATAATTAATCTTTGCTCTTCATGTCTACTTGTCAGTACAGACTGGGGGCTTGTATCCTGGCAACGCGCCATGGTTTCCACATGCTGCAGGGAGAGAGAGGCCCTCAGGGGGGAGCCAATCATCTCTCTGCCTGAAGCTGAAACATCCACACACACACACACACATGCACATGCATGCATATATGCAAGTGCAGGCTTACTCGCGCAGAGAGAGAGACTATGTATGTACATATGCTACCGTAAACCGGATACATACACACACACTCGCACGCGCTAAGTGTTATGTTCTGTTTCCTTCTGGCTTTATTCCTTAGACGTCTTCATTTCACAGCCCGGCATATCTCAGACCGTGTCATTCATATTTTAGCATGGCTGCTTAGCTTACACCTGCCTTGTACAAGAAAATACAGACACTTTTATCTAGTTAGTCCCTTTAAATGACTTGACATATGCTACAATATGAATTAAGGGCGTATAATAAAGAAAAATAAAACCACACAAATGTTTCAGTCATAAAGGAAATCTTTAGGAAATGCTTTAAAAAACAAGTATTTATTATGGAAATAATATACTTTACGAGAATACACTTTAGTTTTTTTTTTTTGGACACGTAATTGCATGTTAAATGCAATTAAAAGAAACTGTATTAATTTACATTCAATGCAATTAGCTGAACTTTCAAGTGCTTTTTTGACGCACTTTATATGCAGTTTTTATTATCTTCGAAATGTGGTTAAAGTGTACTGCCAAATGTACTGAAAATGAGTGAACTAAAATATACTTGAATGTCATTTCTATTGAAACTTGAATGTTACGCATTTAAATATATTTGTAATTAGACACGTTTGTAATGATGATGTTTGACTTTAAATGCAAAGTAACACTACAGATAAAATTATAATCAGTTACTTCACAACAAGTGCTTTAGTATTTTAGTCAACACAAAATAACATAGTAAGTGTACTTATTTAAACCTTGACAAAAGATTATTAAAACATAAGGACTTTTTTAAAAGTGCTTTAAGTGTGTTAAGAAACAGTCTTGAAAGTGTACATTTTTTGGCCTTTTATTTAATGTTAATACTGTATTATCGGCAAGTACAGTTTTTTTGTATTCAGGTTACACTTTATTTTAAGGTATTCTTGTTACAGTGTAAGTATACATTTAGGTCCTGAGTAATATTAACAACATGTAAAGGTTTAGGGTTATTTGAAATGAAAAAAAAGTTGCTGCCTTAAATGTTTAAGTTTAAGTCATTTCAACTGAAATTACATTAAAATGATTTTTTTTTTTTTTAAATGAGTTGAATCTTGTATATCTTATAACTTATTTTGATGAGTTAAAGCAATATATATATAAAAAAACGTTATTTATATAAGGGTTTTTTAGTGTAATTGTGCATAATTTACTATAATTAATATAGTATATATGTAAACAGTGGACACTGTAAAATAAAGTGTGCAAAATATTCTCTTAAAATTTGAAGTACGCTACAAGTGCACATTCAATACAATTAAGCACACTTCTTTTTTAAAAGGGCTTAGTTGTGAAAACCTCCTTGACATAAACATTGTATTTGAAAGGGGTCTCAAAATAAGTTCTCTGGCCTTTTACACCGAGTGTATATTAGGTCATTGTGTTGAATTCACCCTCCCGTGTCAATGCCAACCATAAGACGTTCTCAAAAGGGTCAAACATCCCAGTAACAGTGTTGCGTAACATCCCAAGAACAAACAGAAGCCAAATCCCACTGACGTAACCACATGACCTGTTTTTAATAACCAGTCTTTAGTGTCAGATAACCAAAACTCACTTTGCGCACATTCACCATTCAGTCCCAGGATTCTAATTAGGCAGCGAGAGCTGCTTCTGTCTCTCCAGAGTCTCAGACAACAGAAACTTCCAACTCGGTGCTGCAATAGGCAATTAAATGTTATTATTTTAGCTTTCAAAAATGAATAATTAGCACATAAGAGAGGTTTGAAGATTAATGTTATAATGAGACAGAAAATCAGGTACATTAATGCAGCCCCTCCAAATTAAAACGATGTTCATTTTTCTTTTCACTAAATACATGGTCAATAATACAAGGCCTATATGGAAAAGACAATGATGTGTATGGTTTTGATCTTGTCAAGAGGACTTTTTGCTGGAAGAGTGGAGAGATGATCAGTGGAATTTCAAAATGATATAATAAAACATAGACATTTTCACTTTTCTATTGTGTGATGCTGATTGTAAGGTTAGATGTGTGTATGTATGAGAGCATTAAGTGCTCCTGCCTCTGGGCTGTGTGTGTGTATGTGTGTGTGTTTTTGAGGACCCAGCAAAGGCCTGCCTCCAGGGTCAGCCTCATTAAAATTCTAATGGCTTCTCCGCTACATGCAAATGGCTCTAATGGCAAAGCTAAGTGAGAGAGAGAGAGACAAAGAGAGAGAAAGAGAGCGAGCAAGAGAGAGAGAAATAATTCAAAATTAGATTCATGTTTTTTTTTTGAGCAAACATCAAGAGGGACAGTGTCTGTCTCAGCTCATGTGTATGTGTACAAGTGGCATATTGTTGTTCAGTCAAAGCGTTCATCTCTAAGCCGTGAAGACAGTTTGATTATGCTGCTTAAATGATACTGGAACACTGATGGAAGAACTATATCCATATTTCATTTCAAGAGTTGTGTTTTAAATGCTCCATAATGTTGAATCATAATGCTGCAGTGTCCTTCATTTTTCACATACATTGGTTTTCCAATAAGCAAATCAGATGAAAACAACTCCTGGTAGCTTTGTTTGGTAACACTTTACAGTAAGGTTCACTAATTAAACTACAATATGAACTAACAATGGAAACTACTTTTAATTTGAACATTTACTAATACATTTCTTATATCTGTTAATATTATGTAATGGACCTGAGTGAACAACTAACAATGAATTTTTTTTTTTTTATATACAAATGTATTAGTTATTGTTAGTTAATGCATTAACTATTCCATTAACTAATGGAACCAAAGGGTTTGATAGATGTTTGGTGTGCACATAAATATTCCCAAAAACTTGCTTTATTCACTTTATTTACACTGACAATAATAATAAAAAAGGTGTATAAGGAATTTTTACTCCGACATTGCTAGTGAATTTCACAAACAATTACCAAGAAACAGTGAGTAACACATTGAATTAAATGTGAAATTTTGAAGTAGAAAGACTGAAACAAGTATTTTCTTGTAAAATACTCCAATAACCTTTGAAAAAATTATTTTTACAGTGTACTCACCTGCATGGTGTTTTGTCTTCTGCTAAAAAAAAAAAGACTTTAAGCCATACTTTTCCATTCAGTGAAAGTCAATGGGGTCCAAAACTTTTACTTTCATTGTTTCAAAATATTACAGAAGAGAGTAAGTCATAGGTATGGAATGAAATGAGGGTGAGGGTGAGAATTTTTTGGTGAACTATTCCTTGAAGTAAAAAACGATCCAGACATTCATTGTATTTTTGCAGTCCCATAAAGAATGATTTCATTAATTGGCAATCAAGCACAGCCTGTGCAATTGTCTGCTCGAAAACTCAACATGGCTGAAATTCTCAGTTACCACAGCGATAAAACGCCTGGTGATGGCATTTCATTCAGAGAATTAAATGAGAAAACAAACCACAAAGCAAGGGCTGTTTATTCAAGTTTATGCACGGGGAGATGCTGAGCGAGAGAGAATAGTACGGAGAGCGAGAGTTTAAAATACATTCTTCCCAGTGTGTGTGATCCCTGCAGTGAAAGCATATCTCTAGCTGCCAGCGCTCCGCTATTGAACTCTGTCAGAGCGCTGGAGTTCTCTTGTGCTTGCAGCTGTGGGGCTGAAGTGTTGTTTCCCAGCAAGTGAGCCAAACACTGTCCCTCAGCTTAAAGACCCCCCAAACACACACACACACACACACACACACACACACACACAGAGCGAGCACAATGGATCCAGAAAGGGCTCTCATCTGAAGAGTGCTGGCTTCTGTCTTTGAGTGTCAATTCTGTGTTCTTTTTCCCAGGCTGGATTCCTCTAGTTGTGAGACAGTTGAAGGGTCTTAGGCCTTGATTTTCATCTTCATGTCAGCTTGTATTACTCATTTCTGTTTGTGAAGGGCAGACTGATGGACTTGAGTGACGTGTCAGAGCTCTTAACTTGTGACTCTAGATTTAAACTCACAATAAACCAAAATATTAACTGTAGTTCCATTGTAAAATGCTAATTTTTACTTTTATATTTGTCAGACACTCTAGAGTCAATATGAAATCCATTTGCAATTCATTTTACTTGTGTTTTTGTTGTTGTTGTGTAAAACAGAATATTTAATGAGAAGTATTCAGTGAGTAAAAACAAAATGTATTGCCACACTATATTGGGCCAGTTGGAAGTTGTTGTAGCTGCTGCTTTTAGAAAACCTCTTAAGGTGTGAGAGTATGCAAATGTGTAAGTATGCATACTTTGTTAAATGCATATAAGATACAATGTACAAAAACCAATATCACTGGTTTGGGGGCATGCAGCTAGTGTTGAATTCATGCACTGTAAACAAGTATGGTGACAATGTTTCAGGTATTATGGAATGGCAAACTAATTAAAAATGTATTACCAAATCAAATAATTTTATTATTATTATTACTATGCGGTTATACTTGTAATGTTATTATTTATTCAAACTATTTTACTTTAAAATATACTATAACCTTTATAACCACCATAATATAGGTAAGGTATGTCCATATAACATGGCCAATAAAGACAAAACACAGTCAGGCTAACACACATGCAATACACTAAAATAATTTAATACATATTAACTAAGTAACTGAAAATGAACCCTCTATTGTACATGAATAAGAAGAAACATCATGTAAAAATGTATTTCTGTAAAAAAAAAAAATTGTCACGCAGGGACTTCTGGGGATGTCCTTTTACTGCTTTTCACCATAAATTGGACAATAATTTGTAACTTTTACTTGCAAAAAAAACACATTTTTACAGTAGATGACAGTAAAATTACATGTAAATGTGATGTTAAATACACTTTTCACCCTATATGGTAAGGTAAATTACAGTTAACCAATTAAATGGTTTTACTGCAGCATTTTTACCTTTTGTTCTCTAAAAATTGCTAACATTTTTTACAATGCGTCTTCCTCTACATGACAGGTAGTTGGGGAAGGGTTGAAAAACAAGAGGCTTTGATAATGCCAGCGGAAATATAAAGTTGTTTCAATGGGGGAACAATTATAATATATTTTTTTCCCCAATTCACTTGTGAATTGTTCGCAAGAACAGGCACTTGCATTAAGAGAGTAAATGTGGACAGTTTTATGTTGATTTTAAATGTGACTTTTTTTAAACTGCATTCAAGGCATACATTTTAGGTTCCTGGTAGTCAAACTCATGACGTTAGCATTGCTAGCATCACGGTCTACTGGTTTAGCTATATAAACAATATGGGATTTCAAACATCACACTCATTAAGACTCATCAAGTCTCAAAATACCAATCTGTGAAGACATTTTCCATTCAATATTCAACACAAAGCAGAATGATTCTTTCCTACGAATCCTCTGCCTTTGTTAAGAATGTAATTCCTATCCACTCATATTCAAACACTTATCTATTACACCGGTGGCTAACATGGGCCATTAGGACTCACTGGGCAGAACAGCTATTATGAACTTTATTTCAAACCGCCTCCAGCAGACTTTCAGTGCCACTGGATAATTCATTTCTGCAGCAAAGTGACAAATGTCTACATTTGAAGAAACATTGGGTTCATATCAATGGCCATTTTAAAGACTCTGAGGTGCCAATCTTCAGTTCCTTCCTTGTGTCCTACCACCGTGCCTCTGAGGTTGTTGTGGTTTCTCATCAGTCCTATTGTTCTCTGGTGCATCTGTGCCTGTCAGTAGGTGGTCAGCACACCTCAATCTGCCCACTTTGAACCTTCAACCTGACCTGCACGGCTTCAGCTGCTCCTGACATGTTCATAAATCCAGGCGTGGATGGCATGTGAAGATGAACACGCGGCAGACATTTCACCTGCTGTCTACACACAGCTCGTGCCCTGCAGAAAACCTCCCCTCCTGTGGATTCGGTTACAGGGCGTTTCTAACAAGGACGTTGCGTTCGATACAGGGTCAGAAATGAACTTTTCTACAGAGGCGTTGTCTTTTATGTTAAATATAAACAAAGACTTCAGTCAATCAGACTACTATAGACTGCTACAATTAAATACAATTTTGGTAGCACTTTATTTTACAGTCCTGTTCTCCATGTATACTGTACTTATTATAGTAATTACAATATTTGGGTAATAATTAGGTATTAACCCTGAACCTACCCCTAAACCTAACCTTAACCCATGTAGTTACCTTAAATTACTCAGTACTTTCTTTGGTAAGTACACTGTAAGTACACATACTGTAAAATAAAGTGCAACCAAAATTTTATATCAACATCAAAAGTCATCTTTACACCGCAAAGGTGGAACAGAAGCTGTATCTGACATTTATGTTTATTTTAGGGCTGGAACTAACAATTATTTTTTTCAATCGATTAATCCATCGATTATTTTCCTCGAATAATCTAACGATTTATCAAGAATGTTCCCCATTACTGAAGCGGTTCATGACTCCAGTTTAGCGTGAGTTCTGCTTTCTCGCAAAAACTCCCGTTCTAATCATTGAAGTTAATATTAATCTCTTATATCGTATTTGCACTTTGTTTATGATGAGAGGATTTGCAAGACTGCAGAATTCAGACAGTGAACAAAACTTTGACGTATTCAGCAGTGACTAATGTAAATGCCACTCATTGGCCATTGCATTCATAATGGCAAGAAAAATGTGTGTAATTGGTTATAATCTTAAATTTTGCAAAAAAAAAAAATGCAACTTGATCAGATCTAAATATAATGCTTTTCATTCAATTTAATATGAAATGATGATAGCCATAATAGATTTAGTTGAATTCTGCAGGGGCAGTTTTTGCCTCTTTATCTTGAATTTCTGGGGCATTATTGTTCATTTTAATGGTATTTTTGCCCCAAGCCCCGTTCATTTCCGACCCTGTTTTGATGCCTGCAGTGCAGACTCTATACAGTTTATGGATGTAAAATGATGTCTCTCTTCTCTCATTTATTTAAGTTCCGCACCTCCCCCAGTTTAGCACCTCCAAAAAAAGCATTATTCCTGGTCATGCCCTGTAGTGGTGTGATCTGCTGTCCTACCAGGTGAGAATGAGGGATGCATGTGCCATCAGCGCACACAAGAACTCGCACCTGCGGATGCAACCGCGTTGACCTAGCAACTGCCATGAGAGCATTTGGTTGTCAACACCGGATGCCTCTCCATCTGTTGGCCCAGCGGAGAGCTTCGCTCGGCCCAGGAAGGGCTCGGGGAGTGTGAACCTGCTGAATTTGACCGTGTTGCCCAGCATGGCACCATAGGTGGGCTGTCAGGCCGATGTCTAACATGGACCTGACTTCTGGTGCCTTTGAACATTGACCCACTTTGCTTGTTCTTGATTTCAGTGCTTGTCAAAGTCAAATGAGGACCAGCAAGGGTGTTTGGGACCTTGTTGACTTTGAGAGGATGTGAAGAGGATCAGAAAAATGACAACCTCTTGATAGTTCTCACTGATCCAATAATCGGCAGCTGTTGTACATCATGTTCTTGAATGATTCGAGTGCCGTTTACACAACACCGTTTTCAACTAAAAACTGAAAACTTTTGGTCATTCATTTAAATGACAACAGCGTTTTGGGGGCCTGAAAATGCAAGCTTTTGAAAATGGGTTTTAAAGTGCAAGTTTCTGAAAACGATAGCGTTATTGTCTCCGTGTAAACAACAAAAACGCAAATTTTTGAAAACAGTGATGTCATCCACATGCGTATTACATATTCAGTCTATAGGTGCGTAGTGTTTCTTTACAAAGTGACATCGCCAACTTCTGGCCTGGCATGAATAATACAGCGTTTTTAGTCGTTTTCGCAAATCCCTGTGAATGGGGATCGTTATGACAACGTTGTCGTCTGAACACGAAAAAAGAAAAGGATTTTTTTTTGCATTTTTAGTACATCGTCATTGTGTAAACGAGCCCTTAGTGCAGCTTGTGTTGATTTAGGTGATTATTTATAGATTTATGATCCACATTGTTGTGGTATGCAATTGTTTGTTTTTAAAACAGTTTTTTTTTGGTCATAGTTTTATTGGACATATCTTTTAAATTTAGTAAATTAGTAAAATCAACTTTACTCTGACTAATGGTGTCCTATTTTAGTCAATGGAAATAACATTTAAGTTGACAAAGTGAAAAATTAAACCAAATATTCAATAATTGTATGTATTTAAACATATTAACATTTAACAAATATATATAAACAGTATGTCCTTGTTGTAAGATTAAATGTGCTACTATAATAGACATACTTTTGTAATAACATATAAATAACATTGTAATAACATTGGCAGTATTTTAGATGAGCTTTAGTGAGTTACAGAAACACAATGTTCACAATGTGACATTCTGACTTGTAACTTCAAGTTAACTTGTACATGCATGTCATTTTGCAGCAAGTTACATTTATGTTGTGTACATAACAAATTAATCATATGTATACACTGTAAAAAAATATATATGATCAATAAGTTATGACAACATATGTTTTACATTGCTTTAACTCATCAAAGTAAGCAATTTTCCACTTTTTTATAAGTTATTCAAGATTCAACAAATTTATTTTAAAGTCAGTTTTATGTCATTTAAGTTGAAATGACTTAAACATCCAAGTTGATTGTACTTAAACATGTAAGGCAGTAACTTCTTTTTACAGTATAGGATATGTGTGGGTAATTAACCCTATTGTAAAAGAGTTTAGAGTTTTCACTCTAAAATAATTATTTAATGACTAAGATGTTGAAGATTAGCAGACAGGATATCAATTCAATAAGCAATAAACTTCTTTTAAAACTTCTTTCAAACTTTTTTCTTAAAAAAAAAGTCCATCAAGGAACATTTTTAGTCATTAATTTCCCCCAAAAAAATTGTCAATCTAATGCTGGAAATTTCTTTTTATGCACGAGTTTTGAATAAAACATAGTGATGAAGGCAATGTAATGTTTCTCTCTGTGGGTGTCATTGTGGGACAAACATATTTGACTGCATGTCAGTCTTCTCGCGTGGGACAGGATCTTTTGAAAAGAGGTTTAATTGAGTTATCAAACGGAGTAAAGTTCATGACCCAAGGTCAAGCAAGTCTTTATTAAAAGAGGTTTCAAAAGACTGACAGGAGATACAAAGGACTGAAAGGCAATTGATATAGCAATTAGGAAGGATGTAGTTTTTAACAAAAGGAGGGCGACAGAAAAAAAATTCTAGAATTCTTTGTGGGTAATAGAGATGTTAGTTCTCCGAGGAGATGCCATCATCATGATCATCATGACAAAGCAGCCAAGGTTTGAAGCATGTCAATTGGGGCGTTTCGCTGGTTTTCCTGAAATCTGCAGTCTGCAATGGAGCCAAATCTGATTGGTTGTGGCTGGTCTGAAATAAATTTAGAAATTCTTCAGAACACATCTAGTATTGATTTAAAGAGAAAAAAAAAGAAGATCCAGTGTGAAATCCTTGCTTGCGTTTTGAAATAACACATCAATAAAGCTCCTAACAAAAGGCACAGTCTCTGGGTGTGTAATTGCTGGTCCACATGGGCAAACCCTCGTCTCTTTAAACTCCAGTCAGGCACTTGATGGGTATGAGATTATGTGAGACATGTAACAGCTATAAAGTGCCAGGATGATCCACGTAGGAAAGCGGAGGTGTGTGTGTGTGGTTAGATGAGATTTGAGCTCGCCTGATGGTGTGACTCCTCTCACCACCTCCTCCATTTACTCCTCATTTAGCCTGGAGCAGATGGCAGGCCTTGGTTCCTCTTAGTATATGTGTCTGTGTCTGAGCATGTGTGTTTGTATGACTCATAAATGCGCACAGACTGTCCGACATCCTCTGTGGGAATGAAAATTAAGAAAAACAGTTTTTTGACAATGTTTTGTGGAAATATGTGCAAAACGGTTGAGAAGGAATCTATTTGCTGCTATTGTGGATAGGGCGATTTTGGAGTTGTGTTTATGGTTGGTAGCGTTGCATTTGTACTTGCAGCCAAGCTACTCCTTTTGAAAAAGTAGTACACTTTAGCATACTTTAAAAGTACTGAAATAAAATGACGAAAATAATTGACTCTGTGGAATTCTTGATTCTGATTGGTCAATCGCACCATCCAGCGGTATGTTATTCCCAGATAACAACCGCTAAAAACTGATAACACAGGCTCATCGGGGTTACTGAAGTCGGCGGTTTATGCTTGCTAGGAATGTTTTTTCTTCGTGGAAGTTTTGCGTTTGGTGAGCTAATAAAATATTAAAACTCAAATCAATATTTTGTGTACAATTAATAATGTCATCTGGACTCGCTCTCTCGTTTCATACAAACACTGCTGCTGCCATTTTGCTAGTTGTTTTATCCACTGTAATGGATTATAAGATAACAAACAGGTAAGATTTTAAAAGTTTCATCTCAAATCAATATCTCTTATCCCCATAACTATTTGTGTGGCGAAATGCCGTGTAATATGACTGTGCCGTATCCCTTAAATGTCCATCTAGTTTGAACTTGCCGCTTACTAGCAACAGCTTTCTTCACGTAAGCTTTGCGTTTAAAGGCCTAATAAAATATGTCAACTCAAGTCAATATTTTTTGTCTAATTGTTTACTTATGTGGCAAGTAGCCATGTAATAAGTGGGATGATGTACATCCAGCAGATTGTTATCGCAGAATAAACCCCTTCAGGCTGATGCAAGACCCCTCCGGTTTATTCTGTGATATCAACCGGCTGGATGGACATTATCCCTTACTTAAAAGAATATACTTAAGAGAAAACAAAATGTAATGTTTTTAGACACCTGATTGCATGTTAAATACAATTAAATGAAAATGTATTATATTCTAAATGAATGTTAACTGAAGTATGCTTAGAGTGCCAAATTACCCATTAAGTAGGACTTAATATATTTACATGTAAATTTAATGGCCTCATACAGTGCAATGCAAGTTAATACACCCATGCTAAAGTTGACTAAAAAGAGGAATAAAAAATCATCTTTTGGAAACTGAACTTAATGCCTTAATTTAAAAAATTAGGAAAAATCCAACCTTTTAGGACACCAATTTTCTTTGTGAATGAATAATGTATCGTAAATAAATAAATGTTCTTCCTTAAAATACAGGGTGCATAAGTGTGTACACCCCTATGTTGAATTCCCATAGAGGCAGGCAGATTTTTATTTTTAAGTATTTTTTTTTTATTAATTTTTAGGATACTATGCATCCTGATAAAGTTCCCTTGGCCTTTGGAATTAAAATAGCCCCACATCATCACATAGCATTCACCATACCTAGAGATTGTCATGGTTTTATTTCAGTTAGCCTAAAAGCTAGTTTGATTTGCATTGAGAGATGATCTTATGGAAAGTACCCCATGCCAATCTCTAGGTATGGTGAAGGCTATGTGATGATGTGGGGCTATTTTAATTCCAAAGGCCAAGGGAACTTTATCAGGATGCATAGTATCCTAAAAATTAATAAAAAAAAAATACTTAAAAAAAAAAATCTGCCTGCCTCTATGGGAATTTAACATAGGGGTGTCCAAACTTATGCACCCTGTATTTTAAGGAAGAACATTTATTTATTTATGATACATTATTCATTCACAAAGAAAATTGGTGTCCTAAAAGGTTGGATTTTTCCTAATTTTTTAAATTAAGGCATTAAGTTCAATTTCTAAAATATGATTTTTTATTCCTCTTTTTAGTCAACTTTAGCATGGGTGTATTAACTTATGCATTGCACTGTATATAGTTAGTGTATAGTGCCATATACTCAGAAGCATTTATGATAAACTGAAAGATACTTTTATAGTCATTTCTATTGAAACTTATGTTAAGCAGAGACTTAGACTGAAAAAAAAATAGTTATAAAAAGTTTGAATTCATTAAGTTATTAGAAATGTATTTTTATGAAATACCTTCATGAAAATAAAATTGGCCTTGTTGCATTCTAGAAATGCACTTAAGCTAGAGCCACAGGCCTGAACATGTTCTGTTTCAAACTATTTATTTAGACTATGTCATACATTTATTTAAAGAAGACTCTAAAATGCTAAATTATGTTTATTCACATCTTCTTTACTCCTCTCTGGCCGGTATATGGCTCTAATTTTTATTCTTTTGCCTGTATTATATTTACTGATAACATGATAAATTATATCAGTTATATTTACTGATAAATCATACTGTTTTAATCCCTAATTTCTTTGATCAAAACTTCTCACTTCACCTTCCTTGACTTTGTATTTTAGAACATATTTTTGTTAGCTGGGGATGCACCTCAATTGTTTGAACCACGTTGTTTCAACAAATATTATGACTGTCGTTAATGACGTCAGAGGTTATGTCATGGTTGCAATAAATATCTTATTATAGTTAATTCACACAAAATATTTTTTTTAATTAGCATATGCATATGTTAGCATATGTAATTGGCATGCACTTTCTCCCATACATGCGATTCATTCACTCAGCAGCTTTCTCCGTAATGTCATTTCTCCGAGATACTGCTGTAATGAACCTGGCATTTGGTTCATGGTTTCATGAAATTCTGAATCACTGATGTTGGCAATGACAGAAATTGTGAACATGGGAATGGGGAAACGCACCCTGGAGCAATAACACCAGTTTCAGGGAAATCAACATTAAAAAAATGTGTTATTGTTGTCCCTGCATATAAAGTTGGAATTGTAGAAAGTATTTTAACATCCAAAAATTGAGATTTAAGAGAAAATACTTCCGATTACAGAGAATGCTGATAAAACATAACAGTATTTACAGTATTTGGCACAAAAAGCAGGCTGTCAAATTAAGGTGACCACAAACGTTTACTACAACTAATAGTTGCTAGTTTGATGCTTATGCTAAATTTAACTTAACCCAAAACAGTGTTTCCCCAAGTGTTTATTTTATTTATCATTACTTCAGACTACATGGTTGCTGTCTGCTTGCTCAATAGCATCTCTACGCATTAAATTTGTGCCATATAATATGTCAAAAACATGCTACACTGCTAGTTCTTGGAAAAATAGTTAATTACCTCAAAATATACACTACAGTTTTTGCTCCTAAAAGCTACACTTTTGAAAAAAAATGCATTCTTCTTCCCAGCATTGATTGATAAGACATCTCGAAGAGACACAAAAATGGGAAATTGCCTCAGAAATATTATAGAATCTCTGTCCCTGTGGTGTCAAAGAAAATGCTCTGAGCACACAAGTGGTTCATTGACCGCTAGGCTAAATGAAGTGGCTGTCTTTTAATGCTATTTGTCATGCAGTTCTCTTCCTCTTTCCGGCTGAATTGATCAGTGGGTCAGATCGATATGCTGGTGTCTGCGAGGCCTCATTGTGTCCTTCTAAGCACACTAGACTAGACTGTAAATTGAGATGTACGACTGAGAGGAAATGAATGAGTATTTGCCCTCGATGCACCGCTGAGCAACAGCTGGCATGGGTCAAAGAGAAAGATAAGCCTCTCTCTCTTTTACCGTCTTCTCTTACTGTCTCTCTCTCTTTGCCGCACCTTATGTACGAATCATGGACCTGATAGACATATGCTCGTACTACTGTAACCTTCTCAATCCCAGGGTGGTTCTCTTCGGTGCATCGCAGATGGGAGGCCATGATGAGTCAGCTAAAAAGAACCCGTTACCTGAAAGATAACTGTGCACTAGCATCTGGGCGCAGGTCCAGAATAATTCATGAAAATGACCTTTGCAGCGTCTGGCAGTCCCATCACTCCCTCCCCCTAAAGTCGCATAACCATCCCACACCCTCTTCTCCTCACATGCGCACACATACACATAAAGTGGCACTAGACAACCTAATACATGATGTGGCTCATTCCTCATATTATTCAGTGTCAGCAGAGAGGCCACAATCTGTTTCTCTTACCCTATGCGTCCATTCCCTCAGAAGAAATCTGTTCAATACCGCCCAAAATGCCAGATCTGCTGCTTTGGAAGTGTGTCTGTAAAATATATAGTGTGGTTGTCATATAGTCACACAGATAGAGTGAGAAAAAGCTAACTTTTAATTTACAATTTAAATTAAACTAAAGTGAAAACTAATTTAGCATGTTTCACTGTAAATAGTTAGATGCTATTTACACTAAGTACAAATAGTGTGATACTTTATTTCAATGGTCCACTTTAGACTTTATACATGTCATCTAACATTCATTAGAGTATTAGTAGATTGCAGTAGACTGTTAGGTTAGGGTTAGGTGAATAAGTTGACATGTAGTTGCAAAGTTACTTATAGTCATAAGAATGTCTGTTGGTGGACCATCAAAATGAAGTGTAAGCAGATATTAAGCAGACAGTCGACTAATATTCTAATGACTGGTAGTTCACGTGTAGTTGCAAAGTTATAGTTAGTAGAATGTCTACTAAAAGTGGACCATTGAAATAAAATGTTACCTTAGATGCTATTTATATACATATAGTGGCAGATACTTTATTTGCACCTCAATGTATTGTAGTGCATTGTACAGTAAAATGGTATTACAACATATTCAGTGTTTATGATTGTTAAAATCATAAATGGATGCTGCCTTATTAAGACCTTATTTTCTAATATTTTCTTCATTTTTATTTAGAATAAACTCCTTACTGAGCTGAAATGCAATATGAATAGGGAGAATAATGGGATCAGGTAAAGGTAAAGGCATACTCGAACTCGGGTTGGTCGCATCAAAAGCTTTATAAACCATCCTTACTCAGACATATTTCTTTTGTCATTTTGTCTGGTCCAACCAGACAATTGGGTGGAGTTGAAAAAAGCCTTTGCCAACAAGGAGGGCTATTTTCACTTGTAAAATAAATAAAGAATACAGCATTACATATAAAAATTAGTGCTGTCAATCAATAAAAAAAAAAAAAAAACGAATTAATCATATTTTTCTGTAATTAATCGAGATTAATCACACCTAACATTCAAATGTGAATTATGATTATATTTTTATACTGCATAATTTCACACTGAAATGTAGATACAACATGAAGAAGGTATATTTTAAATATTTGCTTAATATCATCTCTTTACTAAGTACTGTGAATGCTACTGATGTTAATTGATTTTCTTTCTAGGGATGAAATGAATAATTATAGCCTTTCAACATTACAGTATGTTTGAGAGCCATCATTATTAACATTTAATAGGCTTTAAACAATATAACTTTTAATTTAAGTGAACTTCACATAAACCCATAATAAATGTCACAGTTAGCTGTGCCTTTAATATAGCAGGGCTCAACAATCAGGATTTTTACTCTACTGACCCAGTACGGAACACTGACTCAGAAACAGAGAAATGCAGTGACTGAATCTTTATTGACAGCACAGAGTGCAATGGCAGTAAACAGGTGAGTAAACTGTGCAATGAGACTATCGATGAATGGAGATGGATAATAATGTAATCTTTTCCTTACAGATGTTGGAGATCGTGGATGGCTGAACTGACAGATGGCTGGAGCACACACCTCGCTGATGGGTAAGTATGAAGAACATACACAGGAAAGAAACGGGAGATACTCTGGGGAGCAGACGCTGGAGAATGACGCTGGAGATTGATGTTGGAGAATAACGCTGGAGATATATGCTGGAGACAAACAAGTAGTATTCTATGTCTTAATGAGACCGGGCACTGAACTGATGTGAGGTGTATGCTTAAGTAGCAGTTCTGGTGATGAGGGGGATGGCATGCAGGTGTGTGTAATCACTATTCTGGTGAGAGTGTGCACTGTGATTGGATGGGTGGAGAGCCTAGCAGGTCTGTGACAGTACCCTTTCTTCCACGGCCCGCTCCTTAAGGCCAGGACCCCGACGTAGTGGTGGCCGTCCTCTTCCACGCGGTGCAGGGCGATCTGGGCAAGACTCGTGGAAGGCAGCTTGCAACGTGGGATCGAGAATGTCGTCTCTGGGGATCCATGAACGTTCCTCCGGGAGGGACCATAGCCTTCCTAGTCGACAAGGTACTCCAAAGAGCCACCTTGATGCCGGGAGTCCAGGAATTCCTTCACCTGATGGGTGGCGCCATCATCCAGGATCAACGAAAGGGGGGAGTTCCTCTGTGGGGCCAGGCTCTTTGGAGGCAGAAACAGGAGGGTGATAAGGTATAATCAGGTAAACGTGAAATGAAGGATGAAGTCTGTAGTGTGAAGGGAGTTCGAGCTGGTAGATGGCCAGGTTGATCTGGTGGGTGATGGTGAAGGGGCCAATGTATCTGGGACTGAGCTTCTTGCAGGGCAGACGCATCCTGATGTCCCTTGTGGATAGCCAAACCTTCTGTCCTGGTTGGTACGTGGGGGTCTTGGATCGGCTTGGATCTTTTGACGTCGCACTGCCCACTGAAGCTGATGGTGAGCTGCGTCCCAGACCCTCTCGCTCTCCCGTAACCAGTAGTCGACTGATGGAACATCCGATGGATCCCCAGACTACGGGAAACAAGGGTGGCTGGTAACTGACCATGAATTCTGCGCGTACTCGGCCCAGCCCAAAAACATGTTCCAGGAGTTCTGATGGACGTCAGTGATGAAGTCCACTCCTAAGTGTGACCATGGACAGTTGGGAATGTGCACGGGAAAAAGCTTGCCAGTTGGTAAGTGGCATGGGCTCTTGGAGATGGCACAATCAGTGCAGCCTTGGACCCTGGATCCTTGGATCCCTGGACATGTTAGGCCATCAGAATCGATCCTTTAGCAGCGAGCGCTATCTGGCTTGGCAGGGGTTTAATCTTTTAGCTTCTCTTAGATGTTATAAGTTGTTGTGGTCGGTCAGGACTGTGAAGGCATGTTGAGCACCCTCCAACCAATGCCTCCACTCCTCAAGGGCTAGTTTTATGGCTAGGAGTTCTCTGTTGTTGATGTCATAGTTCTTCTCCACCGGGGTGAGCTTCTTGGAGTAGAAAGCACATGGATGGAGTCTGGCCAGATTACCCTGCTGCTGAGACAGCACCGCTCCTACCCCAGTGGTTGACGCGTCCACCTCCACCACGAAAGGCAGACTGGGGTCTGTATGAACGAGGAGCGAATGAATCCCTCCCTGAGTAGATGGAATGCTTCGGTGGTCGCTGGAGTCCAGGACAGAGACTTGGGTATATCCTTCAACAGGTTGTTTAATGGACTGGTAATGGAGCTGTATCTCTTGATGAAAAGTTCGCAAAGCTGAGAAAGTGCTCGAGTTCTTTGACGGTGATGGGTGTGGGCCAGTTCTGGACGGCTGCCACCTTCCCCTCATCCATCTGGATGCCCTGCGTCTTGATTTGATAACCATGGAACTGCACTCTGGACTGTTTGAAAGAACATTTCGACATCATTTTGTGTGTTTCTGTCCGTTCAAGCGTGAAAAATAACTCAATGTGGTACTGGTGCGCTGTCTTGAGTGGCTTTCTGTGTGCCTGTTTTGGGTGAGTGAACACAGAGAGCCGTTTCACAGACATTGCACCAGTAGGTTATAGGCTATTTGAGTTCTCTTTTGCATCTTGTCGCTCTTGAATGGTTTAAAAGCATTTGAATGAATGAAAGCATAATCATATAATGTAACGCTAGCCAAAGGATACCAGGAAAAAAACGGATGCTGCGTTAATTGTGTTTTTTTATATATATTTTTAATATACTTATTTTTATCGCATTAAAATAAAATAAAAATATTGCAAAATGAATGTGTTAATTTGACAGCCCTAATATGTTATAATCGTTATAATAACAAATATCACTGCCTTCACCTTCATGATTGGTGGTTTTGCTCTCTTATTTGCTTGAAGTTGAGCATTTCTCACATTTTTAATGCTCTCATTCCTTGTTCCACTTGTGAATCCCACAATCCCCTGTCACTCGTCTCCAATGAATGAATTAAAAAAGCTAAAAAGCTGCTTTCTTCTACAACTCATACTGCATAATTCATAGGCTTGGTTTTGTTAAGAATTTGTAATATTACTTGAATGCTGTCTTTTTATGTTTTTCAAGAGACAGTTCATGTTTATCCTGCAGAGCTGTTGGCCACATGGTAGGACAGAGGAAATATTTCTGCAATATCATAAAATGCAAAAAGCATAAAGTGCATCAAATTTTGTCATCGTAAATCTCCCTTCAAAGAATAGTTCACATAAAAATTTCAATTCTCTCATTTACTCACCCTCATGTCATTCCAAAGTCGTATGATTGTCCAAAGATGTTTGAAGAATTTTCAGCAGTTTTTGTCCATACAATGAAAGTCAAAGAGTCTAAAAGTTTCAAGCTCCAAAAAGGTTGCATAAAAGTTATCCATGTAGCTTCGATCACTTTTTATGATGTACAGACCAAAATTTAAGGAGTTATTCACTCTCAAATCAAATCAAATAATTGGTCAACTCATGTATAGAGAACCCATACCAAATATCACAAGACCATGACATAAGTTCCAGTGATGTTTGATGTTAAGTAATGTGACATGTAAGAACAATGAGGTTTCTTAATATTAAACCATAAGAATAAATCATATAGTCACACAAGTTTGGAACAGCATGAGGGTGAGAGAATGATGACAGAATTTTAATTTTGGCATAAACTATTTTTTCATGTCTTTTCCCACTAAGGAGAACCACATCAGTATAATAATATGTTATCAGGGCTGCCTGCACATCATAAATTTCATAAATTCAAAATGCATTCCATCACACAATGGCAACTTCATATGAACTTCGTCCATTGGTCTAAGCCTCTCTTCATTTTTAAGTTGAATTTCTTTTGATTATTCTATGCAGCCTTTTTTTTTTTTTTTTTTTTTTTTACTGAAAACCCCTTCGGCTTACCTGCCACAAATAACACTTTTAATAAGATTTTGTGGCCATTTTGCTCAAGTCCACTGGGAATCTCCCTCTTCCTAAAGCTCCCAATATCCCACCTGAGGTCCCAAACCCGTTTCCTGAACATGGAAGAATATCAGAAGCAAAATAAATCCATATTAAGAATAACACACAAAAGATGTCACACTCACACTTACCCTTCTGACACACACATCCAAAATGTAAGGAAAACGAATTAAACCCCCAATCAATCAGTACGCCGCTTATCTCTCTCATATAAACTGGAACTTTAGAAATTAGCTCATTTATTTTGGACAATTAGGCTTATTGGAGTGTGACAGGGAAAATTTGCAGTGCGGTGAGGCATGCAGCTGCTAACAATAGAAAGAGAAAACGACTGACAGAGTGAGATGGTCTTTTCTTACGCCATGGTATTTTACTTATCTGTGTAACCGCTGCAGTGACGCGATCTTGCTGGAGCGTTTCCACTCCTGTGAGTGAGAGAAAGACAGAAATCATCCTGGGAAAAGAATGAGATGGTAATGATAGACTTGAGCAAAGAAATGCGTTACATGAGGCATTTGCGCATTGGAATTCATTTTCTAATCGAGTCAACTGTTGAGTGATCTCCATATAGCCTATTCTAGGAATTCTTTGTCACTTTACAATGATTAAAATGTGTATTTTTTTTTATCATGGTTTCCACAAACATTGTATTTTTCCACAGGACAACATTATTAACAGAATTGATAATAATAGGAAATATTTCTTGAGTAACAAATCAGAATGTTAGAAAAATTTCTGAAGGATCATGAGGATGTTAAGCCTCGGCCACACTATTTGAGAATGTGAAATTTCTATGGACACTGCAGCGGTCATAATATGACTTTACACACTGCAGCTTCTTTTAAAAAATTATTCAACATAATACATCCAAAATACATGCAATCTACTTCACTTTACACAACGCTGCAAGATTTAAAATTTGCATTCTTTTAATTCACCGCTGTGACGTAGCAGTCTTCTATTGGTCACATGTTTTCACGTGATATGAATTTTGCATGGCAGAGTTTACCAAACTTGAACCTTGGAAAGCAGCAAAATTCATATGAGCTTGCATTTCCATTTCATGTGTATAAATGGAAGTCAATAAAATGAAAAGTGTCCACCGCTTAAGGTTGATGAGCAGAGAGTAGGGAGTCTTTTGTGGCTGTTTGAATGTATTGGACCACGAGAGTCTACAAGCAATCCAATTTAATGTGTTTTTGACTACCTCTGGAAGTGGATGACAAGCTCAATATGTTTTAGACATATTTACTCCTGTCCAACTAGCATTGTCCACTTGTGATCGGATCGACAAAAACTAATCTTATTACCAGATGTAAACAGGGCCAAAAGTGCACACCTATTATTTCTCTTCAGAAGACATCAATTCATCCACTGAAGTCATATGAACTACTGATGACTGCTTTGTGGAGCTTCAACTTTTTGGTGCCAATTCACTCGTCGTATTACATAGTCACAGAGATGGATTATTTTTCTAAAATTCAGACAGCCAAATGTACATTTTCTAAATGTAAGGCATTTAAAAGATGAGCTGAAAATTAAGAAATAAAGAGAGATGTTTTGTAGGGCTAAATTGCCCAAAATAACATCACTATCTGTTTCCATCAGTAATACAATTTCACCTATATACAAACTCTTATGTATGGCGTCACTACTTGCAGTACTTGTATTTGGAGGGGTAGAGTGGGAGGTAGATTGGGAGATTTGACCTTGTCAGCATGGTAAACATTTGAGTAAATGTTAGCTACACACAGGCCTTTCAGTATTTCACCTCAATACTTCAGAGATGAATGTTATTTATTCAGGAAGAGTGCCTCCTTGTGCTTTAACATTTACCTAAGCACTAAAATTAAAATTTAAAAACAACCTCTCGACTTTTAATTTCCCCATAGCTCTCTACATAATTCATCCTGTGCTTGTGATTCTGATCTGTCTCTTGAAAAGAATGAAAAGAATGATTTGCTCTTCAAATCACACGCGGCAGCAAAGCTCACACTCTTTCGCACTCTCTCTTTTCTTTCATTTCCTTTCTCTCCTCTTGGTCGCGAAAAAAACGCAAAACAGAGGAAGCCATTTATCTGATGATTAATATTTAAGGCAGGGTGTTAATAAATAATACTATTCCACATAAAAGAGAGGTTTGTTATGGGCTCTTGTCTCATTACTGATGCAGGTGTCGTGCTTCTTCCGCCATCAGTATCTTTTCAATATTAACACTCTCACAGATGGAGCATTGATTGCCTGACAAAATATGTGTTTCTAAATTATTATCACTATAGCCTAATCATTATTAATGCCTCTTATGTTCATTAGTTCTGTTTACAGTAAAAAAGAGGATTCAAAGATGCCCGTGTTCAGTTAGATTTACATTTTTTTATATATATATAATATTTTTACCCTCTGAATTTGTAGTGTTTTAACCAACCCGGGAAAAGCATGCCTGTGGTGAATCTGTATTGTAAAAAGCGCTATATAAATAAATGTGACTTGACTTCTTGATCTCAACCTAGTCATGCTAAGCATGAACTAGAATTCCCCTGTCCAGTTTCAGTTAAAGTGCCCCTATTATGCTGTTTGTGAATGTAAAAGGTCTGACAAGTTTCAAAGATCTAAATGCACAATAAATTTAGTTAGTCTCCCAAAACAAAGAACAGAATCTGAACTGCCTGAAAGTAGTCATCAGTCTTTCTTCACAAACCTACAGAGGTTTATAACTAATATGCATAATTCCAGTCTATGGTCTCAATTGGTTGCCCGGAAAGGAGGGGTTTAGAGACATTAGATGCATGTAAACCTATTGTAGGAGACCTCTGAAAGGGTACGTTTGCATGACAATGATGTACTAAAAACAGAAACGTTTTTCCTTTGCGTTTTTTGGCGACAACGTTGTCAATACCATCCCCTTTCACAGGGATCAGCGAAAACGACTACAAACGTTGCATTCTGCTGCCAGGCCAGTAGTTGGCGATGTCACTTTGTAAAGAAACACTACACACCTATAAACTAAACACGCAATACACATACGCATGACGTCACCGTTTTTAAAAAATGTGCATTTTTGCCTTTTACACAGAGACGATAACTGTATCGTATTCAAAAACTTGCACTTTGAGTCCCGTTTTCAAAAGTTTGTGTTTTTAGGCACCCAAAACACTGTTGTCCTGTAAATGAAAGGCCAAAATGCATAAAAGGTTTTCCGTTTTTAGTTGCCCCTAAAATCATATCTGCCAAGTTTTTACCAAAATATCATGACAAAGTAGTACAAAAGTTATAAACAATGATGGCTGTCACATAATTTATTTATTGTAAAGCATCTCATGATTCACATTTAACCTAACACAATATGTAAAACAGTGTCAATATAACAGGTGTGTTTGCAGGTACAATTATAACTTTGAACTTAACCACGACAAGAGCACATCGCTTACAGGCAAGGACCGTATGAATTACGCTGTAAAAGCATGAATTGAGCCCTTTCTAACACATGGATACTGACAGAGAGGGTGAGAGAGAATGAGAAAACAGGCTGTGAAGCAGATTGGGGCTGCCAGCCAAGAGGCTTGGCACAGCTCCTAATGATGCCAGGCATGAGTCGGCTCCCAGTGCCACCTAGACATGTACCCTGCCAGCTCCCAGTCAGGTATGGATGTCTCTATTAGTCACATGATTCTCTATGTGTGAGAGAGCCAAAGAGAAGCCCTAAGAATAAATGCACAGCCTGGAACAACCAAACCGTGATATATTTCACATTCCCTTGTGATCAAACCTACTGAGACGTTGTTTTTCTTCCATTTTTGACTGAGTATTGCATATTTCCATGTGATGAATGATGCAATAGCTTAGCAACAGGGTTTGTGCTTTAAAGAGACTTATGACATGAAGTCCACTTCCTCATCTTTTCTCAATGTTCAGATCTGGGCTCGCAGCTTCCAATATAAGGTTATATCACTGTCACTCCCTCCTACTGTATATTTCAACTAATACTGCTGGCTGACACACTGTGCTGTTGGATATTTGAGATGGTATTAGCAGGTCAGTGGGAATGCATATTTACTTGGACGGGTAAATATGTCTAAATATTAGGCTTATTTACAGTGCAATTTTAATACGTTTAATCTCTCTGGACATTTTGAGATTGGACATTCGCTGAATAAAAAGTATTTGGACACTGAAGCCACTTAAATATGTATGACATTTGATTAAATGGCAAAATGTCAAACCAAGTGATATTTATTTTAAAAGATTCATTCAAAAATGAAAATTGTGTTTACTCACCCACCCTCATGTCACTTCAAACTCATATGCTGTTATTCTTTCTCTGGAACTTAACGGTTAACATTTCTGAAGAATCTTCACACACATATGCAGCTTCTCAGTCATGGTCCATTGAAACTGTCAATGAAAACGATCTGTGTGAAGATTCGTGAAAATATCTCATGTTTTGTTCCATGGAAAAAAGGAAAATCATATGGGTTTTGAAAATATGCATAAGTGAATAATGACAGAACTATAAGTTAATATAGATCATGCACTTTCCAAGCAAAACATTGTTTAAAATTATTCAACATTATTGTTCAAAGTTACACTACTATTCAAAGGTCTGGGATGAGTACGTTTTTTTTAATGTTTGTGAAAGAAATTTTAATGAAATAAAAGAGATTTTCTGGGGATCTGATGGCATACATGCACTAAAATGCATGTATTAGTTAAAATCAAGTTACAAAAATGGCTCATAAATGTGAAATTAGTTTTGATAAATGTTTAGCTTCATTTCTTTGCAGATGCCTCATTGTTTGATATGTTATCTAATGTGATGGCATTCATACCCTTGTGTGTGGCTTTATTATGTTTAGGGGTCACTGTATCATTTATTTTGTTGTGCATTAGATCAGCATGTGTTCTCTTCAAAGCGTTTAAAATGAAAGGATGGACTTTCCTAGGCACAGAGTAAGCCCAGTCCTGACTGTTGACAGCTCAATGTATTTTAGAACTTGTCTTAAGCTATTTTTGGGGCGTTGCCCATGGGACAGTATCTGTGTGCATTTGTGCGTGTGTGAGCATGAAATGAATGTGTATTTGTACATGACTCCTGGTTGTTACCATGACTATTAAGGACATGGTCAGTGACAAATGGTCAGTGCCACAATAAAACAAGGAAAAATCTTCTGGTTTAAAAGTATATGTCCCAAGTTCTTATAAATGTATTATTTGTATTCATGTTTTATGGTTTTGAAACACTTCCATATCTAATGTATAAAAAAAAAAAAAAAAAATCATGTGGTGTGACCATCAGCAAATAAAAGTAATAACTGATTTTCCTTATGCCTTATACTGTAGATGTGATATTGACCTTTGTCTTCAAAAAATAAAATATTTAAAAAAATTTTTTTTATTTTTTATATAATGTGATTTATTAGTTCACAGATATCTTTACATTTGAGGAGTCATGCCACATGACATTTGTTGTCTGAGCTATAACATTGCCTAGTCATAAATATGTCAAATTATGTGATTGTCAGAGAACATAGACTGGAGTGATCAGTGAGTATCAACAATACAACTCTTTATTGAATTGTATGGGGATTATGGCAGAGTAAAAGCAACAGGATGCAATGACGGTGAGCGTAGATGGGGAACAGGCAGGTGAGGATCCACACACACATAAACAGTCCCTGAGGAGAAATGCTAACTTTCCTTTGTCTTGTAGGTAATCCACGTGACTGAGACTGAAGAGGAGATGGGAATGAGGAACTGGACACAGGTAAGTACTTCGGGTAAGGTATGAGCCAAACGATAGCAGTCTTGAGACGAGATCAGACAATGGCTGAATCCGAAAACGCCCCCTAAACCCTCATTCACTATTCCCTACGTTAGTCCACTAATACTGTTCACTTAAAGGAGTGCAAGTAACACATTGAATTAAACATGGAATTTTGGATTAGAAAGACTGAAATAGTTATCCAATAATCTTTGTTGTATTTACAACTTCATAAAATCTCTTTTATGCAGTGTATATTCAAGTCATTGTATAATTGCATTTGAAAGTAAAAAAAAAAAAAATAAAAAAATTATTAGATCCAGACAAGCAAAATAGCATCATGCCATTGACCCGAAAATAAACGTTTGTGAGTGGTGCAAGTTTCCAGTTGTAACACAGCTGTGTTTGTGAAGTACACTGAAGTGCTGACAGATTCATTTCATTCTCTGAGCTGAAGAACAGGTTTATTCTCACTCTGGGTTTAACTTACAGCATTGCTTAGGTGTGAAACTTCATTTAAGAGATGAGATAAAATAGCAGTGAACGTTACAACCGCTTTTACAGAAAAAACTAACCTTGTTATTATTACTCACATTAAAGCGGAATTATCATTCGTTGCGCACCGAATGTAGCTATGGGTGATGCAGGTGCTAGTGTCTATGTGTGAGTGTGTGTGGTCTGATGCACTTGAAACTGTACCTGTAACCACAGCCTCACCTCCTGTGGTCATGGGAGACAGGTAAAATGAGGTGGAGAGAGCTTCTTCAGCAGGAAACAGAGCAGGTGTTCCAATTAGCCGTTCTCCTTTAAGAACAGAATAAACAAACTCACAACACTCACAATTAATAAAAGTTGGTGGCCTGGAACTTTCCACTATAAAAATCCTTTGGGCGTGGATTCAGCGTTTTCTTTTCTGCTTTCCAAATTAGAAAGATAAAGCAAACAAAGTTCTCAGGTGCAGCTCTGAGAGTCAGACGTGACCATAATGATGTTGCAAAAATAAAAATGAAATGAAAAACTCCATAAATACACAATTTATTTCATTTTTTTATTCTGATAATTGCCTAAAAATGTGCGCTATGTATATCACTTTTTAAAAGTGTTTGTTAAAGAGTTTCTAATACTATTAAAATTAAACTAAAATTTCTATAGTCCACTTTAGACATTCCACTAACTATAAGTAACTTTGCAACTACATGTCATTTAACTCTCATTAATTTACAACTGCATGTCAACTAACTCTCATTAGAGTGTTAGTAGACTGTTAGGGTTAGGGCTAGGAGCCATGGTGGAGTCTTGGCTGACAGCACCAGGGGGACAACTGACGGAGACGAAGCCGATGGAGGTGGAGCTGAAGAGCCAATGAACCCACGCAACATCAATGGCTCTGGAGACCGAGGCAGAGCTGCAGTGACGAGCATCTGAGGTAGAGCCAGGATGCCAAAGGCCCGAGGTGGACCCGGAGGTAAGACGGAGCCGAAGAGGTGGAGAGACGGAGCACAGCAGATGTCTCGGAAGTTAATGGCACAGGCAGAGCAAAGTCTGACCAAGGCAGAGCCGGAGAGACGAGGGAGTCTGGGGAAGCCGTAAGGACGGTGGTCCCAGGTGGAGCCGAAGGACAGAGGAGTCATGGTGGAGCCGACAGGTCGATGGGCCGAGGTGGAGTGACAGGATCAGTGGCTGGAGGCGGAGCCAGGGGATCCTTTTGGCTGGGCGGAGCTAGAGACCGGAAGACACAAGGCTGATCCACACAGAGTGGAGCTAGAGAAGTCGAGGGGCTGAAGGGAACCAGCGGAGTTGAGGCTGACGGACTGCCTGATTTGGGAAGAGGAGGTGGGAGAGGGAGGCTGGAAGACCTAGTGGAGAGCTCTGGAGACAGTGGAGACTTCTTACTGGACGGGACCAATGGGGGCACAGGACATTTCATGCTGTGCGGAACCACCATGGGCACAGGAGACTTTGAGCTGGGCTGGATCAGCGGAGACACAGGATACTAGGAGCCTGAGGGGACCAGTGGTATTGAGAGAATCAGGGAAATATCCTCTTCCAAATCCTCAAAATGATACACTGAAGCCAGCTGCAGCTCACTCTCAGCGGCGCTAAGTGCAGAGTGTTGGTGGTGGCTGGCTGGACTCTGGGTCTGGAGTGGGGCTGTTGATGTCCTCTGCTGGGCAGATGGTGAACGCCGATCCGTTGTTCACCAGCACCCACTCCACAAACGCGGCGAAATCCTCCCTGGGACCGTTCACTAGAAGGTGTGCTTTGGACAGCTTGCTGAAGCTGGTGTGGTAAAAAAAAAAAAAAACTCAGGGCTTATATCCATGTGAGGTAATCAGGGAAAACAGACTCAGGTGTGATGAATTAATTAACAACTTAAGAGACTAACTAGGAAACTAAGGAAACCAGGAACACAAAAACAAAACAGATTATACATGTAACAATATTAAGTAGGCAGTCTGCTAATACTCTAATGACCGCTGGTTGACATGTAGTTGCAAAGTTACTTATAATTAGTTGAATGTCTCAAAATAAAGTGTTACCAAATTAATTTACTCATCTTCATTCCAAACCTGAATCACTTTTTTCCTTCTTCTGTGGAACACTAAAGATATTTGGAAGAATGTTGGTAAACAGACAGTTAAAAAAAAACACACAGAGACATTTTGTTCCAAATTTTCTTTTGTGTTCCACAGAAGAAAGTGAGTCATACTGGAGTAAATTATGCCAAAACTTTCATTTTTGAGTGTGGTTTCCTTTTAAAGCAGTTCTGAGTTCAAGTTTATTGTATATCTACTTTGTCTCAGATGTTTCTCCTAAAAGTTCTTACAAATAAACAAAAACAGTTGATTGAGAGTATAAACTAATATGAATAGCAAAGCATAGATAATTTAAGAATTTAAAGCAAAATGATTGAGTTTCTATTAACTCAGCAATTTTCTTAATGTCATTTTCCATATCATATTTTACTGGATATCATTTAGCATCATTATTAAAATAATAATAAAAAAAGGCAAATTACGGGAGTGAAAAACAATATCATTCCCCCCCTGATTTATAGAAAAAAATTAAGTCTTTCCAATAACCTGCTAAAGTTCCTCAAGGCTGCAAAATTTCGTTATAAAATAAATATTCATGCTAATTTGCATTGTTTCCCAACAGGATAAGAATATGATATAAATAAAATAGGTCCTGTGAGTGTTTGCTGTGTATGAGGTTTGTCCTGATTAAATCTATAAGTCAATATGTAGAACTAAATCTGCATCAAGGTCTTGCTGCATTGCATTTCTCTGTAGAGCCTAACATTGCCAGTCACGTAGAGCCCTTCTTTCAGCCTTCTAGATTCAGCCTCTGTCTATTCTCTGAAAAATAGATTTCTGCATATGAATTTTGAAGCTGTAGCAAGAGATGGCTGAGATAAATAATTTCCTGAGGCCTTTCTGTTTCAGCTGATTCAGCACACTGAAATGCTTTTTATATGACCATCAATTATTAATACACTATTAGCATATTAGCTTATCCATCTGGGTAAGTAGGGTAAGATATATTTGCATGTGCATGCATGATATAAGTGTATGTGTAGGATATGAATGTGTGAAAATGTGTCTACACACATAGAGACGCATTTAATGAGATCGGGTTGGTAGCCTATATATGTTCCTGTTTATAAAATGTGTTGATGTGTAGGAATCTATTAGAGCGTTTGTGTGTGTTTCTGGCTGTTGACTCCGTGCAGGTCGCCGTTATTAAACAGAACTGTGGATGTGCTCTGACAGGTGGATTATGAGACGATTATTTACGCCGCTCTTTTAATTAAAAGAAAAACTGCCTATTACTCTTCCCTCGCTCGCTCGTTAATATCTGCCACCAGATTTGGGTGTTGACGATGATCTGTAATTAAAAAGAGAAGAGGCAGCTTTATGGCAGAGTTTGGGGAACATCAGGAAATTGCTTTGTGAATGACACACACACAATCTTGGTGTGAAGAGGTCTGAAGTATTAATGAGAAATATATTCTCTTTTTAATAAGAAAATTAAATCATTAAAGTAATATTGAAAATATGTCTGAGTGCGAGCGTGTGTATTTCAAAATAACTACCAAAAACATCTGTGTGCTGCAGTTGTCATAAAAGAATATTTCACTGAAAATGAAACACACACACACACACACAAACAAAAGATATTTAAAGAATGTTTTGGTTGTCTTTGTCCATGATCAATATAGAGCCCAAATCAACTGATGTTAGTAACATCAAATCTCATTGGTCTTTGTGTGTTATGTGATCACCACTGTGGTTTGATATTGACAATTTTGGCAAATTTTAAATTTGCATTTAAAGGGACACACACAAAAAGGGGCAAATTTGACAAGCTATAATAAATTATCTGGGGGGTATTTTGAACTGAAATTTCGCACATTCCCGGGGACACCATGGATTTATATTACATCTTGTGAAAAGGGGAATAATATGTCACATTTAAACCATCAGTGTTGTATAGATCACCTTTATGCTATCTTATGTCCTTTTAGCATTTGAAAAAAAAAAGGTCCCCAATGACTTTCATTGGTTGAAAACTGTTGAAAAATGCTTCAAAATATTTTCTTTTGTGTTCCGCAAGAAAAAGGAAAATCATAATGTTTTGGAAGAATTTCATCTTTTCCTTTAAAGGTGTACTATGCAGGATTTCCAAAAAGTATTGACTCAAATAATCCCTCTAAGTCATTACTTATGATCCACTAGAAGTGTGTGGTGGTGTTTGTGTCTAAAGAGACATTGTCCTCTGCTTGTATTTTGTTATTTTATTCTTCTTTTCCTGTGCTCGGGACATTTTTGGGCTGCAATCTTTGTCCAGTGGGTGTGTCGTCTGTGTCTGAAACTCGGGAAGCTTTGTTAAAGGTGCTGTATGTAATATTTTTGACTTTACTAAAGCATAACAATACCATAATATGTTTGCAGATATTTAGGAAACATGCTCAGTTCACATACTTGTTTCTCTAAAAACAATGCTACAGCCAGTTATTCTACTTTGAAATGTCCATTCCGTTCCATTGTTTTGGTCTGTGTGAGTCCGCCCACTGCCATTTTACCCAATAGTATTTCGACACCACGGGTTTCCAGTTGGCGAAAAACAACCGTAAAACAGAAAGAAAAGAAAGAAGAAAAAAACAGCGGCAACACTGTAAAAATAGCCCAATTCCACGGGAAAACCGTGGACTTGGCAACACTGGCTGTAGGTTGAGCTGCATTTGTTCTGGTAACTGATATGATAGCAGGGGTAGCGGGCGCGGCTTCTTAGTTTATATTGATTTAATTATTCACTAATGTAACGGACGTAGGCCAGCGACTGACACTAGCAGCTGCGGTCTTTAGCGTACTTGTTACCGTGCAAGACCTCAGTTCAAATCCCACTCGGAGCGGGTCGAGGACCAGTTGCATTTGGTGCCGTGACCCGGATGGTAGTGATGTTTAGGGGGGCGATGCATCGTTGAAGAATCAACTAGCTAGTCACGACTGTTTCCCAAAACCATACTGTCACAAAGTGGTCGTTCAACCACGTTGGTTAAGGATGTCACGCACGTGGTGGAGTAATAACTTCTTTTAATGAACTTGTTTGAGATCGAATTAATGCAAGAATTTTTGCTGTAAATTATGAACATGTCTTCTGAGGATTAATTTGCATTTTTCTCAATTATTTTGCTTTATTTCCAGATTCAGTCATAGGCTCGTTCTTACGTTCTAGAGCACGTACGCACATGCACACTCTTCAAAAACTGTGCTTCAAATCTCTTTACAAACTAAAAGACCTAAATGCTTATTTTGCTCAAGATAAGGATTTATTGAGTCCACATGACATGTAAACAAGACTACTCGAGAGCTGTCGTTTCAACCACACAACTTTGCGATGCTGTTTGTGAATGTTTGTTTGAACTATGGTTTCGGGAAAACACAGACTCGTTGAACTATGCTGATAACGGCAGAACTTGCGACCATAGTTGGCTAACAATGTTTTCGGGGAAACGCACCCTACAGCGGGTCGAGTAGGACCAGTTACACTAATACATTATTAAAATCATAAGTTGCATCTATTAATATTATTTCATAGACCTAAGATAACATGAACAACTAACAATAACAACAGTCATCATCCTCATCCTCATGCAGGAAAGAAGAGCATTACTCTTTGCACAAGGACACAAGCACATTGCAGTTGCTTTACAGAAGCAAAACCTGTTCAGCACTCCTAAGCTTTAGCAGCTGCACAAACGTTGCCTGTGCACTTTATTAAAGACTATTTAGATAACGCCATCCAACTGTTTGAACGTTTCCTCTTTTTGACTATAAGAATGGCCTTTTATTTACATCCGTGTTGATTTTGTATACCCAACCTCTGAATACACACACACAAACACACACACACACACACACACACCTATGCGTTTGATTGACAGGCTCCTCCTCAGTTTAAAATGTGAGGACTACGCCAACTCACAGCACTCGGATTTAGTGAGCTTTAGCAGCTTTTGATTCCTGATAGGCCAACTGTCTGTCACCTCTAATGGAATGTGGATGTGTGCATGTGTGTGTGTGTCTTGGAGTGAATGACTTTGACCTCACGGCTGCACATCAAGCACACTGGTCAAAGGGTACAGACGTCAGTCACACTCCGGACACGGTCAGAGCAACACACACACACACGATTCCCACTTATTTTCAGCTCAGTATAAGTGTGTGTGTGTGCCTGAAAATATGACTCAGAGAATATAAAACAAAACCATCTGAAAGAGTCCAGGATCAGGACACCCTTGGGTGTGTTGCTTGTCTAAGCTTTCTAATCCCAGTATTATGTTGGTAAATGCTGACGTTAATCCTGCTGTTTAACACATCTTCGTTATGAATGGCTCTTTGATTCAAAGCTGTTACAGTGGTCATGTGTGTGTTTCCGAAAATCAAACACCCCGCGTGTTACAGCAACACAATCAGAAAACACGATCTGGCTAATCTTGGGCAATGACAAAGGCAGTTTTCTTTATTAAAACGGGAAGAGTTAATTTCACTTTATTTTACAGTATGTGCTCGTAAGTGTACTTACAACGTCCTTACCTAAGAAAGTACTGGTAATATAAGGGTTAATGTTACAGTACGTTTAGGGGTAGTTTCAGGGTTAGTCCCTAGTTCTTACCCGGTTATTGTAATCACTATAATAACTACATAGCATGCGGAACAGGGTTGTAAAATAAAGTGCTACCAATGAGTTTGTAGGACATATGGCCCGGTAAGTATTGCACATGGTCTGACACATTGCAAAATGGTGCTTATGCACTCAAAATGTGACTTAATGCCAGGTTGTTATTCCATTTTTGAAAGCAAAATTAGCTATTTATTAAATATTAAATAGCTCATGTGGCTCCTGATTTCCCATGCACTGAAATTTCCAAACAAACATACATTTAATCACAGGCCTAACAGTATTGCATTGTCATTTTTGGAAATTATTTTTTGAAGCCGTCATGAAACGGAAGTTGCGATATTTTTTTCTAACCTGTTGTGACGTATATCTGTTGAGAAGAGATGTCACTGCAAGAGGGAGGGGGAGTTATTTTGAATAAAGGTTAGGAGGGCACATGATTTAAAAAAATAAGGATGTGCACAGATAAATAATTTATAATAAATACTGAAATATTCCATTAAAAAAAGGAGTTGTTCCTTTTGATTTCATGGTGACTTTAATTCTGAATTTAATTTTGTAATTAGTTTTTTTAGGGATCATGAACACTTCCAACACAACATTATTTCCACCATTTCTCACATGATATACTTTTTTGTGTTTAATAGCATTACGCAGTGTAAGAGGGTTATAGAAATGAGATTATTGTTCTTAATTATTATTATATTCATTTGAAAAAAAATTCTGACTGCTTTGTTTAATAGCATATTGCTTACACTAAATACATATAAAGATTATTATAATTTTTTTACATAACTTAATCAAATTATATGTTAGAAATGATGCACAATAAACTATTGTATTTACTTTGTTTTTTCACACATCGTACAGTAATATCTTATGTCTCATTTCTCATCTAAAACATGCTCTTCACAGACATTGTTGTGTACTTCATAACCAACTAGTAAAGTAACTACTTTTAAGTTTACAACTAAATATCTGAGTTTCTTTTTCAAATAAGTAACACAAGTTACTTTGTTTTCCCATGTATTGACACCTCTCCTGTCTACATGTTGAGAGTAATCGATTATGAAGTGCAGAGTATTTAATGTGTGCGCTGTGTGAACATGATGGTTATTGTAGTTCTAGACTAACTGTAAGTAGGCATTTACTCATCTCACTTGCAAAAACAGATTCAGTATTCCTCAAAATAAATAAAAACAGCAAAATGCAAACTCAGAATATTATGCAAACCTGCAATAACACAAAAAATCTTTATGTATTCAACCTTCCTTTATTAACCAATTTCTTTGCTCTGTTTCTGCTGACCTTCGATGATCCAATTCAACCGTACCAATAGGCAAAAATTACTTTAAATAAACATCACATGTATGATTAATGGGGTTTTTTTTTCTATACTTCTGCGATCCAGAATGACAGCACAACTGAAAGGTTCCTTTGAGCTGTGCTCTTTACTGTACAGGTGTGAATTTGCATTTCAGCCTGAGGCTTATCCACTTCACTTTTGGTGTAAAAAGGCCTTAACATTTGCCAAAAATAGATTTAAAAAAAATAAAAATAAATAAAAACAAACAAGCAAGCCCAGCCAAGGTGAGAAAAGGTAATGCAAGGTAACGTAAGATTACTTGCCATAAATATTAACTTAGTAACACAATTAAATACTTTTTAGGAAGTAATTCAATATTGTAACGCATTACTTTGAAAAGTAACACTTCCAACTTGATGTAAAAGACACCACTGTGGAACTATTTTTTCTTTTCTTTTTTTTTTTTTTTATTATTATTAAAATGGTTTATGATTATTTAAATCGCTGTTTAGATGATCATAGTATAAAAATAAGTTCATATTTTTTCTATTGTGGATTTTCATGTTTTATATAAAAAGTCTGGGACAAGCGTAAAACAAAATCTAAGCCATTTAAACAGCTTTAAAAAATTCCAAGGCATTTTCATATGACAAAAAATATATATATATATTCAATTAAAATCAACCCCGGTGACGAAAAAGTTGAAGAAACACCTGAAATAGTTTGGCATTGGTAAAATGGTGCCGCAGTTGTACAACACACTTGGGAAATTACCAGGAAATGACTTGTAGCCTTTGCGGGGAATTTCTGTCCTTCCAAAACTAATACGTACTAATTGCAATTTTGTACAAAATACCTCTGAAAAAAACAAATGCTGTGTGATTTTAGCCATTTCTTGTAATTTGTGTAAAATATATATCAGATGGTCAGTGAAAGGACTGTGGTGGCTGTAAGACCGAGTCAATACAGGGTATGTTATGGCCTGTATGTTAGCTGGACCCTTACTATTTCACAGAAGTGTTCCTATAGGATGATACTAGATGTAAGCAATGCTCTTTGGCCTCACATGTATCAACAACATCATCACTTTGCTCATTTTTAAATGCTGAGTCCCACTGAAGGTGCTGATGTTTTTTTTTACAATATTCTCTGTAAACGGGCACGGCAGGGAGCCTGAGCCTCAGCACCAGGTGTTTCTGTGTTCGTCTTCTTAGCCATAAATCTCTCCAGGCTCTGCTCCACCGCAGATGTAGATGGGGAGAGATTACTCTTCCCAAAACAACAGTCAGATCCTGACTAAAGCTGGTCGTTTAACTGGTAACTGAAAACCGGTGTGTGGGTGGGTGGGTCACAGCACTGAACTGCATCTTAGTCTTGCCAACCCAATCTCACAGGAAAAAATAACCAACGTAACAAGGTGGTGATTTCGTTTGAATTTGTACAAAGAGAATTGTGCAGATTTTTTTTTTTTTTTTTGAAAAAAGTATGAAGGTGCACCCCTAACCTCAACCAAATATCCAAAACGTAAAATAGTTACGAAGTGTCAAGAGATTGTGTTTGTCTTTTTTTTTTTGACAACCCAACACAGTACAAAAAATGTTTATCGTATAAAAATAAACTAAACATATTCCAACATTAAAATCTATTAAAAAGACTAAGAACGGTATAAGACCAACAAAATCGAAAATTAAAATTACTAACAAGACTGAGGCCGAACAGAATAACCGATACAGTGATTTTGTAAATGCATAAACAGCAGAATTGTGATTTAGCACACATGGAACAAACTCTGGGTTAAGTGACAGGTAAACTTGTCCAATGTAAGATATGAAAAAATATATACTCTTTCTTTTTAAAAGTTGAGAAGCCTAGTTATTTTGCTATCCTAATACTTCATATGTCATTGTTTATTTAACCTTATGCCATTCTAAACCACCTTCTTTCGTTCTATGACTTTCTTTTTTCTGCGGAACACAAAAGAAGATATTTTGAATGTTTTTGATATCACAGAATGTTTCAATGTTTTGCCCATATACTGAAAAAAGTCAGTGGGGGCCCCAAAAGAACATTGGACCCTATTGACTTTCATTGTATGGACAAAATGAAAAAGAAATTCTGAATATTTTCATTTGTGTCCTGAAGACAAAAGACAGTTCTGTCATGACAACTCTCAGAGTGTTTGGCATGGTAATGGATATGACAATGTTGATATGTTTGGTCTTGGCGGAATAGATTTGCTATGCTGCTGCTGCTGGTTATTGTTGCTGCCGCAGTTATAGATTATTGCTGCTGCTGTTGGTTATTGGTGCTGCTGTAGATTATTGCTGCTGCTGCTGCTGCTGCTGTAGATTATTGTTGATGCTGCTGCTGTTGGTTATTGGTGCTGCTGTAGATTATTGTTGCTGCCGTTGGTTATTGCTGCTGCTGCTGCTGTTGTTGTAGGGTATTGCTGCTGCTGCAGAGCAAGGATGGCTTACTACTGCCAATGAGTTCACAACACACTGCTGTGAGCAGTGCTGCTGTTGCACAACATAGCATACATGAATTACCCATAGCAGATCTATATAGGTGGAGCTGGGAAAGGTGAAGGTTTCTGAAAGTGTGCTGCAACTGCTACAGAAAATGGTGACCAGTATTTGAAGGTTCAGCAGCGAGCTCATTGGCTACTGATACAGAAGGAACCAATCAGCTGTGCCCTATAGAGAATGATGTGATTGCTAGCAGATTGAGTTAAGGACCTATCAGCCTGCGCCTCGACTGAAGAAGCAGTCGAACAACAGGAGAGAACATCAGTCTGTGAGTGTTTACTTTTCCCAGTAGATTTTAGCACGGCTCTTTGTTGCTAAGAAACTTTGTTTATTTACTGTCTAACTCTGGTAAAACGCGCGCGCGTGGCATTTGTTTGTGTGTCGTGACTTTTGAGTTTCGCTTGGCTAAATAGTAGGGCGTGGCCTGCTGTATTCAATAACGAGGTATTAAGCGTGAATAAAATAGGTTAGTGCACCGCGGCAGCCCTCATCGTGTGAAGACGAAGAGTGTAAAGACCAACGACTCTACCTGTGCGACTCCACTGAGCATGGACACAGACAAGGCACTTGAGTATTAATTTCTTGTTGTTTATTTAATTTTCTTATTGTTTCCTTTCTCTTCTACACAACTTTTCATCTGATCTTTCTGTTTGTGAGCTCTCTTACACTGTGTTTTCAAATCCCTACTATTACTAACATACGTAAATCAAATGTCACACGTCGGAGGCAGTCCAATCCTAACAACCTGCGTACCTTTCCGGTGTCTTCTAGCACTATATTCTCTTTTCCTATTGGTCTCTGGAATTGCCAGTCCCCCTGTAAACAAAGCTGATTTCATTACATCTATTTCTAGTCATTCAGGTCTCAGCCTACTTGCCCTGACTGAGACCTGGATCAGACCAGAGGACACTGCCACACCGGCTGCCCTCTCCACTAACTTCACTTTCTCACACACCCCTCGCCTGACTGGTAGGGGTGGAGGTACTGGTCTGCTCATCTTAAAGGATTGGAAATTTGACCATTTACCACCTCTGTGTGACAACAGCTCATTTGAATCACATTCAATTACCATCACTAGCCCTATTAAAATCCATATTGTAGTTGTATATCGTCCCCCAGGTCAGCTTGGCAGTTTCTTGGAGGAGCTTGATGTGCTGCTCTCATCCTTCCCTGAGGATGGTACTCCTCTCATAGTTCCTGGAGACTTCAACATCCACCTAGAAAAACCTCAGGCTGCTGATTTCCACACTCTGCTTACTCATTCGAACTCAAACGGGTATCTTACATTTACATTTACATTTATTCATTTAGCTGACACTTTTATCCAAAGCGACTTACAATTGCTATATATGTCAGAGGTCGCACGCCTCTGGAGCAACTAGGGGTTAAGTGTCTTGCTCAGGGACACATTGGTGTCTCACAGTGGATTCGAACCCGGGTCTCTCACACCAAAGGCATGTGTCTTATCCATTGCGCCACACCACAGCCGCAGTATCTACTGCGGCTACTCACAAATCAGGTGACAAATTGGACCTTATTTACACACGCTACTCCTCCACTGACCATACACTGGTCACTCCACTGCACACCTCAGATCACTTCCTCAGATCACTTCCTCCTCACTCTCAACCTCAACCTGCCTCATAACACAACACACAGAACACGGCGAAACCTACGCTCACTCTCACCCTCTTGCCTATCCTCTCTGGTCTCATCTACACTTCCTCCACCTGATCAGCTTTCAACACTAGATACTAATAGTGCAACTGATACTCTTTTCTCCACTTTAACATCCTGCTTGGACAACTTCTGCCTCCTTTCCTCCAGGCCAGCCCACGCCACACCCTCTGCCCCCTGGTTATCTGATGCTCTCCGTGAACATCGTTCTAAACTCAGGGGTGCAGAGAGGAAGTGGCGCAAATTGAAAGATCCTACTGACCTTGGTCTTTATCAATCCCTCCTCTCTTCCTTCTCTGCTAATATCTCTACTGCTAAAATGACTTACTATCACAACAAAATTAACAATTCTTCTGACTCTCGCATGCTTTTCAAAACCTTCTCCTCTCTTCTCAACCTTCCTCCTCCTTCATCAACCCTAACAGCTGACGATTTTGCCACATTCTTCATAAATAAAACAACCACCATCAGCGGCCAATTTACCAATCCACAAACTGACACACACATTTTACCAGCTAACACACATTCTACCCTCCTTCTCTCTACTTTCAGAGGCAGAAGTCTCCAAACTCCTCCTTTCCAATCGCCCTACAATCTGTTCCCTTGATCCTATTCCCACTAACCTATTTCAAGCCATTTCATCCTCAGTTGTACCCGCACTCACACACATCATAAACACCTCTCTTCACACTGGTACCTTTCCCACAGCATTTAAGCAGGCTCGGGTAACCCCACTGCCTAAGAAACCCACTCTAAATCCAGCACATCTGGAAAATTACAGACCAGTATCTCTCCTTCCATTCGTCGCGAAAACACTTGTACGAGTTGTTTTCAACCAGATCTCTTCCTTCCTTACACAGAACAACCTCTTGGACAACAATCAGTCTGGTTTCAAAAGCGGACACTCAACTGAGACTGCCCTGCTCTCAGTAATTGAAGCTCTGAGACTGGCAAGAGCAGCTTCCAGTGGTTCAGGTCTTACCTCTCAGCTTGGACCTTTAGGGTGTAGTGGAGGGGTGTGGTGTCTAAGACCCAACATCTAGCTACTGGAGTGCCTAAGGGCTCAGTGCTTGGACCACTTCTCTTCTCCATCTACATGACATCACTAGGATCTGTGATTCAGAAACATGGCTTTTCCTATCACTGCTACGCTGATGACACACAACTCTACCTCTCATTCCAGCCTGAAGATCCGACGGTAGCTGATCATATCTCAGCCTGCCTGACAGACATTTCTGGCTGGATGAAGGAACACCACCTTCAACTAAACCTTGCGAAGACAGAGCTACTTGTGGTCCCGGCCAACCCAACACTTCATTACAACTTCAGCATTCAGCTAGGCTCGTCATCCATAACTCCATCAAGGTCAGCCAGGAACCTTGGAGTGGTAATTGATGATCAATCAAACTTCACAGACCACATTGCTAGAACTGCCCAGTCATATAGATTTGCCTTGTACAACATTAGGAGGATCAGGCCCTTCCTATCAGAGCATGCTACACAACTCCTTGTCCAAGCACTTGTTCTATCCAGACTGGACTACTGTAATGCTCTCCTGGCTGGTCTTCCAGCTTGCACTGTCAAACCTCTGCAACTGATCCAGAATGCTGCAGCCAGAGTGGTCTTTTATGAGCCGAAGAGAGCACGTCACTCCTCTCCTCACAAAATTGCACTTGTTGCTAGTTGCCGCTCGCATCAAATTCAAGTCACTGACTTTTGCCTACAGAACAACCACTGGCTCTGCTCCCTTTTACTTAAACTCATTACTTCAGACTTATGTGCCATCCAGAAACTTGCACTCTGCAAGCGAACAACGTCTTGTGGTGCCATCTCAAAGAGGCACAAAATCTCTTTCTCGGACCTTTACCATGACTGTTCCCTGCTGGTGGAGTCCGTAGTCACCTTCAAGAAACGTCTGAAGACGCTTCTTTTTTGATAGCACTTTGATCCAGTAATACTAACACCTTCTCTTCTCTTCTCTTCTCTTCTCTTCTCTTCTCTTCTCTTCTCTTCTCTTCTCAAAAAAATAAATAACATGTACTGCGTTAGATTAAACTGAGAAGGGTCATAGCACTTGCATATTGTTGTCCTACTGTTAGTTTAACTGCTTCTATTGTTCTCATTTGTAAGTCGCTTTGGATAAAAGAGCCTGCTAAATGAATAAATGTAAATCTAGAGTTTCATGACAGAACTTTGTATTTATACAGGTTTGAAATGACATGAGGTTGAGTACTGCACATTTATGACAGAATATTTATTTTTGGGTGACCTATCACTTTAATTGATTACAGACACTGTAACTGGTCTGAAGCTGTCCCACCCATCTTACAGTGTTTTATCTCAGGTGTTAAATCTTTGAAAGCCACTGCTGACATATATCCGCCACCTAAAATATATGCTCCAAAAAAGATGCACTGACCTAACAGAGATCCAGAGCTCTATTCACGTATAAATGTAACACAGCAGTAGTTTTATTAGTGTGTTCAGTTGTGTAATAGCGTGTCAAGAGCTCTTATGTCGGCAGGATATTATGGTAACTAAGAGAAACCCATCAACGGTACTCAGACAGAGAGAGAGAGACTGTCAAAAAAGCAATGCAGACACACCCAGTATTGTGGTGTAATGGGCGTAATTAAATGTAATGAATAAAAGCTGCATGCTCGTAAACAACACAATAACCTTTTTTATATGTGTGAGATTATGTAGAGTAAAAAGCTCTCAGCCTGAGCTCTGCCCCTCACTACTCTTCCCTGAGCTGTCTTTATTTATCTCTGTTAGGGCAATAATCCCTTTAAATGACATCTTTATGAAAGAAACGATAATCACCTCTGCATAATATTGTATTTAAATAGACATTAGACACCCATGTTTGATACAATCATGCCAATGAGGGAATAATCTGCTGTAAATGGCATTAAAGCTTTTGTTTTTGACTATCCATCAAAATGATATATACATATTTCTTTCAATTTTAATTTAGTAAGAATTATGTATTTTTGGATAGATAGACTAAACACTGCTTCATTATTAAAGGAATAATTCATCACAAAATGAATATTTACTAAAACTTATGTCATTCTAAACCCATATGAATTTCCAATGTTTCTGCTGTGGAACGCAAAAATAAAAATCTTTTTCATGCAATTTTAATGAATGTGGGCTGGAGATTTCAAGCCTCAAAAAGTATGCAAAAAAAAAACATTAAAAGTGCCATGAAAGTGATCCATAAGACATGTGCGCTTTATTCAAGTCTTCTAAAGTCGTGAGAAGAACAAACCGAAATTCAAGTTGTTATGCCGTTATAATCTTTCAAGTTTAAGTTTCAAGTTTAATTTATTTATAAAGCACATTTAAAACAACCAAAGTGCTGCACAAGAAATATCTAGGTCCATCCCCAAATTTTAAATAAACATTCACAAGACATTAAAAGCACAAGAGTACAAATAGGTTTTCAAAAGACTTCTAAACTCTGGACGCTGTTTTGATAGATGACGGCAATTTGTTCCATAACTTGGGGCCAGCTACTGCAAAGGCTCTGTCACCCCTGCATTTCAGTCTGGATCTGGGTACTCGTAGTTGATAATTGGTCTGTGATCTGAGCAATCTGACTGGTTTGTGTTCCGTAACCAACTCAGTAAGGTATTGAGGAGAGAGATTGTTTAACGCTTTATACACAAACAGCTAAATTTTAAATTCAATACGATACTGAATATTAGCCAGTGCAGTGAACGTAGAAGATTCGTGATGTGGTCCTGTTTGCGAATGCCTGTAAGCAAACGGGCAGCTGCATTTTGGACCAGTTGAAGTCGATGTATAGGTGAGACAGGCAGCACTTGATATACAGAGAATTGCAGTAATCAAGCCGTGATGAAATAAAAGCATGAGTTACAATCTCAAAACTCTTTCTGCTTAGGAATGGTTTAACTTTAACTAATCTTCGGAGGTGGTAAAAGCTGGAACTGACAACTGTATTGATTTGTTTGTTCAATTTTAGGCCACTATCCAGTGTAAAACCCAGATTCTTTGCAACAAAAGATCGATATGGAGTGAGAGAACCCAAGTCAACATTGCTCAGATCAGTATTCTCGGTAGGCCCAAACAGGACAAATTGAGTTTTGTCATCATTCAAATGGAGAAAGTTATTGGTTAGCCATGTTTTCAAATCTTGAAGTCTAACGATTGATTTATGGCAGACCTGTCATTGCGCATAAATGGTATGTAAAGCTGCGTGTCATCGGCATAGGAGTCTCCTAAATATAGAACCAATGGGTAGCATGTACAGTGAAAACAGTAACGGTGCTAAAGTTGAACCCTGAGGGACACCACATGTAACATGTGCTACAGAAGAAGAATGCTTCCCTATATTTACAGAGAATCTTCTGTTGGACAGGAAGGACCGAAACCAGTCGAGTACAGTGCCTCTTATTCCGATGTATTGCTCCAAGCGAGACAGCAGGATACCGTAATCAACAAAATCAAACGCAGAGCTGAGATCTAACATCATTAAAGCCATGGTATTACCAGGATCCGTGGACATTAAAATGTCATTAAAAACTGTGTAAGGTTGCTGTGTAAGGTTTTAAAACCAGACTGAAAAATTTCAGAAATACCATTGCTATATCCAAATAATTTTGCAGGTTGGAGATTGGTAAAAAATTTGAGTAAACTGCAGGATCAGGCGAAAGCTTCTTTGGGATCGGTGACACTGAAGCTAATCTAAAGAAATCTGGAACAGTCCCTGTCAAAAAACAGTTGTTTGTTATCATCACTAGATCAGGACCAAGTAAGTAAACCATTCTAGCCACATCATTCAGTCTGATTTGAGAATGAATAATTTTTTTTGAATAATTTTTTATGAACTGGATCAGAATAAGGGCAAATGTGAAGATTTTCAGTGAATATTAACTTCGGTTTCATTTCGTTTCTCAATATGGCTTCAGAAGACTTGAGCCATATGGACCACTTCTAGGATATTTTTATGTATTTATTTTAATATTTTTTCCAAAAATTACTTTTTGTGTTTTCAATTAAATAAAGAGGGTCATATGGGTTTCACATCCTTGATGAGATGGAAGAACAGTAGGATTTTACAGTAAGGTTCATTTAGTTAATGCATTTGATATAATGAACTAAATGCACAAATAACATCCATTAACTTAGGTTAATGATCATTTATAAAAATGGTTACTATTGTTCTTTGTTAAAACATGTTAATTCATAATCACATCATAAGTAATAGAAGTCATAGTTCATTAACTAATGGTAGAGCTTGAAATCGTATTATATTGTTATCAAAATGTTATCATTCCATTTAAAAAGTGAACAATGATCAGTATTATTAAACGCTGTAAAAACGAAAATTATAATTGTTCGCCTCTATGCTTTAAAAAATACAGCCAAAATCACTATTTATTATGGGGGGGAAAAGTGTTTTCATGATTAAAACTCAAACACGTGCCGTCTTCCAAACTCAAAATGTCTCTCGCTTCCTTCCAGGCCCTGTTTTAGTGAATAAAAGTGGTCTCGACCAAGTACTCAGAAATGAGCATCAGGGGAGTGAAGTCTTGCTTTCTGTCTAGCTTGTTTTTGCATTGTTCAATCAGCCAGTTACCCCTGCTGTCAAAACTCATGTGCGTCTCCGTGACAACCCCCCAGTCAAATCGAATTTTCCTCCCCCGTACGGAGGACTGTGTAAACTTCCCCACTCCATCTTTAGGATGAGCTTTCGCTCTAAATAAATCAAAAACTCTGCCTCGTCCTTGAGGTATAGTGTGTGATTTTGATACATGCGGATCTTGTGAGTGTTTGTATGTGAAAAAGAGAGCAAAAGCGAGTGGATCTGCTGTGTGGAATAATGCAATTAACTCAGTATGGCATCTCAGGAGACAGAGGGATGGTGAGGGGGAAGAGAGAGAGAGAGAGACGGGATGCTCTTTATAAATGTCTTTGAGCGGAGAGAGAGAGAGGGCTGAAGGACTGAAGCTGTCACAAGCACATCCCGTTTTCCCCATCATACTCAGTCAACAAGCTGTCAATCAAACTCAGCAGAGCTGCTTGTAGCTCATTATTATGAGTCAAAGGGACACAACCCCACTAAACACGTGAAGCTATTTCAATCACGCGAGAACACTGGACACAATGTTAACAATGGGCCGTACTGCACACTTAAGCTAAAGAACATGCAACTTCAGATGATTTATTTGCTGGTGAGTTTGAATAAAAAAAGTGAAACATTTTATGTAATATTGTTTGTCAAATGTACTTGATAAAAATATGCACGCAATATATTTTGTCACACTGCCATTTTTACATTGCTTTAATAGACTGACAACAGATGGAGGAGTCGGACGCGAACATTTGCTTCAAGCATCTGAGTTACAGTTAAGGTGCTGAAATCTGCATCCAAAATATTTTGGAAAGTAATTACATATGGCAAATATTGTGGGGGTCCAAAAGTTCACATTGAAAATCTGGGATTTAAAATCTAATTTAAACCTCGAAATAAATAACATTCTTTCATTTTGAAAAATTTTAAATGAAGTAACATTATGAGCTAAAATAATATATAATTATTATGTATTTCTTTAGTCACTAATATCATACGTAATATATGCTCACTGTTAACTACTTTTACCTCCTAATTACTGCTTATTAATTGGTTGTTAAGTTTAGGTATTGGTAGGATTAAGGGATGTAGAATACGGTCATGCAGAATAAGGCATTAATATGTGCTTTATAAGTACTAATAAACAGCCAATATCCTAATAATATGCATGCTAATATGCAACTTAATAGTGAGGATCGGACAATAAACTAAAGTGTTACCAGACATTCTTGCTTGCAGTGAAGCATAAGACGCTCTTTGGATTATTCTCAAATCATGCTGGAGAACGTGATCATTTGTGGAGTTCATGCAGCTTAAATGAGGTTGTCATTCATTCAAAAGAACACATACCAAATACGAAGAAATTAGGAAATGCAACATTTTCAATTTCACTGTTACGCTGATACTATAAATTGTGAATTTAAACCAATATATTGAATTCAAAAAGCAATATGGAAGCATTTCAGGAGCCCACTATAATGCTATAAAGTAGGTCTGTTGATAAATATGTTCTCATATGTGAATTTTGCCTTTGATAAACGTCTGGTTTATGATGCTTTAGCAGGTTCTTTTTCTCTGGCACCATGCTCAGGAAAGACTCTGCAGTGGAGTTTGATTTAGAGGCAAACACAATTGAATTTTTAAAGTAATCAGAGCTGTAAAAGTGAAAGATGATGTGGCAACTTGTTTAATCACATTAAATATTAAAAACCAAGGAGACGTTATGAGATATCTTAAGAATCTGCAGTGTGGCTGAGAAATCTCATATCATTTTATTAGAGTTGCACTGCATCTATAAATTACAACATCTAATGTTCACAAAAATACAGCAAGGGTGTTTCAAATACACTCCAAAGAGTTTGGCAAAACTAATAAATAATATTCATACATTTTTGACTGTTTTTCCTTATATAAAGCTGACAAAAGTGTATGTCTTCAGAAGACTTATAGCACAATATGATATATAACAACTTTACTGCACTTTTATGGTGTTTTTTGTAGCTTAGTCACTGTTAACTTATTGCATTGCTGAACTATTCTTTTAAAGGGTTAATTCACCCCAAAAGGAAAATTCTGTCATCTTTTACTCAAATTAAGATGGTTTTAATATTCTTTCATTTTTACATATATTGAAATGTTACACAACCAAAATGTGCATGCTTCTAAAGGTATAGATAGACATAGTTAAAGTAATCCCTACGAATGGAGCATTCTAAGTGAGAACCATGACAGTTGAGCTTCTGTTTACCATATTTAATGCGCTGATCAATGTTTATATGTGAAGAAATAAATGAATCAATTAATCATAGAAAGCAATTGTGTCTGTGCAAGAGACTTGAACATCTCGATTCATGGATTACTTTTACGATGTCTGCATGAAATTTTTGTAGCTTGAAAATGTTTACGTGGATTCTCAATTCAATATCAATATCTTCATTTATGTTCCGAATGTGAATGAAAGTTTTATGTGTTTAGAAATGAGATTAACTACCCCTTTAAGAACATGTTAAGCATTTGTTGTACTGTATAACTGTGAAGTGGGCCTGGAGAGAAATGGGACAGAACATCACATTTCCTCTCACACATCTGATTCCAAAGAAAATGAGCGAGAACAAACTATCATGTTTACCTAATCATAAAGGAACCAATTTTGGCAGCATTCTTTAGCAGCGAGCATGGACGGGACTAATTTACTAAACACACCCTCCAGTCTCATAATTACATGTAATTTTACCGGCTTAATTAACTAATTTAATTACTGCTCCTCAAGAGCATCAATTATTGATATTACGAAGCGTTCAGACAGGCTGTGGTGACACGAGGAGCATCAGAGGACGTGAAACACATGCTGGCACTTTGAGAGCTTTGGCATGGGTACAGCAATATACGAGAGTGTGTGTGTGTGTGTGAGACCGAGAGAGAGAGAGAGTGAGAATGCAACATCAGAGTGGCACGGAGCTGGACAAGAGCCCAGACTGACAGCAGCCACTGTAAGAGAGAGAGAGAGAGAGAGAGAGAGACCAAAGAAGGCCTCAGCTCGGGTATCACAGGAATGCAAAACTTCTTTGATTGAAGGATTTTATAACCACAAAAGTGCTCAAATGAGCCTTATACTGTACCTTACAAACCTACTAGTCTGTGATTGGATTGAAGTTATTGTATTATTATTATGTTAAGTTATTGAATAAATTATCGTTGCATTTGTTAATCAAATTTGCAAACTAACAGGATGTTTGTCTGCTGCTATTGCATTGCAAGAGATGCAAGGTTTCCTTGGTTTGATTAGATTTCAAAAGGCCATATTTCAAAACGGACCAAACTATGTTAATAAAAGTCACTTGAGCAAACTGTATCCTCATTGTTCGGTTAGTTTCTCACGATAGTAATCTATATTTCAAAGGTTGACGTCTCAGGTGTGATTGTCATGTTCATGCCTAATACACTCTAAAAACTGCTGGGTTGTGTTAACCCAATTTTGGGTCAAATATGGACTAACCCAACGTTGGGTTAAAAAATGCAATTTAAAAATGGACAAATTGCATTTTGGACAAAATCAAAAATGGCAATTGCATTGGTTACATTAAAAATGTAAACCAACGGCTGGGTTTGTCCATTTTTAAATTGAATTTTTAACCCAACGTTGGGTTAGTCCATATTTGACCCAACATTGGGTTTACACAACCCAGCATTTTTTAGAGTGTATGAACCGAACTAAAGAAGAAAACTGCATTACACCCGTGTCACTTTATAATATAATGCCACAATGTATGTTGTATCCATTGGTCAATGAAACAACAGCAGCATTTATGTGCAATATACTTTTTTTAACAATACACACTATTAATATACATGAAACAAGGCAGCAACAAATAAAAGTGAAGCATAAGATGATAAACCTTGGAAAAGTGAGAAAATGACGAATGTGACAGACATTCTTATTATGAGCTCAAATTACGCACACATGCTTTCACACACTCACAAAAGAGCACAGGTACGTTTGCCTACACATAAAGAAATATCTGTATTTTATATTATGCATGTTTCCGGAGGTATACAATGCTGTCTTGGCTCTTATAAAAAGCACTGATCCGTCTTTAATGAGTGCTGGGTTTTATGTGTGTCGTGAAGGGAGAGGGTGTGACCGTGCGTTAATATCTGCCATAATACCAGACGCTGCACACACACACACCGTTACACAGAGATTTCGCTTTAGAAGCGTGAGGTAAATAACAGCACGCATTAATAAGACTGCTGCGCACTTGAGACATGCTGCACAATCCAAGACCATCAGAATCTGGTTTCCTTTTGGTTTTGTTCAAGGAGCCATCCAGGACTAATTCAACAGAAAGATGATTTTTTGCTCCTTTGAGTGTTCAGATCAGATATCCTTGCAGGGTAAAGGAATGGAAAAATATCATTTACAGACTGGGAGAGAAAATGAAAAGGTTGGAAATGATAAGGGGGCAAGATAAGGTGAGAAAGTAAATAATGAAAAGCAACTATACAGTTCATTAACGTCAGACCACGTCTGCTGATTTTATGGATTTGTGGGAGTCAATAGTTTGCCAAGAACGCTCTTCGTGCTTCTTTAGCATCAGCTAGGTTCTGTTCAAAGCCAGCAGCGTACGGAGCTTGGGTTTCAATTATCAGGCTAATGGGTTGGTGCTAAAAGCCACAATTGAAACTCCTCTCACAAGTGCATGTAAATTGATACAATTTCATCCAGTGCTATCTTTTTCTTCACAGAGGTGCAACAAAAAAAGCTCTAGTCTGACTGGCCAAAAGTACAGCATGCCAGATTGAAATAGTGAATTGGTGACTCTTGTGACTTTGGTGTGAAGTTCCTCTGCTCCTCCATGCAGCACATTAACAATGAGAACTGTCAGGATCAAATTATATATTTGAATTCATGATTTTCATATACAGTACATGACGATTCTCCTCTGACAATTAACTAGTCTTGCCTCTGTGCCTTTAAGAAATTCACCTTACTTTTGATTTATTCTACCTCATGTTTTATTATTTTAGAGATGTAATATATTATATACACTACTGGTTAAATGTTTTTGAAAGAAGTATCTTATAATCACCAAGAATGCATTTATTTGATCAAAAATACAGTAAAAACAGTAATATTGTGAAATACTAAACTGTTTTATCTTAATATACTTTTAAATGTGTATTTTAAAACTATATACTTTACGTTTGAATGTCTGATTACTAATGAGATCATGTTGTGATGCATTAGCTGTGTGAAATCAGAAAGTTGCTGAAAGTTGTAGTTTGGTTTCAATAAGTGCTCTTTTGGACAGGGGAGATTTTGATTTTGAAAGATTTCATATAAAGCCATTTTAAAAAGTGTACATTTCCAAGATATCACACCTTTAAACAGAACCCATTGGTTCGCATTTGCCCAGATGATACATGACAGTTTAATATCTGTCCCTTTAAAAGAATAGATGCAATAAAAGGTTTATGCACACATAAATCAAACTCTGACTGACTCACATCTTACACAAAACCAGATCCAGTCTACACAGTACATCTCATGAAACGTTTGAATTCTATAACTGAAAATTCAGTGCAGAAAAATCTTTATATACATACTTAAGGTTTTACAGAGGAAGCAGAAAACTCAATTTCCACAATTTCTTATTTGCGTCATTATAATAATACAATTGCAAATATAAGATTCATCCTGTGCATGCAAAGAATTTGTCTCTGGATTAAAGGCATAAAGACTGCAAGCTGTTGGGATCTCAGTGTAGGCATGCGGGCAGGATGGTGATACAGGACAGTGGCACCATCAACTAATTAGATTCATAACATCAGGCTGAATGTGGAGGCCACATGATGAATATGCTACCCCGGTGTGACTTCACCAGCGGGACTCTGGGATACATCGACAGCTCACTAAATGTGCCCTGAAGCAAGAAGCTGAACATTTCGCCTTGGAGCAGTTCACCTCAACGGGTCATTTGCTTTGCTATATAAAAAGAGTCGTCTGCCAGAGAACAATATTGCATTAGCTTGTGAATTACTCGCTCAAAATGTCACTGTTGGTATTGTGGTGAGATCGAAGCTGAAATATGCCATTTTTATATTAAAATACTTATCTTTTCTCCATTTAATATGCAAAGATAATTGTAGCTTAGCCATTTTTCAGTTCATTCCCCCAAAATGTGGCTATTTGCTTGTCTGACCAATGGGGGACCAATAAAAAAAAAGAACAACAACTTGTCTTTGTTTTTACATAGTAATCAAAGTTGATATTTAAATATGGTCAGACACTTGCATGTGTTATTATATTATTAACATTTTACCAAAAATCAAGTTCAAATGGAGTTATGATGCTTTTTACCAGCGAATGTTGCACATATCAGTTGCATCTGCGGTGCATCGCAATAGGTTTTCATCAACTTACAGGTTATAGAGCTAATTGTATCTATGTGGGCTCTCAGTTTTCTCTGTCATTTGGCCACAATTCTTATGTTATCAACCAATTAGTAATAAGATGAAAATGTTTTATTATTTCTATAAATGCGGCAGTTTCTTCTCCTGCAGGCGCAGTCCAATTATTAAACTCAAGGGTACGAAGATACACCAGCTCCTCCTCGCATTCAATGACCTGTCATTACAGATATATCTCTTCAGTATATGCAACCTCTCGACTGTCAACAACCCCCAACTTACCACATCTAAATGTCTAATTTCTATAATATCAAAGCATATGCTGTATGAGGCCCCCGGTCCCACAGATCCAGGATGGCGGCGTGGCGAGAGGCCCCCTGATGCTGAGCAACCACTGACGCTGGCTTTGACAGACCATCTGTAATTATGTCACATTGGATTATAGTTCAGTAGGGTGAGTGGAAGAAGGGGAAAGGGATATCACAATAGGGATGGAGCGAATGAGAAAATAGATGAGGGGATATGGGTGGAAAGATCAAACCCACTCCAGGAGTGAAGCCTCAATCAGACAGGTTCTTATCCTGGAAGAGAAGACTTAATCCTCCCATCCATCCCTCCGTCCCTTACTCCCTTATCGAGCCGGCTGCCTGGCTGAGTTGCCGAGGGACACGGGTACCGTGACAACAGGGGTTTTGTGGTCCCCATGGGAACCCAGTGATGAGACTGATCAAGGTGCACAAAAACCCCAGGGTTTAGGAACAGTATCTCTGCGGATGTAGGAGGATGGGCGCACACACGCCACAAATATAATACATACAAAAACACACAGACATAGGTTTTGCATGGTCACATATTTTGGTATATTTTGGCAAATTGTGAAATACTGTGGTATATTTTGCTGTTTATGGTTTTGCTATTAATATATATAATTGGTTTACTTATTTTACTTCTTATAATAATCTATAATTTTAGTGTAATACTTACACCTAAAGCGCAACTTACGCAAATTGTGCCGTCAGAAGTAGCATAGCGCGTCATGGCGTAGCATAAATATATGAGACATGTATCTTATGACCATTGAAATAAAGTGTTATATAATTTATACAAAGTAAATAGTTTTATATTAAGATTTATTTATTTATTTTTCCTCAAGAATCTCTCGGTCACTATCCAGGACTCAGCCAGAGTCCTTGTAAGTTCCTCTCTAAGAGAGGATTTGCGTAGGATGTGTGTGGTCCCACAAAGCACGATCTTCTGCACTTTGAGTGATAGTCATTCTCCCATGTTATGTTCCACTGGGATCGAGATGTCGATGAGCAGGCACAGCTTGTCCTTCTTGATGTTGACAATGTTTGCACTGATGATCAGGTCGGTAAATACACCCTTGTCCAACATTATTATTATTATTTAAGCCTGAGAGAGTGGAACATTGCAAATTTTAACTAATGCCACAAGGCCATATGCTCTCTTTATTTACCTTATTATTACTTTTATTATATCATATTTTATCATATATTTATACACATCATTTATTAACCCTTAAAGGTACAATATGTTTTTTTTGTTTTTTTTGCTTTAAAAATAGCAAAAATCACTATATCTATGTTATATATTTTTTTAGTTGTGTACTTACATTATCCCGACTGTTTCCAACAACTTTAAAACCAGGAGAAATTTGTAATTTAATTTGAAGACACGTCCCGTTTCTTTATTTCCGTTTTGTCGCCGTCAATGGTGTCATATCCGCGTTCTCCCTGGTTTCTGCTCGTAATGCCATAGTAACCAGAGCCCTCTGATAGTAACCAAGGCGACAAACGTGTAATGTCTATCTGCACGCTGTTGTTGTTTCGTTCAAACATTATGGACCATGGCAAGCAGACTTTGGATAAAAAAGGAGAACTAAAACGAGAATCAATATCAGCGCGGTGTTTTCGAGATGCCTAGCGCTCCCATAGACAGTATATAAACGAGAGCTCCACGTCCGAAACTTTGACCGCTCCTACATGTACTTTATTAAACAGGTGAGCACATTTACATAAAACTAATCAATGTTATATAGTTCAACAATGATAAAATGTTAGAATATGATCTATGTTATTCTAATGTTGATCTAGCTTCCTGCTAGTCTCATACAGACAAACTAACACATAAATTTCAACACATTCAAATGCAGTTTAGTGTGATAGTGTAATGTTAGACCAAGTGAAACAGCGTTGCGTTACCTCACAAGTTTAATTTGTCTAATAAACTGACCTGTGAGTAGTAATTCTGCATTTGCGTGTAGTTCGGTAGAATGAAATGTTCATATTCCTTCTATATCCGCGGGACTCGCGTCGCGTGTGGAGCTGATAGATGTCTCTTAGCAATCCCGAACTGCTTCATATCACAGTCATGATAAAAACATCGATGTATTTACTCATCCATAAACATTATTAGATCGGTCGGCTTGACGTTGACGACAAGATCCATAATTCTTAGCAAATGTTGCATCATCAAACTATGCCTTTGTTATTGTAAGAGGTTAGCGACGAAAAAAATTACATATTGTACGTTTAAATGCATATTTTGCCAATTATTATTACATATTCGGGTGTTTAGCGACCTGGATCTACATCTAACACGGATGGATCTCTACCTGTCTTGATAATATAAAACTCACCTGGTATTAGAGTAACAGTAACAGAAGAATAAAATAAAGCATATTTTATTACCTTTTTGGAGCTTTGAAGAGTTAATTTTAAACAGATTCTTTATACCATCATCACTGTCCTCGTCAGAGCTAACTTCCCAGTACATTCAGCATCTGGCTCATATTCGCGATCTTAAACACTTTCTAAAAAAGATCATTTTCAACATCTTCAAAATCAATATTTTGATCACTAACAGCTTCTTTACCAGATTCACCATCAAATGACAGTGACACTAATATTTGATTGCGTTCAGTTCTTGCTCTGAAGTAAATTGCTGATGATACTTCCTATTCTTTTGTTTTCTGCCTGCGGTAACTATGAGTGAAATGTCACTTCATCATTGTGTATCAGACATTAACACCTTGTGGAATAAAGGTGCATTTCACTTATTCAGTTGTCAACGATTAAATTATTGTTGTGCAGGAAAAATATACTTACACTGTTACACACCTCGGGTCGTTAGTGACCCTAAACAAATTTGTACAAAAAAAATGAATAGAAAAAGAGGCATTCTTTATTAATTGTATTCTTTTTTTCTTGTTAAATTGTTTATAAAGAATTGATTGAGGAATACTAAGGTCAGAGGCGGACAGAGTACACAGCTAAATTACTTGAGTAAAAGTACAGATACCCCTTGCTAAATTTTACTCAAGTACAAGTAAAAGTACTACAGTCAGATGTCTACTTAAGTAAAAGTACTAAAGTACTTGTTTTTAAAAGTACTTGAGTATCAAGAGTACAAGAGTACATTTTCTAAATATTGCATTACTACTGCCACAGTGCTTACATTGGTAAACACAGCAAACACTAGAGCTGTAATCGGGCCTTAAAAGTTCGGCCCGAAAAGGCCCGAGCCCGACAGAGTTTGGCCCGAGCCCGACAAGTACATTTTGATTGACAGCTTTTTAAAAGCCCGAACCCGTTTACAGCCCGACTGTCCAAAAGGCCGTCTATCAGCAGTGATAAGAGTGTCGGAGAAAAGCGCGGACACGCGCTTCACACCGCGAGCCGGCACACGCACCACTCGGCGGAAAAGGGAGAGAAAGAAAAAAAGAGACTGCGCCGCACGCACACAGCAGCACCTTTGTCTTTCGTAAAAAAAAGAGTAATTTATACATTTTTTAACATCATTTATTCATGACTAACGGAGCTAGAGGCCACTTGGAAGTTGTAACAAAGAAATAAAATAAGTCCTTCAGAGACCAGCCTCCATTTCACCTCCTCAAGATCCATTTTCACTCTAATCTAAACACATCACCTGACCGCTCATTTACCACGCAACCCGAAGCGCGAGCCCGAGCCCGGCCCGAGCCCGTGTAAAATAATAGAAATTAAGACCGAACCCTACCGAACCCGACCAAACCCGTCGGGTCCCGTCGGGTTCGGGCAAAGATCTTCAGCTCTAGCAAACACTTGAACCGAAAACTATCATTTACTTGTTCAGAAAATTTAAATAGTCTGGCGAGGTGGGGCCATAGCATGGCACATTCCCGGGATGCGATATTTTTTTTCCCCAGGATGGTAGGGGAAGACTCATGAATATTCATTAGGGAAGTCATCCCTGATTGGTCTGATGATCTACCCCTAAATTTACCCGTCACTGGGGGTCTTATGACCTCCCTAACCCCGCCCCTAAACCTACCTGTCACTGGGGTTAAGACCAATCAGGGATGACTTCCCTAATGAATATTCATGAGTCTTCCCCTACCATCCTGGGAAAAAAAATAGCGCTCCCGGGATGGACCTGCTGCGTCTTCATCCATTGTTTCGTCCATGGTTTTGTCTCTTATCTAAATCTGACCATGAAGTTGACTTTGGTGGAAAGCTGAAGGTGATTGCTGATAGGCTGTCCCAATCAGTGGCGCCTGCACAATCCAATCACATTTGAGAGGGAAACAACAAATTGAGGGTTTCCGAGATGTTTCTTTTTTCCTTTTTTTTTTTTTTTTTTTTAGTTAGTTTACTCACAGTTATGGATAGAAATGTAGTGGAGTAAAGAGTACAATATTTGCCTCTCAAATGTACTTGAGTAAAGTCATGAGTACTCCCCAAAAATGATACTCGAGTAAAGTACAGATCCCTCAAAATTGTACTTAAGTACTGTACTCCAGTAAATGTACTCCGTTACTGTCCAGCTCTGACTAAGGTTGAAGGTTAAACTTTAAAAAATGAATGAGGAGGGTAGTGAAAACGTCCCGTGTCACTAAAGACCCGAGGTATAGGGTTAAGGGTTAACAAAGTTATTAATTTGAATGTAATATATATTTTACACACACACACACACATTTATCAATATGTGTATGGAGAGCTAATTGTTCTTATATATATATATATATATATATATATATATATATATATATATATATATAATGTAAACAAAAATCATTTTTACACAGTTTTTCCAAATTAGCATGTTTCAGAAAGTCCCCAGAGGAAGGTTTTATTTCAGATTTCGCACACAGAGAGATCGCTTCACCTGCCTCAGCATACCTCCTGGAATGCACAGATGGTCATCTAATACTTGACATTCAGCAAATGATGACAAGAATGGTGCGATGCCATTTCTCCACTCTGTGATCTCTCTATTACTAGAGGACAAGAACTGAAACAGATGTGATAGCCGGGTATAGTGGACCTTCACTAATGTATAACTTCAGAAGCCAATGTCTGTGACCAGAGCTTCAAGAATGTTCTGGATGATGAACAAGCAAATTTTATCTAATGCCACAGTGCCATATGCTCTGCAATCTCTCAGGAAAACTATCTCTGACTCTGCTGCAAGGTGTGGAACTGGAGAATATGCCTGTTTGACCTGCAAACACTTTGTAAGGATGCAAGGAGTTCGATTTACCTTGATTAGCCAATGATATGTCTGGCTTGGATGTTTGGAATCACATAAACGCATTGGATCAAGTAACCCTTCAGTCTTTTCAATTCCCTGGCAAGCTCGTTCATGAATTTCATTAGGGAAACAAAATTTTACCCCAATTTAAAAAGCTCCAAAGATACAATTAAATTCATATTTATTTAATACATATCGTTTAAAAGCAGCTTTACGGAAAATGCATGTTTCTACATTACAATGAAGAGTAATTTGTTATCAGATGTGACTGTGTCCAGTAATGTCCATATGTCCAGAAATGTACAGTTCTAAGATAATACAAATCATGCAGTTAGCTAACATCAGGCAATGCAATCAGCATTTATTTAGGCAAAAACAATGATCTCATTAAAGCAGTTATTACAAGGTGTGATCATAATGATTACAATATATAAAAAATTTGGCAGTTGTGTACTGGTATGTTGATTCAGAGTTGGTGTCATCTGAGGGTCCTGGCAGGGGTCGGCATAATCTCTTCACAGGTGTTGGGTCATCTGAAATCTTCATAAGAGGCTGGATACAAACTGGGCATCCCGAGGTAGAAACAGAAAAGCAAATGGAAAATAATTAGCGTAGCTGCTGTTCACAACATTTCAATAAAAAATTCCATCATGTACATTTGATCTGATATAAATGGAGTACAAGGTTATGAGATGTATTATGTGAATGCTTGGCTTTTATCTAGATTTAAACTGGGAGAGTGTGTCTGAGCCCAGAACATTATCAGGAAGGCTATTCCAGAGTTTAGGAGCCAAATGTGAAAACGCTTTCCCTCCTTTAGTGGACTTAAATATCCTAGGTACTACCAAAAGTCAAGAGTTTTGTGACCTTAAAGAACGTGATGGATTGGACGTATATTCTTGACCTTTCTTGACTGTAAGAAATCAAGCTTGTTTATTGAGGATGAAGGACACCCACCAAGTAGTGCATTACAGTAATCCAGTATAGAGGTCATGAATGCATGAACTAGTGTTTCTGCATCAGAAACAGATAAAGTTCCATAGCTTATATGTTTCTGAGGTGGCAGAAGGCTGTTTTTGTTACATATGAAATATGATTTTTGAAAGACAAGTTGCTGTCAGATATAACAACCAGGTATTTAACTGCAGAGGATGAAATAACACTACATCCTTCTAAATGCTAATTGTACTCAAAGAGATTCTGTGTACAGACTTTTGGTCCAATATGTACTGTAATACCTCAGTCAGTCTAATTACTGGTCATCCATTATTTTATATCTTTAACACACTCAACTTGGATAACTTAGAGATTTAATTTGGTCATGAAAAAATATTTAACCCAGTATCATCTGCATAACAGTGAAAACTAATTTCATGTTTTGTACTAATATTACAAAGGGGCAGCATGTACTGTATATTGAAAATAGAAGAGGGCCTAAAACAGACCCTTGTGGCACTCTGTAATTTACTGACGTTAACTTGGATGATTCCCTGTTTAAATACACAAAATGGTTACAGTCTGACAGGTACGATCTAAACCACTTTAATGCCTGTAATGCATACTCGATCTAAGAGTATATCATGATCTATAGTGTTGAACACAGCACTAACATCAATCACTAAAACTAGGAAAACTTGAAATGGGTCTGTAACTTGCCAATTAATTTGGATCTAGTTGTGGTTTCTTACTTCTTATTAAAAGCTAGCTTGAACGGTCTTGGGACATGGCTCAGAGATAGAGAGGATTTAATAATATTGAGAAGAGGCTCTTCTACAGATAACAACTCTTTCAGTAATTTAGTGGGTATCGTATCTAGTAAGCATGTTGTTGGTTTAGATTCAATGATGCGTTTATTTTACTCTTTCCTATATCTGTAAAGCACTTCAATTGTTGTTTAGGGGTGATAATAGAGGCTGAACCATAAAACGCTGTCAAAGGATGTATATTTACAATTGTATTTCTGATGTTTTTCGATTTTCTGTGTGAAGAAATTCATAAAGTCATTACTACTAAACTGTAATGGAATATTTAGTTCAGGTGATGTCTGTTTATTTAACTGTACTAAACTGTAAATAAAAACCTTGTGTTGTTTTGGTTATATTCTATGAGTTTGTGGAGATGCTCAGCCCTGGTTGATTTTAGAGCCTTTATGTAATCAAATGGATGCTTTAAAGTGCAATTAAATTGCAAAACAGGGCTATTTTATAAAATAAATAGGACTGTAGGATAGAAAACTACCATAATTATAAATTTTAGAGACCATACAATTCACAGAAATCTAAAAAAAAAAATCAGTTTGTGTATGAAATAAAACCCAGAGTGACTGTCATAAGCACTTACTATGAATATGCTAATTTGTTTATTAGGCATATTTATGAATATATTTGACAGTGAAGCTCTCCTGAGAAAATTATGGAGTTTAATAAGGTTGGAAGTAAAGCAATACAGAGATCCGCATAAATATTGCAATGAGGTCTCAACGATTCCCCTGAGCGCTCTCTTGGCAACAGAACAGGTGAATAATGCATGGAAAAGCCTTGGAGGAATAGTGGTATATTTTTTAGCAAAGCACACTGGGAATTTTTTGAGAGTGCTTTTTTTTTTCGTAAAAAAAAGAGAGGTATTTCTAGCTACACATCACATTTCCCTGTAGGACAGAAAAGTCACAAATGAGATTGCTTTACTATCTCGATTGTTTCTCTTTGACAGCTATTACATAAAATTTAAAGTAATCTGAGACTTTTGCCTATGTCTCTTGCTTCTCAGATTTGTCTCCTGAGAAAAACACACCAGTGATTTTCATTTGTCTTCTCTGGAGTTTTAGAAGAGATCTCAACAATCAACAAAGTTATGGATGGATGGATTGGTGCGATAAGATAAGGTGCGATCGGTCATCTTTTATTTGTGAACTTCTTTCTATTTACCTATATTCAGTTAAAAAGAAGAAAATTGAATTTTCAGTGAGATGATAATGGAGTAGAGATCAATTTAATCCTATTTGCTCAATATGAGATGGCTTGTGTAGCCGTATAACATTTGGAGTGTTTGATGCTGTATTGGCTATTTGAATATTTCACAACTTTGGTTAATGAGGTGAAACTGTTGAGCCCACATTCAATTTAATATATCTTTTTACAGGCAACTTTGATCTACTCCATGAAATTAGAATATTAACATGATTTTTTCCTTCCAAGATGTAAATGAAATATAAAACTCTCTAGGGGGTGAAAATCAATCATTTATTTATTTATTATCACAAATGATGGATTTCCTCTAGATTCTCTAAATATATTTCTATAACTTCATAAAACATGGCGTTTTTTCTTACTTTTTTTGCATGGCTAATGAATTCTGTACGTGCTTGAACTCATTTGTTGTATTTCTTTGGTTATTTATACTGATATATATTTATGACATACAACTTTTTATGTAAATGAGGCATGATAACATATACAGGGTTCTACAAACTAATAAAATCTAATTAAATTCTAATATGCCAGATATTTTTCATCCTTCATTTGCTCCAAAAGTTTTGAGCAAATAGCACCACATGAAAATTAGCTTGCTAATTGTAATAACGGTGCAGCTTTGTACCTTGAAATTGACTCAAGGTTCACATGGAGGATGTGAATAGCATAGACCCATTTGCTTCATGCTTCTACACACCCCTTTCAACTCATAAACAAATGTCCCACATCTAAAGCATTCCCATAATTGTTATGCTAACCTTGGAGAAGGGAACCAAGCCATTAGCATTTGAAGGAGCTAAATATTAGCCAAGAAAGGGGCTTCTCTCTTTTATAAAGGCACTATGAAGGAAAAGTGCCTCAGAATCCAACCATCTGTGCCATCCATCCTCTGCACAAAGGGAAGAAAATATTTCACCATGACCTAGAAAAAAAAGGTTAGTCTGATTTAATGATCTATTTATGTATTTAATAAACAGATGTGTATGAATTTAGAAATGACATTATTGTGTGAGTTTTTTTCTTTTCTTATAAATGTGCCTCTTCTTACATAGTGGCAGTAATACACCAAGTTATGATAACAGGGGCAGATTATTAATTAATAAAGACTTATTTTTGTTTTTCCTTGAACAATACTATTTTGTGACTTCAATACACTTTTATCGTAGTGCATGATTTGCAGACTAATACAGTTTGATGTTTGCATCACAAAGCCATCTCTATATGGCTATTAAGGCATAGTAAACTTGCTCGGTGGCTCACCTGGTACAGCACTGAACATTAAAACTGAACGCACTTTCAGCATCACTCAATCCCACTTTGAAAGGGTCGCAAAACTTGAACACACCAAGAAGCGGCATAATATAATTTTGCAAAAATTTCAACAGTGGCAAGTTATTCCAGTGAGTCTGGGCTGTTTTTTCATTCTGTGATTTTCACCTTAACCTGTTATTTCTAAAAAAAAAAAAAAAAAAAAAACTTTAAAAAAACACTTTGAAATCTCTTGTTCCATGTTATCCTACAGAGATCTCAGATGTCACACACACATTGCTGCCAACTTACAATTCACACATTTGTAGAAGCATTTTACAAGATTCTTCAACACCTGGAATTACTCGCATTGCTTTCAAGTTCCTGCGGATTCTTTATTAAAACTTTCAATGCTGGGGCTGAAAAGTTTGCTAAAAACCAGAAAGACAATTTGCCAACTGACAAAACAGCAAATATTGATTTAGGACATGGCCGTTTCTCTGCCCAAGAGGACAGGAGCAATCTCTGAACACCGGAGAATAATTCGGGTGAATGAAGGGATTAAAAGGGAAATCAGATGAAAGACTGTGGATGGGGGGATGAGGGTGAAAAGATGAGTTAATGAGTAGGGATCAGGCTTTGGCCTCTCACACTCATTACAACCCACACTACTAATCCTGCACCATTCCCACAAGTGCGCTGTTTTGTTCCCTTAAAAAACATTCCTTCGCAAACTCTGAGAAAGGCAGAAGGCGTGTGGATCTCTGTATATGTGTGTGTGTTAAAACTGAGGACAAGAGGTGGCGAGAGGGAAAAAAACTGACTGGAGAAACAAGAGATATGACCGGAATTTCTAGAAACAATGATATTCAACTAGCCATTTTCTCCCTCTCTAAAGGAGCGATGTTCATATAGACACCCTCTCCCCCCTCCCATGTTCCTTCTCTTAGAATTAGCCGAGCATTCCATTCGGCGCGGCAGTGGTGTTAGGATCGGGATCAGAGCTGGGAAGAGGCCGTCAGCAGCACTCAGGGGTTGCTCGAAAGAAAGGAACAGCAGATGGTAGCCTTTAGTGAGGGCCCTGCTCTTTCAGGACACAGGACGCACGGAACTATATGAGAAAGAGCTCTCTTTAACTAATGCCCATTTTCACTTTCTCGTACCAGTGTGTAGGTATGAACCTTCGCTAGCAGATGGTAAGATCATTGAGAGCTATTAATTCTTCGAGAGGGTAACGTGTTCTCTTAGGAGACTGGTTCCTCTGCAGAGAATGTGGGGTTTCAGTAAAAGAAAAGAGTTAAAAAGAGAAAAGAAGGGACAAGACTTTTTCCAGTATGACTTAAAAATACACAAGTAAGCTGAATATTTATTTTTTATGTTTCCCCTCAACAACTATTGTTTCACAAAATTAATTGTGGTTCATTTATTTAATAAACTAACACTCCTAGTTTCTGTTTATAAAAAAGTTTAAAACAAGCAGCTTTGTCCAACAGGCCGTCTGGAATGTGTAGACAAGTGGACTGATACAAACAGAGAAAAGTCCCGCAGAACCTTATTTCACCAAGTGCAACATGTTCCTGGATCAATGTCTTTGTTGATCCTAGAGCAACATTCCAAACAACCAATCAGATTTGAGGGACAAGCGTACAGTTTATGTCAAAATTAGGCTTATAACCAGGGTTAGGTGCTTCAACATCAGTAATATTCACATTGCATTTCCCTCTTATTTTAGGGATAACTAATAGGCAGGGTTAGGTTTAGGGGTAGGGATATGGTTAGGACTAAATTTTCGGACTGGAATTTTGTTCCAGGATCAACAAAATATGTTGACCCATGAATGCATAAGCTGGCAAAAATGATTATGTTTGGTACAATTTTATTATTTCCATTTAGCATTGTTTTATTCACTTCTATTTGTGACCCTCAAGTCAGATCTGAGACTCATTTTTGGATTGCGACCCATCAGTTGATCTAAAGTGTTTTCTAAAGAGTTTTCCAGACACCTTTTTCAATATTCATCCTCAACATTGACACTACAGTTTAGTCCACAACTAAGCTTGTCTACATAATACTCAGTTTAGACAAAATGGCCAACATTTTCTCTTGAAGGTGCAGCTTCTTGAAAAAGTAAAGTGTTCATTTTCCTCAAAGCTAAAACAGATGGAAAAATTACCAGAATTAAATCATCAAGCTGTGAACATAATTTATCATAAGCTGAGAGGGGAAAAGCATTGCAAAAATAACAAATGGGACCTGTTTTTCTGTGCTGCTCTTGTAGAAAGTATGTGTAAATAATACATATAAGGAGTAGTTTTGAAGAGTTAAAGGGATATTTTGCCCAACAATTATAATAATTTACTCATTCTCATGTTGTTGCAAACCTGCATGACTTTCTTTAGTGGAACACTAAGGGTGTCTTTGTTGCTCTTTTCCATGCAATTACAATAAACATGGACGAATGCTTTCAAAACTCAAAAAAGTTCTTCTGAAACAGAAGCAAAGTAGTAACTGAAACCAATTATCAGATTCGTAAATAAATCATTCATCAGATCTTTTTCCAAATGACCAGCCAATCCAGTTCTCAAAAACAGTCTAAATGATTTGTTCACAAAATGGACTCATCTAGTTCTCCATGATCCGGTCACAACAGTTAAGAGCTCGCTGCAAAGGGAAAATTATGAGAATTAGTGACTGATTACTTAGCTCTAAGCGATGTCATACGTTTTTTAGGCCAAAACATTTTTTGTCACATACAGCAAACATCTCCTCACTATCCACTTGCTGCCTGTCCCCTGAACACACTGTAAAAAACACGGTCTCTGTAGGCAGCCCAGGCTCCACAAACGGCAAGAAAAACAAACTGGCCCAGCCTTGGCCACGAAACATAACAAGCTGTGTTCCAGCCAATAACCGACAAGAATGATTTGGGTGTGGGGGTTGGGGGGTTAGTGCGCGTGCACATGAAGGGGGGTGTGGGGAGTGGAGGAGAGAGAAGCATGAAGAGGGAAGTTAGCTAGAGGAGAGATGTCCTAACAACGACTAACGTTAAAATTGTATATTCTTGAGAATTTTGATATGGCCGACCAAAGAGACGACGTTCCAATGAACAATACAAAGAATAGGGAAAAGGAGAAGGGACGCGAAGTCCTGAATTTGCATCGGAAAAGCATTCAAAAGGTGGCGAGAACTCCGTCGGCAGAAGGGCTTCCAATCCAACATTCAGGTGGCTCTGTTTTTGCTGGACAAGTGGGTAAACCAGTTTGTTTTTTCTAAATGGTTCATGACTGTTTCAGGAAGCACGTGAGGGAGGGGGAGGGGACGGGATGAGGAGGAGGGAGGGTCGAGCTAGCCTCCGTTTTGTTTGACAATACTTTGAACGTCAACAAGAAGTGATGTCACCCAACATTGCTTAGAGAACCTTTAAAGCACCCCATTTTGCATCTGGCTGTAACAGCAAGTGATTCTATAAAGTTGTAAATATGGATATCTTTCTTACATAAATGCATTGCTTCGCTTCAGAAGGCCTTTATTAACCCCCTGGAGTCTTATGGACTACTTTTATGATGGATGGATGTGCTTTTTTTGGGTTTCAAAATCTTAGGGTATATTCACACCTGCCTTGTTTGGTTCGATTGAATCGAACTCAAGTTCATTTCCCCCCTTGGTGCGGATCTTTAGGGCAGGTGTGAATACAGCAATCGCACTCGGGTGCGGAGCAAACAACCGAACCGAGACCCAGCTGAAGAGGTGGTCTCGGTACGGTTCCAAACGAACTCTGGTATGGTTCGTTTACGGTGTGAACATGAACCGACCCAATTGCAGAAAGCACTGCGCCTTTAAGACTTTATTTGACTGCTCTTATGAGGATACTTAACAAAACTGACATTTTGGCATAATGGTGTGTGTTATTGTTCGTTCAAGCGCAAAAGAGAATTCTGGCGCGCTGTCTGTCATCAGGACATTCACAGACAGAGCGTTCTCTTTTGTCTGATCGCGCTTAAATGCTTTAAAAGCATGTTCTCTCCGCCGGAACCGTCTTGCAGCACATCGTCGTCTTCTCAAATAATCCTAATTACAACATTGTATAGATGACATTGTATCATATGATGCTCATTAGTTTCTTCATATTGTGTTTCTAGAGAATAACACCAAATCAGTAAAAGAACATTACATTCCGAAATATCTCCATGCTGAGCCTGTTTTTGCACTTCCTGCTTTTCCCTGCTTGAGAATTCCTGTCCAATGAATGGACGACCTTAGCACACGTGTGGTTTTGTTTACAAATTTTGGTTCACTTGCAAAAAGAGCAAAGTGAAAGCGAACCGTACCAAACAAAAAAAATCAACATTGTATTTGGTCCGGACCAAAGCAAGTGACCTATCGGACTTTCCTGGTGTGAATACACCCTCAGTTACTATTCACTCCCATTATAAAACTTGGAAGAGCCAGGATATTTTTTAACTTAACTCCGATTGTGCTTGGCTGAAAGAAGAAAGTCATATACTCCTAGTTTGAGGGTGAGTAAATTATGGGATGATTTTCATTTTTGGGTGAACTAATCCTTTAAAATAGCAAAATAGCGGCACTTTATAATTCAAATCAAATCTATCATATTGCTTCAGAATACTTACTGAAAGAAATAGTGCATGGGTTTTGTAATACTTTTGTGGTGCTTTTGCATCTTTTTTAAAGCTTCATGTCACTTCACATTCATTGTAATTGCATGGAAAAGAGCGACTACAGAATATGTCCCTTTGTGTTCCACTGAAGAAATGAAGTCATGAGGGTGAATGATAATATGTAGATATTTAGGTGAACTGACTCATTGCTCATTTATTGTGCAGGTGTGTGGGTGTGTTTATGTCTGTATGTTTATGCGTGTGGGTTTATGTGTGCAAACACGCCCCTCTTCAGAAGCAGCCTAATGTTTGGAAAACACTGAGCTATCATTTCTGCATCACAGGATCACATAACCCCAGCTTAGACAGTCTGAGTCTGTGATAGACTTGCATAATGTGCTATAACTTTGACACCATGGCAGGAAACTTACAAAGAGGGTGGAGCGTGTATTTGCAGACGTATATGTAAATGTGGAAGTGTGAGTATTATAGCAACTGCTTGCACAGGTCTCTTTTGTAAATACTGTAGCACCTGTGTAAATGAAGATGAGAGCTCTGTCGAGCAGGAGGATAAGAGACGGTCAGACCCACTAAGTAAACTCCCTCTCAAACAATGATAGACAGAAAAACAACACCCGCCCGTCAAATGACAACAGTTTGCATCACTGATCAAATTTAATTGAATACATACAAAATTGCCAAGGCTTATACTGAAATGATGATGGTTTGTTTAGTCTGGATATGAAGCACAGCAGTAACACATCAGCAAGGAACAACACTGGTCATCATACATTTGGCCACAATTTACTTGGATAAGATTTATTTCAGTTGTCATTCTCTCTATTGGTGTTTATTACCAATGAAATAAATATGAACTAAATTAAATATGAACATTATTGAATAAACTTAAATAAATAGTGAACTTAAAATAAATAGTGTGAACTAAATGTGTCACAGAGTCAGCTACACCCTCAGCAAGTCAAGTCAAGTCATCTTCATTTATATAGCGCTTTTAACAATGTAGATTGTTTCAAAGCAGCTTTACAGAGATAAACGTACAATTTAAGGTAAGATTGTTTTGGCTTTATAGCGGTTCTTTAATAAAGTTATTTTCCAGCTAAAGTTAGTTTTGATTGATTCGCTTCCGTTGCAACGATCATTTGTTATTAAATTAGGGGCCGCCAAGAAGACACCATTCTCTCTACACAGACTTTAAACGCGAACCTGTGAGAAACGCTGATGGCGTTCACATGCGCATTAAGAATTGGTTCTATAGTTATGTGCGTTTGAATATATGTACGCAGGTTTGTAATTCCCTACAAACCAAGCCTAAACAAAGTAATGGTGTTTCCTTATAGTTTTGATACAGAATTTTATTTTATTTTATCAATTCGGGGTAGATACGCAAATTGAGTTTTCCCGACGACGCTTTATCTGTAGAGTGGGAATGGGATCCTCCATAGGGAGAGACTAGTTGGCACTTCAGCACTGCGTTGTCATCGGGTCCAGGCGAAGGTCCTTCGTCAGATCTGGATACGGCCTGGATCCGGCAGGCTGCTGGAAAACCTCGGGATAAACACAGACACTAAAATTAGCGTAGATGCCATTCTTCTTATGATGTAACGAGTACATCAGGATTTATGGGAAGTGTTCCTGGTTCCAGCTGACCTAATCTATGCAGCCTAACATTGAATTATAGAAGTCTATAATGTATTATGTGAATGCTAGGTCAAAGAGATGTGTCTTTAATCTAGCTTTGAACTCACAGAGTGTGTCTGCTTCCCGGACAATGTTAGGAAGACTGTTCCAAAGTTTTGGTGCTAAATAGGAAAAGGATCTACCGCCAGCAGTCGATTTTGATATTCTAGGTATTATCAACTGGCCGGAATTTTGAGATCGGTATAGACGCGAAGGACTATAATGCGTTAAGAGCTCGCTGAAGTACTGCGGAGCTAAACCATTTAGTGCTTTGTAAGTAATCAGCAATATTTTAAAATTGATGCGATGTTTAATAGGGAGCCAATGCAGTTTTGACAGAACTGGGCTAATATGGTCATACTTCCTGGTTCTGGTAAGAACTCGAGCTGCTGTGTTTTGAACTAGCTGTAGTTTGTTTATTAAGCGTGCAGGGCAACCACCCAGTAGAGCATTACAATAATCTAGTCTTGATGTCATGAAAGCATGAACTAATTGTTCCGCATTTGTAAATGAGAGCATATGACGTAATTTAGATATATTTTTAAGATGGAAAAATGTGGTTTTACAGATACTAGACACGTGACTTTCAAATGAAAGATTGGTATCAAAGAGCACACCCGGGTTCCTAACCGACGACGAAGACTTGACAGAGCAGCCATCAAGTGTTAGACAGTATTCTAGGTTATTACGTGAGGAAGTTTTTTGTCCAATAATTAGAATCTCTGTTTTTTCAGAATTTAGTAGTAGGAAATTACGAGTCATCCAATTTTTTATATCAGCTATGCATTCTGTTAATTTAGTGAATTGGTAAGTTTCGGTAGGTTTTGAAGAAATATAGAGCTGAGTATCGTCGGCATAACAGTGGAAGCTAATTTCATGTTTCCAAATGATATCTCCTAATGGTAGCATGTACAGAGTGAACAGCAGCGGTCCTAGTACTGAGCCTTGTGGTACGCCATACTGAACTTGTGATCGATAAGACATCTCTTCATTTACTGCTACAAACTGATAACGGTCAGATAAGTATGATTTAAACACCAGACCTCTACACTCCACTCACTTGTACCCAATCACCAGAGTTCTGATCGGCAGCTCCTGCATTCACTCATCACCCATGCACTATTTAAGCAGTCACCCATCAGTTCACCATTGTCTGGTCTGGTCTCGTCGTTCCTAGCCTGAACTACTTACCTGACTACCCACCTAAGAGACACTTACCTGTGAGATCCTCTCAGCTAATCTTCAGTCTTCCTCAGTCATATTCCGTCTTCTCCAGGGATCCAGTCACCAGCCATCTCCATCTGAAACAGATAAGAACTGTCATTCACCGCCATCTTCAGACCAATAGACCTTTAACTCAGTTACTCACCTGCTCACATCGCTTGTTTTCTGCATACCTGCAAATAAGCCTCTTGTTTGGATATTACCTGTATGTTGCAATCTTCTGTTTTGTGACTAAATATAATGTTTTCTGATAATTACTGCATGTTAATTGCAATTAAATTAAATGTATTACAGTTAAAATTGTATATTAAATGTAATTATGAACTTTAGTGTGCTTTATTAACCCACTTATGTCTTTATATGTAATTTCAAAATTATTTGTACACAGTAAAAAACGTTGGGTTATTTGTGTAAGAAGATTTGCTGCAGAGCAAGTACCGAGACTTGCATTCACAGACATTACATTCATAAGACATGCTGCTGCTGCACATGTAATACACTGTACATGAATTAACCCTCCAACAAAGCAGGAAATAAGAGAAAAGGGCCAAGCCCTCTTCAACAAAACATCCAAACATATCATTTACAGGTTATACGGCCAATGCCAATAAAGCTGTGGGCAAGAAGACTATTGCTATTCATTTGTAAAGCAAATTTGTTACCCTACACAGTTGCACAGGGTAATGGGAGAAATAGACAATACAAGTAACATACACATGATGTTGAGTGATAAAACAAGCTGCTGCATCAGCAGATATATCTGCACAATGATGACAGAGACAGGAAGGGATAGGAAAAACACCCCCAAAACAGCAGATCTATCGCCAAGACATATGTACTGCATTTTTTTTTTCATGTGACTGCATGTTTTACTATCTATGTGTTCCTTGGCTACCTTGCTGACTGACAATACTTTAATGTAATTTCTTTATCATGTATTAGTCATATTTGTGATATGTGATATGTGACACTTGTAATGATGAAGCAGTTTAGTGCATTTAAAATATATTAATTTAATTGTAATATCAAATAACACATACAGTAAACATTTTAATCAAGTACTTTACATGTGCTTTAGTTGTCACGGAACAGTATGTGACTGTTAAGCGCACTATATGAGGAAGTAAACAAAATAGTACTTTAATTGAATAATAAACAAAATAACAGGGGAATACAGAGAAGAAACAGAACCAAGTTACTCAAAGACATTAACAATGCAAGACAAGGAACTGAAACAGAGGGTTTAAATACAGAGCAAACAGAGGGAGAAACTAACTAGATAATTAACAAAACACACCTGAACTGAGGAACCTAATCAATTGGTGCAATATAGGAAGCCAGGGAGGCGCTGGTAGCTCAGAGAGCCAGGGAGGATCGGCCTCCGTGGCCTTGCCACGGGAGCTTGGCACATCTGTTGCGGGCTCATGGGCAGGAGCAGACACAGGGGCTGGAGCCATCACTGGACTCTGGTCAGGGGCTGGAAAGGATGTGTGTGTGGTCCAAACACACATAACAGCAGCAACATAAATGGTAAGGACCACCTCTTCGATCCCACCAGGGCAGACTGGAAGGGTAGGATCTGGAATTTCACTCACTGGAACGGACCGGGGAATTTCTCTCATTGGAACAGACTAGAGAATGTCTCCCACTGGAGCAGACTCAGAATTTCTCTCACTGGAGCGGACTTGGTAATTTCTCTTACTGGAGCAGACTCAGGAATTTCTCTCACTGGAGCAGACTCAGGAATTTCTCTCACTGGAACAGACTGGAGAATGTCTCTCACTGGAGCGGACTCGGGAATTTCTCTCATTGGAGCGGACTCATGAATTTCTCTCACTGGAGCGGACTTGGGAATTTCTCTCACTGGGGCGGATTTAGGATTTCCTCTCACTGGAGCAGACTCAGAATTTCTCTCACTGGAGTGGACTCGGGAAATTCTCTCACTGGAGCGGACTCATGAATTTCTCTCACTGGAGCGGACTCATGAATTTCTCTCACTGGAGCGGACTCAGGATTTCCTCTCACTGGAGCAGACTCAGAATTTCTCTCACTGGAGCGGACTCATCCGCTATGTCGACAGTTAACTGGGATCCACAGCTGGCCAGCACCCACTCCAATCCGCAAAGGTCCCCCGAGGCCCATCAATGGGCAGGCGTGCCCTCGTATGCTCATTAAAGGGTCATTTCACCCGTGGAGACATGAATGTGTATTGAAAGTGGGTCATTTATGTAGAAGAAATGTGAAATTATTTTTGAATTTGGAGCTTTCTAGACTGAGAAAAGCCAGAAAATGTATTTTTGGCTTATGTGGATGAAAGACAACAACTCCCAGAATGCACTTGCTTCGCTGCCCTACAAGGCCACTCCCAAGCCACGCCTACCGGTAAGACAGCGAGCGCAGTTGAAAACAACAAGGCAAGGCTAGGCTAGCCTACGAGTGAGTCTCCGTGACGAGTTTGCCCAAAATGTCCGGGATTCGGCTTTTGCGTTCTACAGTCGCCATTCATCATATTTACTGTGGCGAGCAGGACGAGGCTGAGGGGCGCGGGAGAACGGCGCGAGGCCGGTGGCGTGATTACTGACGACCGACACCTGTGAGGCACTGTTCTCGTATCTCGCACGGAGAAGCAGGTATTTTCTTAGCAATGGTAAAACACACATCAACCGATCACGCCACCGGCCTCGCGTCTTTCAACCGATCACGCCACCGGCCTCGCGTCTTTCAACCGATCACGCCACCGGCCTCGCGTCTTTCTCCCGCGGCGCTAGCCTCGTCCTGCTCCCTGTATTACTGTGATTACTGATGAGCGCGCCTGTGAGATGCACCGGTCTCATGGGCTATCTCTCACGGAGGTGCGGGTATTTTCTTAGCAATGTTAAAACGCAAATCAACCGATCACTTGTTTAGCATTCATGTAAACATTACATTCAGATTCACCAATCGGGGTGAATTCAGTTAGATTGAAACAAAAGGTGTGCATGTAAACAATGGATGGCAACCGCAGAAAGCAAAAGCTGAATCCCGGACATTTTTGTCGATCTCGACGGCCGGACATGTCCGGGAAATAGAGTATGGTAACCCCTACTACTCCGCTTTCTTCGTCCCTGCAGTGTTTTCTGCAGGTTTCTGCCGTTGAAATCAAACGCACTAGCACTGATCTGTGATAGGTCTGTTAGCGCATTAGGTCCAACCCCCTATGGGCGGGTTTGAAAGGGTGGATCTAGTGCTTGTAGTCTTAACAGAAATCCCCCCCTCTTACACTTCCTCCTACAATGACGCAAAATGACGATTTTTGCGTCATTGTAGGAGGAAGTGTAAAGAGGTAAATACAGATTTCTCTCGTCTCGGGGGAAAATGAAAAAATGTTGCATGACCATTCAATAGTATGACTGGGTTTCTAACAATGCAAAGCTTAATGCAAATGGGTGAAGTGTCCCTTTAAGGCTGGCGTGGTAAAATACCTTTAATGAGCGGTCGGGAAATGATGTCCCTTTTGTGGTCCTCGAGAGTTCTTCCTTGCTGTTCTAGACAGATTAGTTGGACTGCTTGCAAGTCCATACATTACATTAACAATGCAAGACAAGGAACTAACTGAAACAGATGGCTTAAATAAAGAGCAAACAGAGGGAGAAACTAACTAGATAATAAACACAACACACCTGAACTGAGGAACCTAATCAATTGGTGACTGTAACAAAGTTTGTTATTATGGGATGAAGGAGGCGGGAACCGGCGAACATTCAACTTATTTTAATAATAATAAAACATAACAAAACGAAAGTAAAGACGGCAGCCCCTCACGGACGACTGCCGTCACATATAAACAAAACATCAAATAAAACAGTCTAGGCCTGGTCCTCTCTTGATCTTCACTGTCGTCGCTCCTCCTTTTATGCTTCCGCTCCTCTGTGAGAGATACGAGACCGGTACATCGCGCAGGTGTCACTCATCATCAATCACGCCACCGGCCTCGCGCCGTTCTCTCACGGCCCCCGGCCTCCTCCTGCTCGCCACAGTGACCATGGTGACAAACAGGCAGGGAACAGAAGATGAACTGAACTAATTAACATGTTAAATGACTAACAATGGCTATGGTAACATGCAACCAAATAATCGGATTGACAAATAATCAATCGGACTGAAATCCTTCATGCAAACACCTTAATCGATTCGATTGAGCTCGATCCAACTGAAATTTCGATCGGATTGAAAGGGGTATTTTATTCCATTTCTAATCTGATCAAGAGAACATGTGAACACTTGATTGGATTGAAATGCATGTGCCATGACGTAGCAATGGCGTAATGACGTATGATGCACAGAACGAGCTGCAGCTGTTGTTAAATAATTTTCTGTTATTCTAAAATTCTCCTACCACTCATCGTCTGTGAAGTGGAGCAGAACAACGTCCCATCAGTCCTCACTTCATGCTTTATTACACTTTATTTTGGGTGCGGGAAGGGGCGTTTTTACTGTTTGATAAATTTATCAGCACAGGAAGGTATAACGGTTCATGTGCTCGTCGTCTCCTAATCAGTTTCATGTTTCAGATCATTCCGATTGAAACAAAAGGTGTGCATGTAAACATAGCCAATGAAACTCTGTCTAGAACAGAACAGAAAAACAGATCAAAAACAAACTAAAAACGTTACATTAGTTTAATAGTCAATAAATCAAAATAGGTGTCTTTAAAGCATGATGGTAAAAACATAATGATTGTACTTTAAATTAAAACATTTAATTTGACATTAATACAAAGTAAACTCATTAAAAGAGGCCTTTTGTTTTATTAATATTGTATTATCTGCAAGTAAACATTTTTTTAAAATGTAGATAGCCTACTTTTTACATTTTGAAGTACACTACAAGTGCACATTTCTACTCTATTCTGTCTGCCATGGTTGGACAAACACATAGACCCGCCCCCAAGCTCACACTATTGGTTGAATCAGTGTTGCTGTTAGGCTGGTCAGAATGCACATACAAACAGAAAAATATTTGATAGTGCCACAGATTCAGTGCTTACACTTTTCGGGGGAATCAGGCTATTAATGAATTGCCTTTGCATAATAAGTTGGTATAAAGTGTATTGACATAAAAAAAATTACGCAGTTCACCTTTAAATAAAACAAGTATGCCGACATTATACACGTACAATTTTACAATAAAATTGACATTTAAGCATTCAAGAGGTTAATTTGCAAAGAAACTTGTATTTTGTTGGATGAAAGGATGAAAAGACACATTTGATAAGTTCTGTAACGGTGCCTGCAGACATCAAGCTTTACAGTGTATCCTGTTGCCTGGGGGTTGAAATAGAGAGTGAAAGAGAGATGGAGAGGTATTCTGGGAAAGGTTACCATCAAAGATTCATACACTTGTCTCTTTTGAAGAGCTGTCTTTGAAAAAGATAGTGAGATGTCTGTTCTCTTCACCTGAATGGACACAAACCCCTCCAGGGATAATGCCAAATAACTACCAGTACACAAAACACAAAATGCAGTCAGGTTAAAAAGTCTTCCAAAATATTAGCATATTAAAGAGATCTGAATCATGCATTCAAAGATATTATGATTAATGTGTTTTTAAAAGTGTGCCAAGTACATTCATACTATTTTCATGAAAGAATTACATATGACACATGACTAAAAGTTATGTCAAATGTCAAAAAGTAATAATGTATTTTGATTAGAGTGTCCACAGTAATGATTCATTATTTTCAAAAATGAATTCATAAATATCATTATGTTTTTAGAGAGTCACACCACATGACATTTGGTAACACTTGAGGATAATGTTCCTTCATTAATAAATAACTAGGAACAAATGAGTAACGCAATATTAACATTCTAGTATAACTACTATTAACAAACAACAAATTCCAGTTAACGAATTAGTAAGTAATAGAACTCAAACTTATAGAACTTGAATGCAGTAGTTTACTGTTAGCTAATCGTTTTTTCATACCTCCCAGAGGAATACTAAGAACTATGCATGGTAATTAATGTGGATAATGCATAATGAATGTATAATTAATTCTAAAGTTAAGATCATGGTAACCTAATAATAACTCAAGTATTACCAAATCCTACAGAAAGAATGACTACTGTAATTATTTGGAACAGTATTCTAAAGTGAATACTGAAGTCATTTTAAGCTTTTGAGGTTTTTAAGGTTTGGGATAGTAATTGCTTCTGACGGATTTGGTAACACTTGAGTCATTACTTGTGGGTTACCATGATCTTCACTTTAAAATACTGTTCCAATTGGCCAGTAATTCCTTTAGAAAGATGTAGTAACATGAGTCATTACTATCCAAAACCTTCCAAAACGTCAAAATCTTACAAGTCACTCAGTTATTACTAGGGAGGAATCATGCTTTTCACTTTAGAATACTGTTCCAAATAATTAGTAATTTGGTAATACTTAAATCATTACTAGTACGTTACCATGATCTTTACTTTAGAATTAATTATACATTGTGCTTTACTCTGATTATGAACCTGTATAGTAGTTCGGTTGCACTTTGTTTTACAGTACATGCACTTATGTGTACTTACAGTGTACTGTAGTTACCTAAGAAAGTACTGGTTAAGGTAACCTCATGGGTTAAGGTTAGGTTTAGGGGTAGGTTCAGGGTTAGTACCTAGTTATTACCCAGTTATTGTGATTACTATAATAAGTACATAGTATGTCAAAGTGAATACGTGTGTATTTTTACTTTAAGTGTAGTTCTACCTCATGTTGGCCTTCATTAAATTACGTTTTCATACACATTGAAATGTATAAAATTGCCATATTGATAGCACTAAAACGTAAATTATTTACCTATGAACAACTTTACCGACGTTTGTACTTATTCCTATTTAAAATCGTGGCATTAATGTTTTGATTCTATTGTATTCAATTGTCATATCAATGACAACCATTTTGTAATATTTCGTTTGTTTGCCGTGAGACACAAAAGGCATTTTCTCCTCATAGAATGTGTTTCTTCCATACAGCGACTGACAATAGAACCATAAAATACACCAAAACACAACATAAATTCACAAAAGACATCAATTTTATTTGCTTGCTGTAATTCAAATCTTTAGAATCCATACGTTTGTGAGGATCAGATCCAAATTCAGCCCTTTATTCAGTGATCTTCATCTCCATATAGCAGCGACTGTAAACGTCAAATTCCGTGCTCGTTATGATGAATTCATATTCAAAAACTGCAGCCTCAAGAAGCGTTACGACATGTTTTACGGCAGTGATATCAAACGCTCATTGGCTCTTGCTTGCTTTGTCAAAGATAGTGACATGCTGTTTTGATGTACATTTGAAATTGGGAAATGCCCGCCTTCACAGAGTGAAGCCGGATTAACATTTTCATGGATACATAATTTAAAGGCCCCCTGTGGTGAAAATCAAAGCTTTTGATGTTGTTTATATGTTTATGTGTTTTTTTTAAATAGGTTTTAAGACAAACCATGTACAAATTCATAAGTCAAAATCATTGCTGAGTATTTTCTCCTAAAAACTGCAGTGAACCAAAGACAGTCTCAAAAACACGGTTTGAAATCGCTGGTGTTTCTTACGTCACAAACTACCTTGTAACCAATCACGTCAAAGTGTGATCAGCAACGAGTGGATCTCTGAGCTCGTGTGAGTGCGTGGAGGCGGGGCTAATTTGCATATTCATAGAACCACGTATACTAAATGAGGCAAGGGTGTAGAGTTACATTCAAGCTATTTTAAGGCATGAAGAATTTTTTTCAAGGAAAATTTTAGTCAAAACTCAAAGATGAGTTTTAACGGATCAAATTATTGACTACAGGGGGACTTTAAATTCTGTTCTGTACCTCATACAAAACTATTATATACCACCAGAGAGGACTACGACTGCAACACATCCTCATGTGAACAACTTTTGGTACCGCTTTTGACATTTTCGCAATAAATAAATTATTGTGATTACACTTGTCTGTCTATTGTGTTTTTTTCCCATAACTTTACGTAGTTTTAAGAAATGGCTAGGGGTTTTAGTAGGTTTAGCGGCTCAAAATATCTTTACTATATTGTTACTAAAATTGTCTTTTGCCTACACATCTTTGTCCATTACGTTTTTAAAATTTTTTATATTCTGTATAAAATGGGTATGTTTAGGTTTGGAAGTAGGGTTAAGGGATCTTACATTTATCTATAAAATGGTAAAAGGGAAATTATACAGATATATCTTTATGATACGAAAGATTTGTAAATATTTTACCATTTTGTAGCTGTAAAAACGTAATAATGCTACGTTTAAATGTTGTAGACACATCCATACAATACGTTTCAGCATCTATCCAAACGTACAAAAAAGTACGTTTTGTGTCTTTGAAAGTTACGTATCAATACCTACGTATTAACAACAGTAAACCAGTAGCTCTTTGTAGTTCTCCGGGAGGTATGAAAAAACAGTAGTTACTGATTAGCTAATGGTGAACTAGCACATTCAACTGAGCGCTACCAATTCGTTAATCAGAATGTTAATATTGCATTACTGCATTACCAAAGCAAGTTCTGACTAAACAAGAATAGAATGCCGAGGATTTTTGTTGTGATGTGCTAATTGCAGAGCTTTATGCATCGTAAGTGGTTTTGTTTTCAAAGGAGGACGCCAGCGCTCCGTTTTGAGGACCCCTTTTCAGAACATGACGGATAGCGCTATTTGCAAACTCTTTGCACCTGCTAAGCTGCAGGGTGTTTGGCCAACCCACCTGAAGAAGGCAAGTAGAATTTTTCATGACAAAGACTCATGATTACCTAATACATATCACACACATACAAATTCTAGCCAGGCAGAACGCTACACGATTCCATGCATCAAAGTGAGAGGAAAGGCAAAGCGGATTCTAACTTGTTGCCACCAGCGGGGAAGCATTTCCATCGCCTTGGCAACTTGCCACAGATGTGAGACTATTTGAAAGTGGGCTGCTGTGAATAAGTGACATCACGGCGCCGGTCCGTCTGTAGTGCGAGACCCATGAATCTCCGATAAAGACTATGGGAATATAGCTCTGCACTGTGGCAAGGCTGGCACACAAAATTAATGAAATGAGTTAGGCTAAATGGTGATTCATTCACTCTACATAAACAAAAACCTCTTCTGGAGAATGCTTGAAAGAAAGATGCCTACAGTAGAATATGTTAATGTTCATGACTCCATGACCAATCATAGCCTTTATGAGCAACTGGATGTTGTCATAAACATCAACAACATCCTGCTCTTTCAGTGCTTCAATGTGAAGTGTTTGAGCACTTCACAAGAATTTTGCAAATGAATATTGACTGATTCCTTTTTGTATAAATGTTTTACAAAATTGCTTTCCTACTGTAATTAGAGAGATTTTTCAGTTCACTTGCTTTGCTTCCATACTTCCAATCATGTTAATGATAAAAAATATTGTATGGCAACACTTTATAATAGTTGTCAACAGGCCATTACTTTATGTTCAATTATAAATATGTACTTCTGGGCTGATGAATGCTTGATTCTGATTGGTTAATGAACATTAGGTGTGTTTGCACACTGCTAAAGTAGTTCCAGGCATGTCTTGACTACATTACATTTCCATATCATTTCACCAAATTGTTTCAGTTATTTCAATGGTGCTTACAGCTTACAACAGAGACAGAACCAAAAACCCATAAAGACACTGACCAAGCAAATAAACATAACAAACAATAGGATTAAAATGAAAATCTTTTGAAATGTTTTTCCCATGAAATTACGTTTTATTTTCTATGGAAAACATGCTTTCTTTTTAAATGCACACACATACAGTACAGACAGACACACACACACACACACACACACACACACACACACACACACACGGAAACATGCAGAAACCCATCAAACACAGCTAATCAATCAGTCATTCTTTATCTGTGTGAGGGAAACTCACACAACTTGTGTTTATCTGTGTGAGGGAAACTCAATAAAAACTGCCTGACTAGAGATTGATGAAAATCTCTTTCCTGAGAACACAGTTCATACTTTCAAGGTAACACTGTACAGTAAGTTTCCATCTGGTAACATTACGTGACTACATTAGTTAACATGAACTAACAATGAAAAATACATGTATTATATACTTATATACTAAAGTATGTATTAATCTTAGCAATGTTAATGTCAACATTTATACATTATTAAAATAAATAGTATCTGTCCATATTTTAATGGACCTGCACTAACATGAACTAAAAATGAACAGTTTGTATTTATATTAACGTTAACAAAGATTGTTAATGTTATAGTTAATGCATTAATATTAACTAATTGTAAAGTGTATTATCCCATTGTTGTAGCAATTTCAGTTAAAATCTGCTTTCATTATCTAGTTGCCCCTTGATTGAATAGTAAAGTTTAAAATGTGTTCACTTGTTTAGTTCAAAAGCTATATAGCATTTTAACTTGAGGAACTGAATCCACAATAATTATAATAGCCTTACAATAATTTAAGGGGGTTTTAAACTAGGTGGAAACCACTTCTATGGATCATTTTCATTTTCCCTTTATGACAACTTGCCCCGTGTGTTTAAAAGCACCATAGGCACACAATGAAAATTATGTTTGTTCATTAAGCGAAGGAACATTTTTTGTATCTTTTTCATTATCTCTGTTTTGGAAACACACACACATAAATCCACACGCGGACACACACACACACACACACACACACACAAACGTTTCACTCAGCAGCCTCTTATGTGCGCTCGAGCCCCTCCGCAGTTACAGGTCGCGCGCTGCTCCATCATCACGGGAGCTCGTGACTGACCGGTTTCTCCTCGCGCAGTGACTGTCAAAGCTCGAGCGGGTGGCGCCTCCCCTTTTCCTCTATATATGACCAGCCTCAACTCCTCCGCTGTCTCACACAGTGCGTTCACACTCAGAGAGGAGATGTGGTCAGGATAGAACTGCTCTTCTTTTCTTGCGTGCACCAAATTGCGTTTTACACGAAACCTCTTGTTGCGTCCCGCGCACGTTTGTTGTTTTCGTTCTCCCATCTCGTTTAGCTCTTTGTGGTTTTATTTATTACAATGAAGGCCAGCGCACCGGTTCGCCCTCACAAGGTTTCTTCTGGCTGCACTCAGCTCCCCTTGCGTTATTTGACGGAGCGCAGCCGATGCAAAATGGAAGAGGAGGATCTTTTCTGTCTGCAGTACGACATGAACGACTGCTACAGCCGACTCAAGCGCCTGGTGCCCACTATTCCGCAGGATAAGAAAGTCAGTAAAGTGGAGATCCTCCAGCATGTCATTGACTATATCCTGGACCTGCAGCTGGCGTTGGAGACGCACCCGTCTCTCCTAAAACAGACGAGCCCACCCGCCTCCACACGGACCCCTCTCACACAGATCAACACAGAGCAGGTAAGCAGCAGGAGGACCCGAAACATTCACTTAAAACTGTGCTGATAATGGCTGTGTAATACAGGCACTGATAAAGGCACAGTAGCCTCATTACGCACGGAAGTGACAATGGTGTGTTTCTAACTGCACCAAACCACATAAGATGCTGTAGACCAGACTGCTGGAGGCCTGTGTTTCCTTGTTCTTTGCCAAAATGTTAAAACAATTTAATGTCTTCTTAGTGTTCAATTTTGTTCATCTATCTAATCTTATTTATAGCCTTCATGTATAATATATCATCTTAGAGATATGAATGCATATTGTATTACATCTAAATCTTTATGTGTGTGATATATGATCACCTCTATGATCATTATTATTTTAATTGACTCCATGTACAATAGCTTATTGATGGTTATTGTGGCCCTCATGTCACCTCACCATTATCCGCAGTAAGAATGAACGCACCTGTTTCCTTTGCTTTCAGAGGACGACGGGTGTCAATAAGGAGGACTCGATTTTGTGTCGCTGAAATGTTGCACACCGGTGAGTACATAAAAGTTCAATATGAAATATTCTCAAAGGGCTCATTTCATGTCTCACGTGTGGTTACGTATAATAATTCTTCCGACACACTGGGGAATTCTCACTGGGTCTAAAGAAAATGGGTTCTTCAGCACTTCTATTCGTAGTCCTGTATTTGGTTTTCAAACATGACCCCTGAATTCATACTAATTATTTCATCACCACTATTTTAAACAAAATAATTTGCAATTTAGAGTTTTGCTGCCAAAATATTCCCACATGTTTGTCGCTAAATCAGCTGCTATTTTGGCACTTTCCTTTTGATGCAACCCTGCATTAAATTACACCAAGTATTTTAATCATCCCGCATTAAGACTATTTCAGACAAGCTTGAACACATGCAGCAGTGGGAACAGCCACAAAAATGCTTTTCATTACCCAGAATCCACAGCTAAAGAACAGGGCTGAACTGTCAGGATAATTGGGTAACAGACTTCTAATGCAGCTGCGATGGCTATTATTAATAGAGTCATGACAGTAAAAACCTCATAGATGGAAGTTATTACCATAATATCCCTGTTAGTATGAATGCTGTTTTTTGTGACAGTCTGTCTGGACTGCAACTCTGGCAGCCGCTCGAACCCAGCTGTACGTTGCGCAATATCTGTCCATCTTGTGGCGGTCTTGCTAACAGGGGGGTTTGTTGGTAGCTTCAGACCGAAGCGTCGGGACGTTTGGCCCGCAGCTGTGCGTTGGAGCGGGTGCATATGTGCGTGTGTGTGTGTGTGTGTGAGGTTAGCGGTCCGGGCCCCGTGTAGCACTGCGCTTGTTGTTTGACCTGGTTTGTTTTGGGTTGTTGATCAAGCATGCCCTCTGTTTTGTCGGTGGCGCCAGTCAGTCTGGAGCACACAGTTCACACACCCCTTCTATTCATTCCTCTCTCACAGGTGTGCACTGAACCCATCCAAAGCCAAGCCCAGCTTCACCAGGGAATCCAACACACACCAGGCCCAATCGCAGGGGAGCAGCACTGAAACTAATAGCTACTAAATCATAATATGTAAACATTTTAACGTCAGCTGTCAAAGATGCGGTGAAGCCAGCCAGATTTCTCCTGTGCCCATTCTGTTCTCTCTCAGCGGGGGAAATGCTGAATTTGGACAGAGAATCATCCACCCAAACCCCCTTTCACACCAATTTGAACAAGACACCTCAGATAAATGAATAAGAAACCTGCATCTAATTTTACTAAAACCATCAGACTGTAAAGCTTTATGACTCAAAATGAAAACGTAAACATCTGACATCTATTGTCAGGTGATTTGTTCTGAACAGGGATTTCCCTGCTGTTTAATATTGTAAAGAACTACGATAAGTGTTGACTTAAATAATGCTGTACATAACAACGAGGATGTTCTATAAATGTATGTGTAAGAGAATATATGTTCAACCAGCTGATTGTAATTATTCTAAAATATTTTTTATCGAAAGTGTTTCGTTCTGTAAATATTGTGTTTTCACATAAGTGTAGTGAATGATTACATGATGTTCTGCTAATAAAGGTCTCACATCATAAACGGATTTGCTTGTGCTCGGTTTTCTGTGCATTAAATTAGCTTGCGAGCGCAATTACTAAAAACATACATTAAACTGTTATTGGATTCCTGTGTGTGGTAGAAACTATTTCATTTAAATCAGTTAACATCACTGCAGCGCTGCTTTGCTGAAGGCATGGGATATTATTATATTCTAATTTATAGAATGCATTATTTGAAACGAACAAATAAAAACATTTCTAAACAATAACTCACGCATAGGCATTTACAAAAACCCTGTTTTGAATACAAATTGTACATAATTTCTTCAATTTTAGGAATGGAGACTGAGTTTGTTTACCATAAAGGTGGAAAATAATTTCATAGCATGCATAATTCAGGTCTAAATGTGTGCAGAATATTGTTCTACTATTAATCAATTAGGTGAACATCTCAAATCGCTGCTTTATGTGTGATCTTTCATTACGGAAACATTATTTTTGAAATAGTTTTATACATTGTAAAAAGTGGTAACCTGCAATACGTTAAAGAGCTATTTCTACCTGATCTTAGTTTTAAATGAGTTGGTGTAACCTAATATATTTTGGTTAATTCAGTCATTTTAAATAGAATTTTTTTTTATTGGGTTAAAATCAATTCATTTAGATGAAGCACATTTTTAGGTTACCTTTTTTTCTGTAGCTTAGGTCACCTAAGCTACACACTTTATGTGATTTTAATAGATAACGCTTGAGGGAATGAAAAATGTCTTCAACAAGACATTTATTTCGGCTTATTCTCTCTCTGTCCTGGATCTGGTGTTCTGTTGTTTGTTATTTCTTTTATTTCTGTTGTTAAAAAAATTCTTGCCCTGTATTTTTTTATCAGACTTCACTTCAGGTACTGTATGGCGGCCTTCACTGTTAGAACACAAAAACATGGTGATAAATTGACAAAAATATTATAATATGTTCTAATGTCTAATATTATATTAGAGCTAAAATTATCTGACTATTTGTCACTGTTTAGGAAAACTACAATAGAAAAACAATACCAGCTCATCTTTTTATTTGAATATTCCAACCAGAGAAAATGATATTGAAAATCTTTAATAAAAATGAAACCAGATTGTTCATTGTTTATCTGTGGACTCTTACGCTTGAGCCTGCTGTCTCTTCTCTGATTGTGCCCCCTAATGGACTGATCTATTCTAGAGTAGATTATGCACAAAAAAAAAAACAATAAGACAGTTGAACCAAATATGCAGATTCTGCAGTTTATTCTACGTTTTATCTCTGCTATTGTTTGCATAGTAAAATCAATTCCGACAAAGGAAAACCCCAAGCGTTTCTGCACAGTTAGCAATTCCCCCTTTTCTCCCTTTATCCCTCTCAAGGTTAAAAACAACGGAGCCCGTAGATGTCCGTGGGATACTGTAGATACCGCCTGCAGATTTGCAGCGTTCTCCCAGCATGCTCTGGGGGTCACAGCGTCACATGTTCTCAGATTCTCAGGTTTTGTGCTCCTCAGCTATTTTCAGCCTCACCCAAATGAAAAATTCCAAAAGAGCAGGGGAATATTGAGAGAGAGGAAAAAAATGAAAAAGATGTGACCCGCTGCCACCGCGCACACTAATAGAGGCTCCTGAGGGCCCCTCATTCCCAGCAGGTACAAAATGCACCTGTGTCGCCACTACACACAAATTCAACTTACTGCTTATGTTGTTCAGGTGTAGCACAGACGAGCACACCTCCCCGAGCTGTCAATCATCTGGTCTGTGATCAGCTACTGATTCTAGTCAATTAAACAGATTCATTAAATTGATATTCCAGAATATTTCGTGAAAACATCACAACATTGCTCGCTTCCTTTTTTTCCACTTAAACGGTAATCAATTTGATCGTCATATTACTTTCCATAATAATTTTCCATCAGCAAGTGTGAAAGCGTGTTTGTAAGTCTGCATTTGTTTGATCGGTGGCGTCTTGTCTGGCTCTACGCAGTGAACAGGGAACTGTGGAAAATGATCACATCCTGTTTGATAAGAATAGGCCTCCGTGTAGCGTTGGTCAAACTCAACAGAGCAGCAGTCAAACAAGGATCAGTGGTCTGGAAATGTTTTCGGCCAACGGTGTTATTATCAAAACAAGCAGCTTGGGCTGCTGTTGTAAAGTCGGGATTGTTTGAACAGGTGTGAGACAGTATGACATTGTGTGTGCGCGTGTGGGTAAATGTGTGTGTGTGCGCATCTGTCTGTTTCAAACTGTATTCAATAATAAAAGTCATTATTTGAAAAACAGCAGGCCAGTTTGGGCAGTAATAGATATAAGATCAATATTTTTAAGATTCTTTATGTAACTAACGTTCGGACACGCTCGACTGGATTGATGTTGATGATCTATCTATCTGTCTATCTGTCTATCTGTCTATCTATCTATCTATCTATCATTTTTTTTAAAGACAATAATACTTTTATTCATCAAAGATGCATTCAATGACTCAGTAAAGTTAAGACATTTATAATGTTAAAAAATATTTCTACAGTATTTCAAATACATTATTTTTTTCAACTTACTATGAATCCTTAAAAAAAAATATTGTACAAAAAAAAAGGTATATCCACATATTAAGCAGCACAGTTGTTTTTTACATAAAGTAATTATTATTTCTTGTGCGTTAAATCAGAATGATTTCTGAAGGAGAAAAACTGATGGCTGATTAAAAAAAAAAAAAAAGATTTGCCATAATTTTAAAATGTTTAACTAAATTACAGTTTGTATATTATGAAAATGATTATTTTGCAATGTTTAATTGTTTGCTTATGTTTTAATATATAGAAAAGATAATGAAGCAAATATTGGAACTGTTTAAAAAGCTGTTTAATACTGTTAATAAGCATCTCAGCATGAACATCTTGAAGAGAAGGTAAAATGTCTAGAGCTTGCCAGGCTGTAAACAATTCATTTGTGTTATTTCATAGTTTGATAGATATACTACTATTCTAAATGGCAAACAGTAATAATAAATATTAAAAGCATGGTGTGTCCAAACCTAATTTGGTTGTAAATATCTAGACATCAGTGCCTCCCATTTTGGGTACCCAATTGTAACAGCCATTTAAACAGTTAGCACCCCCTTTTGCATTAAAGCAGCCTATCAAGACTAAAAACACAATCTAGTCCTATACGATTTTCCTCTCAACCATGAACATTTAGTCTTCATTTTATGGTCATCAAGGGGCTTGATTCCCTCTCCTCCAGCTTCCTTGACCCCCCACAGAGAGAAATGGACAGGGAGCGAGGGAGAGATGGAGCGAGGGAGCAGAACACGCCGGGTCCTGAACAGCACCTGATTACAGGCTAATAGCCTCAGAGTGATTGAACATCTCAGGCTTCTGGCTAATTGGTGCTATTTAAAGTAGCTATTAGCACACAATGGCAGTCACTCACTCATAAACAAAGACAAGATCTGGCCCCTGAAAATATGGCAAGATGGAAAGATGATTTACATTTGGAAAGATTAGAATACCGATTTACCAGCATTGAAGTAACTAACAAAAAGAAACAATACTTGTTAAAAGATAATACTTTTTTTAGGAGTGTGGTGGTAGCTCATCTCTTTTTTTATTATAGATTTTCCAATAAGATCTATCTATCTATCTATCTATCTATCTATCTATCTATCTATCTATCTATCTATCTATCTATCTATCTATCTATCTATCTATCTATCTATCTGATTTATTTTAATAAATACATTTTTATATCTTAAATTGTAATAAATTATTTATAGTTTCAATGTGTTTTTGTAGCCAAATCTTTAGTTCCTTGCTCTGAAAAAAATGTATATTAAAAAAGTTATTTTTGTTATATTAATTGCATTTAGTTTAATTATTGTTTCCACATGAATTGACATTAATTGATATCTTCATTGGTTTTGTGGCAGATACACCTGACTGATGAGGCACACACACACACACACACACACACACACACACACACACACACACACACACACACACACACACACACACACACACACACACACACACACACTATGCAGTGTACACACAGTAAACTCAATTTAAAAAATCATAAATAAAACAATTGCTACTATAAAGCCATATACAGTAACATAAGATTTAAACTACATGCTTTATTTGCAGCATATGAGTGGATAAAATGAAAATAATATTAATAATAATAATAATAAAAAAACATTTTAAACAAAATGATCAAATATTTAAAAAAAAAAAATCAATATAAGGTTGCTAAATTGAAATTGAATACAAAATTGAGTAAATATTAACAATACATTGCTGTTCTCAGCTCAACTTCTGCCATTAGTGTTGAAAAATAGTTTTTGGATTCAGTCAGTGTTCAAGCGTATTTACGGTCTGTGAGGTTGACATGTGGTCGGTAATTTTTTGTTTGAGAGGCGCTTCTCAAAAGCCTCTTGATTCATTTAAGACAAGTATGAGTTTTTATAAATAAAGCACACTGGTTCAATATAGATATAGATATTGAATCTAAGTCATTATGCAGCAGCATATGGAAGCACTCTGAGGGCTTGCGTGTCTGATTGTAAGTAAAATAGGCCTATGCTGTGAGCATGTTTCTTTCAGCCGCCAAAACACCTCATTTATTTAAAATCAATTTTTCTTATTGTGCCAGGCAGCAGAATAATCATACCGGAGAGAAGAAAGAAAATGAAGAGAGAAAATAGGAGGACAAATGATTAGAAGAAAGAAGGAAAAAGTCAAATAGAAAAGAGTGGGATGCGAAGTATGAAAGAGAAAGTAATGAAAGAGAAAAGGCTCGGGTAGATTCATTGCCAACGTTCAGGTCCTGAGAGACGGAGAATGAATTACAGAAATGAGCCTTGTAAACCATGCCAGGGCCTTTGCCTCTCATTCAAATGACTCCTCCCCCCATTCACCCTTCTATCCCTGGAGAACGAGTGATTAGAGAGGAGGGTGAGGGATCTGGATCACTGCTGTCAGGAAGGGACGCCAGCCGTGCTAGAGGAACACGACCCTGAGGTGGAATGATCACACGGGCAATATGTCACAGCAAATGCCGGTGCAGGGTGCCAGGGCCACATCCACAGGTTTCCTGGCACACAGACACTTGGCACCATGTTCATACGCCTGCTGATTATGCTTGACATGAAAGGGCTGAACCACTTGTGGTACTGAGAGATAGATTTTTTTTTTTTTTTTCAGGGTGTTCTTTCTGTGAACTGAAAGTCATATACAAAGTTTGGAAGATTTTGAAAGAAGTCTCTCATTCTCAACAAGGTTGCATTTATTTAATTCAAAATACAGATTAATAAAAGGAATATTCTGAAATAAATTCTAGTTTAATATAAAATGTAATTTATTCCATTTATTACTGCAAAAAAGTTTGTGCTGCTTAATATTTATGTGGAAACTGTGATACGCTAGTATTTACACTTTTAAAAAAAAAGAAATAATGACTTTTATTCAGCAAGGACACAAATCAATTAGCCTAAAAGTCACAGTAAAGACATTTTGAATAAACGCTTTCTAAACTTTAAATAAACTTTCTATTCATTGAACAATTAACAAAGTAGCAAAAGTTGTTTCCAACATTGATAATAATAATAATAACCATTAATAATACTTGAGCACCAATAATACTTGATAAAAAATTGAGCAGCAAATCATCATATTAGAATGATTTCTGAAGGATCATGTGACACTGAAGACTGGAGTAATGATGCTGAAAATTCAGCTTTAATATCACAAAGGAATACATTACATTTTAAAATATATTCAAATAGAAAAAAGTTCTTTTAATTTCACAAAATATTTCATAATATATATATTTAAATAAATACAGCCTTGCTGAGCCTAAGAAATTCAAAAACTAGGGCTGTCAAACGATTAATCGCGATTAATCGCATCCAAAATAAAAGTTTGTTTTTACATAATATATGTGTGTGTACGGTGTATAATTATTTTCTATATATAAATACACACACATGCATGTATATATTTAAGAAATATCTGCATGTATATACTGTGTATATTTATATTATATATCATTTATATTATATATAAATATTTTATATATAAATAACACATTTTTCTTAAATATCTATGCATGTGTGTGTATTTATATATAGAAAATAATTATACTCCATACACACACATATATTATGTAAACACAAACTTTTATTTTGGATTAATCGTTTGACAGCCCTATCAAAAACATAAAAAAAATCAGATTTTTACATACATACATACATACATATATACACTAACACACACACACATACACACACACATACACACACACACACACACATATATACATACTGTATATATGTATTTTTTTTTTAATGATATTCATCTTTCCAAATTTCGTGAATGGGCAGTGATATATATGCAATCACACCTGCTAGTGGAAAAAAGCTCATTTCAGACTAAGCTAATGTGTAACTGAAATTACGTTAAAGAAAAGTGCACTCGGTGTGGATGTGGAGTTGGTGTGGCCCAAGGGGATTCGTGTCAGAGAGGCGTCATCCGTCGGCCCAGAATGATAAATGAAACCTTCTGTTCATGAATCAACTGTATTAAGTTAGAAGATGCATTCTGTCCAATAACAGTAGACTTCAATTCGTCACGTCTATAAAATGAAACAATATCAGAGCAACGTGTTCAAAAGATATTTATAGCCCAACATATGCTTTTATATCTGAATGGAATCTGTCTTTGTGAAAAAATGACAGCCTGATTTATTATATTATATTATATTATATTATATTATATTATATTATATTATATTATATTATATTATATTATATTATATTATACATTTATAGTAATAAAAAAGAAAAAATATATTTAATATTGGGAATGGACAGTGATGACTGCATGATCTATAGCATTATGACTTTGTGCTGTTTTATGGGTTGCCCGGGCTGCTTAATTTGGCACCTAATTCAGACGTTAATTTGTTCCAGTTGAGAGGTCACTTTAAAAAGGTTTTTTCATTGACTCAGGATTATTGGCCAGATGGGCAGCCCATTAGAACATGGTTGTTTGTGTGTTTGGGATTCCCATGATATGATCAGCGCTGGCAATAACAACAACATTCCTCACCGTGGTAACTGGAGGTTGTCATGGACAGAACTCTCAGTGTTGTTCTTTTTACCACAGTATTGTTTAAATCAGTGGGTGTCATTTCAGCAAACTAGTGAGGAATGTAACAACAACAACAATAACAGCAAAAAGTTCTCAGAATCAAGATTATGCATAAACAACAGGGATGCTATAATAAAATATAATTTGTGACAGTGAATCAGGCATTTATCATAACTTAAAAGCATGTTAT